>NC_136623.1:22498893-22903893 GCF_933228915.1 Telmatherina bonti
CAAATTACAGTATTAGTAATGGGTGATTATGCTTCTGAAAAGGTGATGTCCGGTCATTGAGCCTCCCTGGGACTTATGAGGAGAAGATCAGACATCTGGGAAACTCCTTGAATAATTTTTTTCGCCTGAAGTCTTTGGATCTGTCTTACAATGCGCTCGTCTCTGTGGAGGTTTGTTCCTTTGTGTCTAAATGTGTCTCTGTGAGCACTTAAAAATGATACCATTTCCATTCAATATTTGCGTAACTTCAGTAAATGGAAATATGTCTTTGGCTTTAATTTTGGCAGTTTTTCTCAAAGATAATTGAGAAAACACGCACATTTTTTTCTTATGCAACTAGAAACGTGTGTATTTCATAACACCAAAGTGTAATACTTGTGCCTTCCCCACACACTCATCTGATATGATGTTTATTCACCTATCAGTTGTGGTTGTCAGTGGGAAAAAGAAGATGGTTTGGGTTAAATGTCTAACTCTGCTGAAGGTTTCCTGTTTTCTTTCCAGGGTGTGCAACACCTGAAAATGCTGGAGCGGCTCATCCTCTATTACAACTGCATACCTTCACTTGAAGAGGTGAAAGTGCTGTTTGAGCTTCCGGTTTTAAAAGAACTGGACCTCAGGCTCAACCCTCTCACCAAAAGCTGCCCTCACTACCGCCCTTATTTGGTGCATGTCATGCCCAACCTGCGAAAACTAGGCAAGTTGTGCCCATGATGTCCATATTTTACTCACATTGGGTCGAGGTTTTCAAATGAGTAAGTGGTCTCTGTTGCTTTTCAGATAGCTGTTCAGTTAGAGACACTGAGCGTAAAGCAACCATATTGCAGTTTTCCTTTGACGTTCCCCCTCAGCAGAAGAGCTCCTCTCTGAATCCAGCTGAAGATCGAAGGTACACCGAACATAAAAAGTGTGATTTAAAGGAATTTGACTCATATTGTTTGATTGGAGCGTCAACTGAAAATCAAAAGTCAGGTGTCTGTATTACACTAATAAACAAAAAAGCGATGAAGGATTTTTCATGTATAAGCTAAGATTAATGTGTGCCCATCTCAGATCTGTCAGGCATACACTGTTCCTAAACAGTCACTGAAGAAATTATTAGAGCAAATAAAATTATAAATTGTTTGTGCAATTGATTGAGTCATTAATTTCAATACCTCTGAGCATTCACATTTGCTATTTTAATGACTGTATCAGTGCCTCATCGTTATCTTGAATCACAAAGGCATTTTCTAAAATTTGTCTCATTATGAGCAAAAATAAATCTGGCTAATATATAATAATGATGCTTTGCAGGTGTATGCAGTAAATAAGTGGTTTTGGTTATAAAAGTACACAGTGTGCACAGCATTACAGTTGTTTTAGTATCCTCGTGGTAGACGAGTACCCTAGATATGTAATATGATCAGTGATGTCTTCACAGGGGGATGCACGATGGCATAGTGGTTAGCACTGTTGCTTCACAGGTAGAAGGTCTTGCTGGGGCAAGGCTTGGACAGTGGCCTTTCTGTGTGGAGTTTGCATATTCGATATGTATATGTATGCGTGGGTTCTCTCAGGGTACTCTGGCTTCCACTCACCATCCAAAGACATGCTTGTTAGGTTAATTGGTTCCTCTAGATTGCACATAGGAGTGAGTGTGAGTGGTTGTTTGTCTCTGTGTGGCCCTGCGATGGACTGGCGAGCTGTCCAGGGTGTACCCTGCCTTTCGCCCAAAGACTGCTGCTCCAGCTTCCCCGCGACTCTTCATCGGACTAAGCGGTTAGGATAATGAATAAATGTCTTAGCAGGGAAAATTGTTTACACTTATGGAGGTTTATAAACAAAATGTGACGTTACAAGTCTGACAAAAAGTGTTTATCTGGATTCTGTGTAATAACCCATCACACAACCAGTTTTATGTCTCAGGCACATTGAGTACAATCAAAAGCACAGCAAAAAGCATCTTTTGTCTTCGGCTGTGACTTTTCAGCAGAAAGAAGTTTTTATGAAAAATAAAAATGTCATTCATTTTCTAACATGCAGTACAGTAACATTAAAGTGAGTTCAGTCAAACTATAGGTCAGGTAAAGGAATAAAGCAGAGCCTTTACTTATGGTATACACACTGATTTGTCTTTTTGCCATCTCCTGTCTTGTTTGCAATTGGCAGAAGCAGTGTTCACCGGCTGGCTTTGGTTGACCACTTGACCAAGAGGCTTTCTCTCCCGACTGACTGTGAGGATATTGTGTTAAACTTTGTTGGAACAAATCATAGTGGCCAAAGTGAAACCATTTCTGACTCTGCATGCAAGGAAAAAAAGGGTAAGGTGTCAAAGTCAAAATATTAGCTTTTTATTTCAAACCAAACCAGCTGAATAATATTTCTTTCTAACTTTTCCATTTCAAACACCTGCCTTCTGTTTCAGAAGCAAAAGAGGAAAGTTCAGATTTTACACAGCAAAGAAGTTCGACTCCAAAACAGGTGATTTTGATTTCCATGTCAAACAGTTTTAGCTGTACATTTAAATTATTAAATAACAATTGTCTGACTTGTAGGAATTTGCTAAATCCATCCTCAGGCATTCCTCTAATAAAAATGGTAAGTCCTTCTAGTGTTATGTGTAGAGATGTACATCAACACCACTAGGGGGAGACAAACCCCATGTTCTGTCTTCCCCATGTTATTTTTAACATCTCCATGAAGGTGCATTAATATGTGCTTTTAAAAAAATATCTTTTGTAAAATGCCCAGATAACATCGAGTCCAAAGGGTCGCAGATGAATGAGCTGCCTCATAAAGTAAGCTTTCCCTCATCTAAAGTTGCTGAAAGACCAAAAGTGTCCTTTGACCCCGACATAGACAAACATCTACCTGCTCCTGGAAAACAAAAGCAAAAGGAACTCTCCAGACAAACCAGACATACAGCCAAAGGGTATTTTACTCCAAATCCTGGTAAGATTTTAATTTCTGTATTGTTTCAGTTTCAAATTGACCCTTGAATGTTAATGCCAACCTTTATTGCTGGTTAACCATTGTGGTCTCAAAATATTTTTTCAGATCAAAGTAAGGATAAGGCCTCCTCATTTATTAATATCTGCCCCCCTAGTCCACTTCGTCCTGGTTTAAATCTGTCTGATCCCTCTAACCCCATCTTACATCCTGCAAGACTCAGCTACTCTGACTTCAACAAAGCAGAAAGGGGCACTAGCTTACAGCTGCAAGCTGGAAAGAAAAAAAGGGTTTGTGATTAATTTAGTCTGAATTTTCAATTTATGAGGTTACATCTCCTGTCATGTCAGTTTACGGCCTCTCTGAATTTTCCTCTCAGGGTAGCTATAGGAAACCTCTTGAGATGCTTCTCAACCTGGTGGACAAACACTGGAGAGGAGAAAGATCCCTGCATCATAACAACAACTTCCTGTGTGAGTTGGAGTTTGGCTCGGGGAATGTGGTATCTGATTTCAAGATACTGAGACGATGAATGGCTTCTCATCTCTTCTATTTTCGTCTCTAGCTCAGGCAGTCCAGATCCTCTCAATGATGGAGAGCGATATTTCCAGTCGGGAGGCTGAGGTCAGGACCTTAAAGCAGGATGTTGATGCACTCAACTTTCAAGCTGTTGCACGAGAGGAAGAACACAAAGCTGAAATGCAAAATGTCTCTGCTCGGCTAGAAGAAGCTCACAGAACAGTGGTAAGTTTCACTGGACACTGGGGGGAAAGAATTTAGCTTTCTGAGAAACATGTTAGTGCTAATGTGCAGAATTTGTTACTATTAAAACAGGGTAAACTCAATGAGCACCTGAGGATCGTCTTAGAAGAGAATGTCGCTCTGCAGAAACAGCTCATCAAGTTAGAGCGGCAATATCTCAGGTCTATGATGAAAAGTTCTCCAATTACTCAGATCAGAGGTGGGAGTGAATGCCAGCAGATCCGCATGACTGAACATTTGGCTGTTTAACAATAGTATTTTGTGTTTTGTCTGTTTGTAGAAGCTCAGACAGAAGTGGAGGAGCTAAAGAAGGAGATTGAGGGCCTGAAAAAAGAAGTGCAAGAGGCTGAGAAAGTCCAGGGACTTTCAAGCATGCTGCAAGAAAGCCATAGGTAAGAAGAAACTGCAGCCTGTGCTGACACTTGGATCTGCTGTATATACACACCCACAGTGTGGGTACAGTGATGCAATATTATATCTAAATCAGCTGCCTTGTTGGTTGTTTATATGATTTGTGCGTGTCTGTGTGTGTGTTGCAGGTCCCTGGTGGCCACCAACGAGTGTTTGCTTGCTGAGCTGAAGGGAAGTGGGGAACATTCAAGTAAATTCGAATAAAGAGAGAAAATATAAAAGCAAAACTATGCCAAGCATCATATCAGCACATGGTTCAGCGATAAATTAAATTTAACTTATATATATCACAGCAGTGTATTTAAATAGTGTGTATGCCTTTTTGAGGAAGGGTTTCTTATTTTAAAATAGTATGTAGAGCCTGTCTTCCAAATGTAAACAGTGGCAGGGAAAAGCCATTCATCCATGAAACTGTGTATATAAGTGTATGTCAGGGTTGTTATGTTGAATGATTTTAGGGGTAAAAATGAAAAGGTCATAATGCGTTTCCTGGATCTGTAGCAAGATTGTCTTTTTTGTTTTTTAGGTCAGTTGTGTCTCCATCTGCCTTGTACACTGCAGTGGAATGAATGCATCAAGATTGCAGCTGAACTGTGACTTTATTTATATGTCTGCCTCAGGGCTGGAGAGCTGCTCTCACACATGCACTTTCCTCTCTTAAACCCTGATACAAGACTTGGCCTACCAGCTTAGAAAATGTATGCTACACAGAGTGACTGTAGGTTTAGCTTTTTTTCTGAATGTCACTGGTCAGTGGTTTGTGCTACTGCTGCACAGGCTGTGTGACAAAAGCCAGAAGAGTTTAGCAAATGTTTGACTTCTGATGTCTACTGAGCAGAGGCTCTGATGTGTATTTTCCTTTCTTTTTTATTTTCAATAATGCACTATAAATCATGAACACGCTTTAAGAAGTCTTGAGAACAAGAACAAAAACCACTGCATGCACTGGGGCACAGTAATACATTAAAGATTATTTGAAAAAGAAAACAGTATTGATCCTCGACATTAAAGATGCACAGCATTTGGCATTAAGCACAGGAGAACATAGTTAAACAACTGCAGCAGACAAACATACACAAAGAGACCTGCTAGTTTTGCACTTAATGCGTGATTCTTCATCAGCTGAGGCTACAGGTAGTGTATTATGCACAAAACTGTCATCATGGAAAAATATTCTACAAAAGTAGTTGCAGATTTCCCTTTATCTGGTACATTATGTCAGTAAATATTAAAACCCTGCTTTGTCTTTTTTTTTTTTTTTTTTTTTTGTAAAATCTGTGCCGTAGATGACAGTACCACACATCAAAGGTGCAAACAAATAGAATAGCATAAGAGGATAGGTCACTGTGTACACGTACAAGTTGATACATATTGATTTCAAGCAATACCAGATTTTATCACGATCCCACATTTTTCATTACCAGATACTTTAAGCAAGAAAATTTTAAGTCTGTCCAGTAGTCTGTCGTCACAGCAGGCACAGTAGTTAAGGAAAGGTAGACAAACTGCCATCTATATGCCTCTGAATCAAATGCAATATACATCACGTGCACAAAGTACAGCAATACAGGAAAACTTAAAACAGGAAGCCAGTGTCTTAAATTAAGCAATGTGGCTAAAATCTTTTAGAATATGTACACAACCTTACCACAAATATATTATAACTACTGTTTATAAATCTGATAAGGAAATAATGTAAGTAAAATGTTAAAAATACAATCTTGTACAACTGAGTTATCAACTGTGGGAAGAGCTTCTGCTTTCAGCACTCAAAATGCTTTAGAAATGTTTATTTCCCATAAAAATTTTCTTGCTATATAATAAAATAGTAAAACGGTCTGGAGGCTCGTTAGAAATTTGCATGGTCAGGATTTGTTCATTATAATGTCTCCAGAACAATCTAAATATATGAAACCTTTTAGAGCAAGCAGACAATACTCAACTCATTTGCTTTGTCTGAAGTCATCATTAGACTGCATGAAAGCCCTGAGAGGCAACTTAACATAAAACTCATGCTCATTTATTTCTTTTATGTTTTTTTTTTTTTGTATTTAATGCAGTTAACAATTAAAATTTTAATTTACTTTATATATATATATATATATATATATGTATATATATATATATATATATATATATATATATATATATATATGTATATATTTTTTTATTTTATATTTTTTTAAGGAGAAATTGGGGTTAGGAAATTGATCTCTCTTGTTTTTATTTGCTTTCAGGGCTTCTGTACCAACAACAGAGAATTAAAAAAGAGTTTAAAATCCAAACAGTAGATTTTCAACAGCCAAATAATAAAGATGAGATCAAGGGGTAAAGTTAAAACAAAAAAAAAAAAACAACTATTTAAAAATGTGTGCCAGTCATCTTTGAAACTGTAGAGCTAATTAATACCTTTCTTCAGCTAAATGTGGTCAAAGAAACATTTCCATTAAAAAGTGCGGCTTTGTTAATTCATCAAATTATTGTCCCACTTCTGCTTTTCTTGCCGCGTTGTTCATTGTGCTTGATAAATATTATAAGGCCCTACCATAAGAGAGTTTTAGTATTCATGGCATAGCAGTTTCTCTCATTTATTCTCCTCAGTATTTGGCAGTAACTCGCTAACAGACAGGAATGTACCAGCTGGTGATGACTTTGTCAAATAGTAGATGACTTTGTAAAAAATAGATGTAAACAGTTTTCCAGTTCTCACAGAGAGGAACTTAAAAACATCTCTCTTTCACACACACACAGACACACACACAAACACACCAAATAGATGGGCAGGAAAATATATGAAATCCTATTTTGTGCTTTCTATGAGTACTCTTTTAATAGAAAATCATCCTAGTATTTGATGAAATGTTTATTTTCTCGTCTTTTCCCTCACATCGGTCTGCCTTCAGTGGGTTTATTCACTTTTTTTTCATATGACCCTCGATGTTTGTATCCCGACACGTATCCAGATGTGTCAACTATGTCTACTCGTCCAGCCTTCCCCTTCCCGCGGCCGGTCTCGTCAAAGCGCTCCTTGTGGGATCCTGTAAACTTGGTGGTGTCTGTAAGACGACTCACTGTCGGTGAGGCCACGGCTCTCTGTGAGGAAGTTTGCAAAACATGACAATCGTAACTGTGACCAGTTCAAAAACAGACACGAATCTAGTCAAATATACAAATCAAAACTTACGGTGACTCCTGCGATAATCGGCGCCTTCCCCTCTATCAGCTTGAAGACCTCGGCCTCAGCCTCCTCTCCTGTCTTGTCTTTATATTTCTTCCTGGCCAGTTCTCCAAGGGCAGCCTTGAATTCATCGAATGTGATGGTGCGACAGGATTTCTTCCTGAAATGTAAATGGGAAAGGAGCTTAAGTGTGGTATGCTGGTGCTGGTGCACTTCAGAGCCTAAACTTCAAAAGATATATCAGCCTGTTTCTCAGCGACTCTGCTTTGAGGCCTGCTTTATCAGCAGCAGGTCCCTTTGAGAAACTTGAAATGTTAAAAGACAGCGAGATAAGCAAGAAGGAAATTAAGCGTTTCAAAACAACAGAAATAGTCTCTTCAAATTGTCTTGTGTCTTTGATCTCATGTGAAGATGCTGAATCAGTGTTCTCACTTATCAGATCAAACTGTTGCAAACAGTGAAAATATTGTACTGTAGCATCGTTATTATCAATTCATCTCCATCTGAGAGTTATCCAGTTGTTTAACTGGCCTTTTGCCCATTTCACTTCCATGTCAAAAGTGCTTAGTAACACTAACACAAACAGTCATTGCTGTGGTGATAAATCACCAAAACAACAGCCTATAAAGCTTCCAGTCTCCCCAGGCAACTTGCTACCATAGCAACGAGCTACAGCAAACACGAAATGTTTGGGTTTATTATCAATTTGACTCGTTCGGTGACCAGTTTTGTTTGGGCAATCCTTCAGTGCTGAACATAAGAGAGCTCCATTCCTCTGCGTCTGTTCCATGCTGTCTATTGTCAGAGAGGGAACTCGACTTTCAGCTGCTGCTTCTGTCCATGAAAGATAACCGAGTCTCCACAGCAGATCTCCCCAAAACAACATATTAAGTTCGCTAAAGAATGCAAACAGTTAAGCTGTGTCAATAATCACCAAAGGAGGTGGTGGAAAAAGTTGAAAAGGATAAAAGTTAAAAGTGCAAGTAAAACTTGTTTTTGTGTCGTGAACCTGCTGTATGTTTATATTCTGTGGTTCAGCTATTTGAGACAGAGGAGCCACATAAATGTGATCTGGACACGAGTCTGTGTCACACAAATGTAAAATGTAACTAAAAGACAACAAAGCCTGGATGTTAAAAGTATTTGTTAAAACTCCACATTCATCGTTTATACATTTTATTTAAATCCAGGTTAAAGATTCACCAGTTCTCAGCTGCATTTCAGTGGGTTTTAGTTGAAGTTATTTTTAGTATAAGTCCAAATCTGCATGTTTCTTTCAAGCTGGAATTGATCACGATTTTAACATTTTTTTATCTAAAATATTTTCCTTTTCATTTCTTTTAGTTTTTTTATTTGAAATTTTGCTTCCCTGTTGTTGAACCGTGCTGCACAAATAAACTTGCCTTGCCTTACTGTGCTGTTCTGGCTCCAAGCATGCAGCTAGCAAAGTGGAGATAGACCTCCATTCCAAGAATAAATACTGACTCATTCAGCCATGCTGTGATTAGCCAGTGCTCATTAAGATGTTTAATTTTTCGTGTGCAAGCAAAGAGCTTTGACACTGATTAAGAGGAAAGTTGTGATGTGCATCTCTAGCATGGCAGCCCTCCCCCACTCAGTCATGCCTCAAGTCGTACTACATAAAAACGAGCCCCTCCCCCAGCACTGTAACTCCTTCTGTCCTGTGGGTAGCTCTGAAATGAACATACAGAACATGCTTTGCTCAGATTTTACTATGTTTTCATCCTCATCATACTCTGGAGCTGCAAGCCTGGCTGAAATTATGTGTAGATCCTGCAGGGTCTGGATGTATTGTACACAACACTGCACAGATTCACCATTTATGTGCTTTTTCTCACTTCACTTTAACAGTGATTGCACCATGTTGTTGCGTTTCCTAAAAGTGCCCAACAATAGAACAGGATGTAATCATGTTACCTCATAACCGTCGTATTGAAGGTCTCATAGTAGTCTTGCCAAGAAAAATTCAAGCGAATATAAACAGTGGTCACCATGCCAACAGTGAAGGTGTTGATGTGGTAACTCAAACACAGAAGTTTCACTAACTTAACAAAAATAAGAGTAGTCCAAAGAAGATATCAGTTTTAAAAGTTAAAAATTAAAAATGTAATAGCAATTATATGAAATCGGATCTGAAGCCACATGAACACATTGTGACCGGTCATGATTAAGTCAACACATTTGTAGCACATTTTTTTTTATTAAAAGAAATTTTTACCACTGTCCATGTCCATCTTATCAACTTAAACAAGAGTTTCCACCTCAAATAGTTGTTTTAATTCCTCTTTATATGCCTGAAGCTTAATATAAACAGTGTAAAAAAAAAACACATTAATGAGCCCAGACAGACATCAATATGCAGCTAAAATCTGTAGTTTTATTAAGTATTTTTTACTTTTGGTAAAATAATTATTTTTTGGGTTTTTTTAAACTATTTTTTGCAAATTGAGTTTATTATCAAATAAGAGAAGTGATGTTATCTGAATCATTTAATTTTTCTTGAACAGGAAATTTTAAAAATTAAAAATTCAACTTGATTTAATTTTCCATGACTAATCAAAGTCTTTTATTAAAGCCCTAAACTTAAAACTTGAAATCAATGAATTAGAGAAAAACTGTATATTGATCTACCCTCTAAGACTACAAGAAGCCCGGTGCACTATGGGTAATGGAGTCTCTGCAAGAGCACGGACTTTTAACAACTACATTGAATCATGTCAAACATAGTTGGAAGTAAAATAATTAAGTAAAATCAAATTCAGCTAAAGATTTTTTTTTTTTTTTTTTAAATGACTGAATGGATAATGAAGGTGCAATAAAGTTAAACTAATTAAAAAATTTTGTTTATAATTCTTACATTAAATGACTGAAACAATAGAAACTGTGCAAGTTAACATGAAATTCCCAAGCGGACTTTTTTCATAGCCTTCTCACTCCTGCAATAAGATATGATGATGAATGGCTTCTAGCCATTCTTTACTATTCTGGTGCTGTCATGCAGAATAATCCTTATTCATATCATTCAACAAGAAAAGAATTCAAAGCAGCTCTGTGCATGAATGAAATCTCCAAAATAACCATGCTATAAACCACACAAATCTGTAGTTTGAAGTCCCTGTCCTTTCACACCAGCTTTACTCTGTGACTACATGCAGCTGCATGTGTTTCACTATGTATGAGCAATAATTAAACAATGTAGTTACTTGTGCGCGTGTGTGTACACTCATCTGTCAAGGTGAGATCAGCTTGAATAGTTCAGAGATGCTCACTGCACACGTGCAGAGGAAAAGTTTTTAACTAGTGGCCTCAGTATTGAGGTCAGGGCTTATTATTGGGCTGTACATCCTTGAAATCAAGCAGTAGAGGATGAATCAGTGCAGCCTGAGGAAATACAATGTGAGCCATGCTGGCCTTTTGCTCCAGCTTCCTTTTCTGATGGACAGCTTAAGATGTAATTCCTAATGAAAACTTCCCTTCCTGTGTGCTTTGCTTTGTCAAAGTCAAGCATATCTGAATGCATGCCTAAACAATGATGTGAATTAATTTTCTGACCTCTACAGTAATAAATATGAAATAGCTTTGCAAGTAACGTCTTCAAAATTCTCATCTATACAACATGTTCCTGCAACCAAACATCTGCTGTTATCACACCACATTTGTGGCCATTTGAACATACAAATTCATGAAGCGAATACTGACAGAAATCCACAGGAACCAGAAGTTCATGGGTTAAATGATCAAATGTAACTAGAATGTGATATGCAGTACTTGTGCTTGGTTCACAACAAGGTTGCCTCTGTTCTTACTTGACTTTGCTGAAGACGATGTCCACGTCCGTAAGGGTGATGTTCTTGCCGTCAATCACGCCACAGTCTTTGCAGAGCTTGGACCAGTTCTTGCCATGCATGTCCTTGCCAGTAGCACGAGTATCACCGTGGATGGCGAAACGTCGAAATGACTCCTCCAAAGCAGTCAACTCCACTGGTGTGGAGGAGCCCATACCACCTTCGCTGGTTCCATTAGATTCAGTTGAAAGCCTTTTGGACATTCGGTCTTTAGACTGTTCACTATGTGGCCTTAAGGGGACGGAGCTGATGTTGGGGTGTTTGGCTGTTTGGACCTTAAAGTCGTCTATGTTGTCTCTAAAAGAGAAAAATATTCAACATCATTTGGTCATGTGTGCGTTTACACAAGGTAGTAAAATGTGAGTTTTCAGCTGATGTCATGTCATATGAAGAAGCTACTCTTTGAAAACAGTTGAATATTCAGACAGGAAAGATTTATTAGGTAGTAATAATAAATAATAATATAATCTATTATTTTTTTATAACTAATAATAATAATTCCACTTATTATTATAGAGCAACAAAAATAAATGATCTCAGGGTTTACAGGAAAACCTTTCTGGTTTAATGAGATTCATGTGAATAAAAAGAAGTGAAAACAATCACAGCCAACACCTGGATACAAGAAATGTTGGGAAGAATTTCTGTAAAAATATGTCTCATCAGATCGCGTTCTGCTTGAGTTGTAGCAACTAATCTTCTGTAGAGTGAAAATGGTGAATCATGCTTTCAGGTTGAGACACAGGTTACTATTTTGCTTTGGCTGTCTATTTTAGTAAGGAAACTTCTGCATTGCAGGCAAAAATAGATGCATTGCTATGATCATAATACCTATGAATGGACATATATCTTATGTGGTCTAACAAAGAGATGTGTGTTACAAACGGATCTTTGTTGGGCTCAAAGACACAAATAAAAATAAAAAATCAGAGTAGATTCATATTTGCCCATATGATCTTGTGTAAATAAGGCTTATATAAAGTAAGCAACCACTAAAACTTACTTCTGGTCTGCCATGGTTGAGCAGGAATTCGGTCCTTTCTGTGAAGTACTCGGATTAGCCGACTTGTGTTTTCTCTTAGTGCTGTGAAAAAGATGAGAATGGAGGGAAGTTATGTGGGAATAGGTGCCTGCTAAGATTTGAAAGCCAGATATGGAAAAATATAAATATTTAAAAAAATCAATTACACAGCATCATGCTACACTACAGGTCATCATTATTATTAGAGCTGAATGAAGATGAATAAAAGTTAGTTTCTGTTAAAATTACACACAATTGGGAAGAACAGTTTTGATGTCTTGTTACTGGTTACATTAAATCAAATCCACCTTTACAGTGCAAATTTAATGAGTGATCTACACTTGGTGATTGTGATCCTTTGTTTTAATATAAAACTGTACCACTGAAGATGCACATTTTTAAATATATTAAAATAAGTAGATGACCTTAAAAAAAACAACAAAAAAAAAACCAAACAGAAAGCAACAAGAAAAAAGGGATGAGAATACAACAATCCTGTTGGTTTTATCCAGCTGTACTTATTCAAGTAACTAGTAATAACTATTTAAAACCATCAGCATAAATAATTAAGATCAGCCAGTTCTGGAGCAATTACAAGAAGCGTATTAGTGTTTAATCATGCACTACAACTGACACAATTAATTATGACATAATGTCTAAACCAGACTGATACACACTTGTAGAGATACATTCAGGAAACGCTCAAAACTGACAGATTCAAAAGGACAGTTAAAATAATATATTGATGACAAAACAATGAGTAATGTGATATTTTGTTAAATGCTCTTTGTGTTGTTTGTTGTCTCATTTCCTTTCACGCAGAGTTTGCTTCTGACTTCATTTCTCTATCTTGCTTTGGGTGACTTCACACAGTCTGAGCTCAGGGATTTCTCTCAAAAAAGATAATCTTGATTTGCATCTAAATATAAACAACAGCATCACTCATCTTCGGATTAGCTTCAAACAGTCATACCAAGTGATGAAAAAAAAGAAACAGTATGAAGTTATCCTGCCTGCTGGAGTAGCTGAAGGTATATGTAACAATATTAAAAGGATATGTGATGATTTTCTGCTCACCTTTCAGCTGTTCCCATGCTCAGCTTAGCATCCTTACAGAAAGCAAATATCACCCAGAAAGTCTCTAAAACAGCCAGTAGATGTATTCACTACAGCTAAAAATAACTTCCTAAAAACAAAGTGCAAACCAAAGACAGAAATGTGTTCTCTAGATTAAACCATCTGCTCTAGCTAGCAAAGTTTTTACTGCTCCCTGAAGTCACCAGTAAAGTTAGTGAACTCACCCCTGGTGGCGGTGGTAATAGCCACGCGTTTTGTTTCCACAACCCTGTGGCCAGCAATCACCAATGTGACCTCACTACGTATAGTTGACACTTAAATACAAAAGTTCTGGTTTTTAAGTACAAAAGATTGACAGTGCATAAAGCCATTATAATAAGGATGTCAATTCATAGAGAAAAAAAAAGAAGAGATTATTAATGTGTATGAATAATGGCATTCACAGCTATGGACACTGGGAACCCATTGTCCAATGCAAGTGGCTTCTCTGTGACCCATGCCCATTTCTTCACACATACAGGCATGGTGACATCGCTGAGTACCACTATTGATGGTGGGGGTTTCTGTCATATGTCATCGAGTAGTCGTGCCAACACAACTGAGATGAAGTTATTGAGGTTGCTAAAGCCACAATGTATTAGAAATTAGGTAGAATGTACGCTGTAATTCACCATGAACGATAACAGAAATCGTTTTACATCAACAAAAACATATAAATAAAAAAAAAAACATTAAAAAAAACTTTATTTAAGAAGGTGCTTACTAAGAGTTCATAGTACATCCTCACTTCACATAAGGACAAAGCCAGAGGTTTAAAATCTCAAATGATTTTTATTTTGTGTCGAGTTTTTTTGGAGGTTTTACTCTTGACTCTTCAGAGTCTTTGCACATCACCTTTCTCCCCTCTTTCATTTCCTGTCTGTGTCGCTGCTTATACTGAAAAGTCAAGAAAGCTTTGGAAAAAACAACTAAAAGATGTGTTGTGAGTCAGGATTCAAACATATGGACAAAGGAACTGGAAACAGAGGGTGTAGCGAAGAGAAAAGAAGAGGGAGCAGGTGACCATGTAGATATGAAATGAATGAGATCAGGAAGTTATGAAATCAGTACAGTATTTCAGAAGGTGGCAGCAATAAAACAGAGGATGAGGGATGAGTATCTGCTGTGAAGGACTTTTGGAAATTATTCAAACATCTCATTTGTGGACCTGTAGAAGTTTTTAGAAGATCCTAAGAGGGCAATCATAGAAGATAATGTTACAATAATTAATGCAGGATGTGACATGAATTGATTTCAGGATGTCAGTGTTGTTACATATAAGCATCAGGCAGAGATTATTTATACTGTGTAGATGGAAATATGCAGAAAATGTTCAATTAAGAGAATAATGGTATGTGAAGCCAGAAACTATGACTGTTGTAGAGATAAAAAGGAAAAAAAAACATCTATGAGGGGAACATCTGCTTTATTCCTATGACTGAAAATAAAATATGAAGTCTTAACCTTTGTTTAAGTAGAAAGAAAAAGAAAAAAGCAACAGGGTGAAAGTAAATTAATGGAATAGGTAGATCTGCATTCCATTCATGCAATAAAATAAAATACCAAAATTCAAGCAATGTATTGTTGAAAAGGTAATATTCGCTGTCACTTTGCACATTCTGGTCATACTTGCACTGCATTTTAATCTCTTACAGCATTCATCATTGTTAGCTTTATTAGCTTGCTTTTCTTTGATTGTTTGTTTTTTTTTTTTTTTTTTTTTTTTTGGTCTACTTATGGTTATTGTAACTCTCACAAAATATCACCACAAATTAATTTTATGTGCAAAAAAAAAACATATATGTTATATATTAACAAATATAATGACTAATTATTTGACCATACGAGATAGAAGTATAAACTCTCAGATCCTTTTGGTTTTACTTTTAGTTTTGGTTTTACTCAGAAGATGAGAAATAAAAGTTGTAAATGGATAGTTTTATTCATTTATTTCATTTCAATGAAGTTTGAGTTTGGGATGGGTTAATTATAGCCTCATGTTTTATTTTAACTCCCTGGTATATTAGTTTTGCATGCTTGAATTTTCAAAAACCTTTTCTTTTTTTCACATTTTTGTATATTACAGCAACACTCCTTTTCACTTGCTTCTGAAATGTCCCATTTCAGCTCCTGCCCCCTTAAAGGCCTCATCTGAAAGGCCTCGTCTGCTGTCACTGGTCAGCTGATCAAAAATATGAGAATGCAAGGCAATTATTCATTCATGTAAGTGTGTGCAAAGCTATTCCCTAAACTGGAGCTAATACTGTAGATAATAAGTACAGTAAATGAGACCGGAACACTGTCCTCTGTGGGACACAGTAACTTGTGACCCTGGATCTCAAAAAAATCTATTACATACTGAAAGACATTTTCTGTTCAGGTACTAATTCCAGATCTAAGCATACTTTAAACTCTTCAAATAATTGTCTTTTAACAAGCAGCTTGCAACAGTTTCAAGTTGAAGTTGCAGATTTACTGCAGTTTCATCATAATTGACTAGTTTTTTTGTTTTTTTTTTAGTAGGAACCCACATCTTTAAAAAGAAAAGTGGCTGCTCACTGTGCATTGTCCTCCATGCTTCACTTAGAGCAGCTAAATCTAGGAGAAACAAAGGAATCTTTTCACCCTTGTTCTACAATTTATTGTCAGTAAGTTTGAGTGACTGAGTCCTCAGTAGAACAAGCCTCCTCCAGCAACATCATGCTCAATACATAAAAGAGATCATTAACGCAGAGTTCAGGGCATGAAGTAGCGGTGAGATTAAAGCATGTGGTGCTTTTTCATGTTGTCAGATTTCTAGTCTGATACACAAAAAAATTAGACCAACACAACCATTATTTCAGAACTGTGCAGCTTTTTTTCTGCTCCACTTTGGCAAATACAAATGAGAAGCCATTTGGTTAAGAGCAGATCTCCAGAGACAAATCTGTGACTGGATGACAGCATGCTTACATACACTTGCCTCTTGGCAATACACTGCACAGATGAGTGCTTTAACTATAATTTGACCCATTTTGAACTGCATCTATTCATAGCCACAATAGACTACCATGACTGGAACATGCTATTCATTCTGAAAGGATGGACACAACATGCAAGCCAAAATACATGAAAAACAAAATAAAATTAAAAAAAAAAAAATTGCTGTTAGTTTGGCAGATGGTGTTTAGCTCATGAAATGATGTCACTGTCGTCAGAGAAATGTGAGTGCTTGAGTGAGAGGACAGTCTACTCCTCCATCAAGTCATCACGGTGACTGGGCATGTGGAGATCCCATCTGCTTTCTATCTACACCTCTTTCCTTTCCAGACAGCTGCACTGGAATATGACCATGTCAGTCAATCGTAGATTTAAAACAAGAGACCATTATCTCTTCAGTGACCCCCACATGGTCCAATCATCTGTGTCTGGTGTGCAGTACTGACTGAGGTGTGTTTTTAAGCTTTTGGTTAATAGTGAATGGTTCACATTCATTGTAACTTCAACCAAACAAGCAGCTGATATGGAGGCATAACCCCTTAAAACATCAGTAACTCAGTACTCTTTGTAGCTCAAACCCCTAAAACTGTCTCAATTTTGACTTTAATTATTTATTTGAAATTTATTGAGAAGATAGCCGCTTGAGATGATACATCTGGTTGTGGAGTCCGAGGTATAAGGTCATCACCTCATATCCTTGTCTCTCAAATCGCTCTGTGCCAAACATCCTGGCAGGCAAAGAGCTGTGAAGATGTTTTAAACAAGCTGAAACCGTCATTGCTGGCAGCAGCATGCCAAAAAATAGAAGTAACAACAAGAAAGTCCAGGGACTGATATGCAACCTCACATATGAGAGGAATATTTGATGGTAGGGAAAGCAGAAGTGTCAGTGACATTGCAATAGAGGGCTTGTTGGGCCAGCAGGAAATTAGCTCTGAATACAGTTCAGTTAAAAGTTTAACAGAAGGCTGACATTGAAGTGCAAAATGTGTTCAATAATAGTCATTTTAAAGTTCATGTAGATACCATGTGATGCCTTACATGAAGAAGTAGTGTTGGGGAAAATTGTTATGAGTTTGGTTTGTATTAAGTATTAGACATATATGCATTGATTTGCTGTGATCCTGCTGTGTTTTGTGTCTATGCACAAAGCTTTCTTTAAGTCATATGATCCTTGTCTGGAATGTGCAGACAAAGTCTGAGACAGGAAGAGTTTCCTGCAGGACATCTGTTTTTGTCAACTGCTTGGTTGACCAGTTGTCTAAAGGTTAGAGGTTAAAGGTAATAAAGTAATATAGTGAGTGATTGATGCTTAGTGAGTTCAGTTTAGTCTTAAATAAGAGATAATTATTGTTTCATATGGTGTGCTCAGCAACTAGGAGGAGTTAAGCATGGTTTATAATTGGGTGTTACTTCAGCATCTGCAGAGAGAGTTCTCTCTCCAAGCTCCAGCGTGTGCTTGTATTAGTTTATAATAAAATGTTCATTGTAAGAAGACAGTTGACTCTTAGATGTATTACAACTTCTCAAGACCAGAGTATTTTCCACCACAGTAGCAAAATGGAACTTACAACTAGGGATGCACCGATACCGATATCAGTATCGGTATCAGGTCAATACCATGTGTGAGTATTTGTACTTGGTATTAATAAAAATGTTCCAATACCACACCCAATACCAGTCAAGCCAGTGCAGATGTTTTTGACAATATGCTTCTGATGTGTTTTGAAAGAAATAAATGCTGTGAATGTTAAAATGTGACATTTTTTGTTCCACTAAAAATGAGATCTTTGTTTCAAAATCGTACATGTATAGTTGTATTTGGGTAAAATACGCCAAATCAAAATAAAACTTATTGAAATTGTTAAATCTGTAATGTTATTATATCTGTATTGGTGAGATACCTTAAGAAAGGATGGGTAAATTATTACACCTAATAAAATCCTACACAGTTATAACATCAATAATAACCATAGTCACAATAACGTTCGCATAAACTGATTTCGATTGGCAAATATCAGTATCTGCAGATTAAATTTCAGATATTGGTATCGGATTGGAACTCCCAAAAAGTGGATCGGTGCATCCCTACTTACAACCATTACTACACAATGTTACAGTCCATGTGAAAATGGTGTCTCCCTTTGGATTTACACGAGGTTTGTCCACATTGTCCAAGTCAGTCAAAAAGCAAATTCTTTATTCTGTAAAACTAGACTTTAAGCCATCCCATATAGAATCAGTCAGATAATTTACACTCTGACGTTAATTGTTTATGACAGAACTCAGAGGGTCTTGGACTGGTGTAATGAAACCTTGAAAAGACAAATCTGAGACAAAGTCAGTGACTGTGTCTTCATGTCAGGCATACCTAATTCAACCTATGGGGAAAAGATGGCAGCAGAACCATTCTGCGAGAAAACAAAAAACATTACCTTGTGGTGGATTGTGGATAACAGCTTCTTTCCCACTGGTATTTGATATAATTTTGGACATCATTAATTTGCCATCCAGCTGCTAAAATTACACTGATATAAAAATAACATTATTTAAATTTAATTTGAAGATTAACATACTGCACTTCATTTACGCACTCCAGAGCTCCATTCATTATTACTAGCCTAAATGAGGGCATAAATCTTTTTTTTTTTTTTTCCCAAGCCTCAATTATGTAACTACCTACACATAACCCAGCAGCTTCAGACTGCAGCTACAGGCGCAGAACCCTGCCACTCATCCTGTCTTGGCAGGACCATTCACTCTGGTTTTAATTGAACCCATGTACAAGCTAAATGTTAAGCAGAAGGCGCAAAAAAAAGCTCATGTTAACAGTGCAGAATATGGCTGCAGCGGCTGGAAATTTCAGAGCCTGACAGCGTTCATGAGCGAAACGCGTTACATAAACTTGCAAATGCCAGATTCACACAGAGTCCACGTGATCCGTTTGTTATTGTCAGGCCTTCATGCACCTCTGTCAATGCAGAATATTGTGCAAAAACACGAAGACATGTCTGATCTGAAAATAAGTGATAATAAGAGGCATGCACAAACATGCACACCCCCTCAGGAATCAGGTGGATTCTGCATGCTGGTCTATCTACCGCCAAAACAAGCGACAATTTCAATCTTCTCATAAACAGGATAATATGGTTGAATATCATTTTAATTACCTTGATGACACAATCCTCCAGCTCCACGTCAATTTCAGAAAATCATAATTGTGCTTCGAGCTGCCTTTAGATCTGTTTTCTCCGCGCTGCCTGCGCTCAAGTGGCGACCCAATGGTTCAATCCCTCCGAGATGCTTAAGAGAAACCAGGCTGCTGATTGGCTGCCGCCGTGTGCTCCGAGCTGTTTTCTTCTTGTGTTGTTGTTGTTGTTGTTGTAATCACCTGCACGTCGCTGCGCGGAGAAGAAGTCTGAGCACTCAACGTCTTCTGGTATTTTTGGAGGTGGAAATAAAGGGTGGGGTTTTTTTTTAGCTTAAAAATATCTGCGGCTTTATTGATAAACAACCTCAAGAGCCTAAAGGGAAGGAAATGCGCGACTGGAGCCACTGCTCACGCAGTGGCAATAAAAAAACGGAATACATATATGTTTTTTTTTTTTTATCTCAGTCTGAACGGATCCTGGCTTCTGTTCAAGCACAGGATGTCCTGAGGTCCTGATGGTGGGATGGCCACTGGAATTTGTCCTCAGGGACCACAATTTAAATATTAAGAATATTTTCAGTGACCATGCAAAACCAACACAATCATTTCACATCCTTTGCGAATGGATGCATCCAAGTCTGCCCTCTCTGAGCCATGTTCTTTTGATGTTCAGTGTACTACGGTGTGTTACACAATCAAAGTAATGGCCTAACAGTGTTGCATATTATGTAATTTCTATAGTATGCTGATGGCTCAACTGAAAAATGTTACCAGTCTGATGGGTGTACAACTAAAGGGAGCAAACTCAGAATAGAGATAAATTGATCATGATGAAGGCCTGAACAGAGTGGATGACATATTTAGCTCAAGCTGCTTCAATTGCACCACTGTGTGGTTGATACAGCGGAATTACACACACATATAAACACATTACACACACATATAAACACACAGTGGTAGAGCAAACAGCTTCATCACTTTACAATCAAACTGAAGTGAAAGCTGAGTTGCTATATATGTGACTAAAACAATTAAGAGTCACAACATCACTGGTTATCTGTTAAAATGGCTTTAAAAAGATCTTTGGCGCATATAAAAGATATTTTTTTTGTATTTACTATTTACAGTTGTCATTAAAATGACCCTTACTAGAACATGCTTGTACAAATACCTACAGAGGTACTGTATTGTATGTTATACTTCATTCAAGATGTCATCAAAGTCGAACCAGCTCAGCACTACTTTTCAGACCACAAGTCAAAATATCCAATGCATGAACGTGATCTACTTGCTCCATCACCTCTTACAAAATCCTGCCAAATCAGAAAATGTCTCTTTTTCTAAAAAGTTTTTTTTTTTATTATACTTTATATAGTATACCCGATAAATGACAATTAAAACCATTTCATATTACATTAACAGAGATAAATACAAAACAAACACAACAAAATGAATTCACTTGTAAAGAAAGTATAAAAACATCCTGTTCACATAGCAACTTAAAACCACAATCGGTTTGTATCTACAGCCCTCTAGTGGAAAACCGTATGATACAGTACAAATGGAACACATAATTTGACAGACACTTCCCATCTATAGTCTTGAATATTTGTTTTTTTCAATCCTTTCTGGATAACAGAACACATTCAGTGGAGTTGTCTAATATTATAACAGGAGACAGCAAGCATGAAGGGTTTGTAAAATAAATGACAATCCAAATAAGATCACAGAATACAGAGAGAGACATTACAGGATAGTAGCAGTAAACACATGGTGAGTATCTCACCTTCGTGTTAAACTGAACATTTAAGTGGCAGCTCAGTACAGTCAGCTAAAACACCATTTGATAGGTTCTTATCCAAAACCACCAAATATTGTGTCTAAAATCGTGTGCATGAAAACCTGTAGAACCTCCAGACTGACTCTGGAAGGTCGCATGGTTCAAATCTGGGATGTGCTACTTCATGAAAGATGTAAGAAAGCAATATGTGACTTTAACTAAACTGGACACAATCTAAAGATTGGAGAAGAGTACCATTTTTTAGTGCATCCCTTTCCATGAGTTTGCAATTCAGCAGTCAGACTCACATATGGACTAACAACTAAACCACAAATGACTTTTATTTAAAATGAACATTTTTCTTTTAAGTTTTAGTCTAATGTTTGATTGGATAATTAAAAAACCTGCCAAGTAAAAATGTCATCAGCTTAATTTAAGGTTCATGTAAGAAAACTAAAGTTTTTTAGTTCAAACTTGTGACTGAGTGAGTGAAACACAGGAAATGAAAATAAAGGAACCATCACATGTTTTTATTAGTCAAATTCAATTAATATGTTTGCTGAATATAGTCTTTGTTGGTTTGTTTAGCTCCATTGCGTTTAATGTAACTAAACTTTTGTCCTCATAAGTTTATAACTTTGATGAATAAAACAATAAAAGAAAGAGAAAAAAAACCCCAACAATTTCTAAGTCAATCAAATGTCATAGCATGTACAATACTTAGAAAATTAACCTAACTTTCAGTTTGATGTGGTTTTCAAGAATATTTGGAAATGTGTCCATCTTTTAACGGTGGGATAAGGCATGGAATGGAAGTGGGCTGACTTTTGGATCATTTCAATAATTTGCGTATCTAGCCAGGGGTGGAGAAATATATCCTAGTACAAAATAGGGGAAACAAAATGCAAAAATGTTCCACAGGTATTCACGTGGTTTCCAGAATGTGCCTTGTCTACAGTGTGGAATTTGATGACATGTCAAACCGTGTCATCAAGTCGAAGACTTCCTTGTCCCGAGTGAACATAATTGTCCTCCATTTTCATCAAACATTTTATCATAACACTGTGCTGATCACTCACTAACACGCCATGAATTATAAACTAAAAATTCCTCATATCTTCAGAAACAAATGTAAATTTGCCCATTTTGTTCAGTATTTTCATTAAATGTCTCATGATTTAAAAAGCTTTGACACAATTAAATAAAAATATAAACATAAAATGTACTTGTCTTCTCCCAACTGTTGACACCGATTGTTGTTTGGATTAATTCTTGTTAGTTTCTAAAAAAAAAAAGGAAATTATTTCATACACATACAAAAGAAATGCCAATTATCTAGAAAACCTTACAAATGTATTTCTGCTTGTAAAGTTTATTGAGGTTTCAGTGCCATATTGATACATCCAGAAGATGTTGCTGAGAAGAAATTAGTGGGTAAGAACTGTTGATGCTGGAGCAAACTGAAAAGAAAAACTGGAGCAATCTAGATGATAAAAATAAACTGAAATAACTAAAATAAAAGCACAAAAAAGGCTATTTAACAGTCAGTTCTGTCTTCTTGCATGATATTTTACAGTCAAGACGCCATAACTCTTTGGTAATGGTGGAGTTTGATGCCTCTTTAGGCAGTACATTTTTAAAAGGATTAGTGAAATCTGAAAATTTCTGAAAAACCAGGATTTTTAAAGCTAAAGTTTAATCCATTATCAGAAAACTGAGTTTGTGATGAGAGTACTGGGAATTTCAGCAGGAATATGCCATAAAACATAAACGTCAAGAAGGAAAAGATGGCCTTTTTTAGGTCTACATTCTAAAATACATTTTAAAATGTTTGAAGAGAGCTATAGGTCAGGGCTACTCAGTTCCATCCTGTAGCTGCTTAAACCTTGCAGCAATCCTGTGCGCTTAAAGGAGCCTAAACAGACAAGAGACAAACTGAGAAAAAGATTGCTCCAGAAACACTCCAATGCTCATCGTGAAGTGTGTCAATAACTGTAAACAGAGTATATTCTTTTTGGTGTTTGATCATTTCAGATCTCTTAAATTGTGATTTTGTGCATATTGCACAAAACTATGAGCAGTTCTGTACAGTTTTCCTGAGAGCAGTATGTCCCGATCTCACTGATCAGTTAGTGTTAAATGTCATCTGGAACCATAGCTGAGCTCCCCAGAGGGTCCTGTACCAGAGGAAAGGACTTCCCAGTTGCATTCTGTGATACTTCATCTTCATCAGGCTTCCAGCCTTTAATGGCACTTAAAGGCATTCCCCCTTCAACACACAAAACGCAAGCAACAGGTTTTCTTATAAAATGAACCAGTTAATGTTATTATGAAACCCATACCAATAAACTTTACAAATGTAGTATTATTATCTGAATGTGTTAAACTTATAAACAGTTTTGTAAACTAAATACAAATCAGAAATCAAGACTCATTACAGTCTATAATAAGCTATGGTGAATTACAGTCATCGCTTTGACTCACTTGTTTCATTCACTGTGGGATTTTCTGTGCCATAATGGAAATTATTCTCATTTTCTGCTGATTTCTTAAAGTTGTTCAGCTAAACAAAAGGAAAATATATCAAAAGTTAGTCCATGTAAACTTATGGAAAAAAAGATGACGCTATGACAAGATAAATATACCTCTATGCACATAGACCCAGAGAGTCGGTTGGTGAATGGGCCTTCATTTTCAAATCTACAGGAACTGCAGGAAAGCCAGAACGACATTTATTATCATTTTCGACAAAAACTAGCTTCAATCAATCATACTAGAACTGTGAGGCATTATTACTTTGAACTGTGCGATAATGCTGGCTCACAGTCAATCGATGCTTCTTCGCTCTTCAAAAAAGGAGAAAATGTTTTAAATGCAAAATACAGACAAGTGAAAATCAATATGAGGCATAAGGCCGATCTCACTTGTGGAGTTTTGTTCTGGGTTTTTGCATCACAAGAATTTTCGTCTTCAGTGTCACGATTTCTGGCATGTTTTTGGCGCTGTGTCTTCACATAATCAAATGTGCTTATGCCTTTATAAACTGTAAAGTACAAAGGACAACAAAGATGAGCAGATATACTGAAGTGGCAGAAGGATAATCCTAGGCCTTATGATATAATCACTCACACAGGTAAAGGTGAAAGCCAAGCAGGTGACAGAGCAGCAGCAGGCAGATGGTGCTCAGCACGACCGTTGTGAAGGCCAATATGAGTAGACTGGCTGAACTTGTCTATAGGAGCTAAAGGTAAAAACACCAGCCATGTTGTGTTCCCCTGGAGAGCTAAGAATAAAAACACAACAGACAAAAACATATTTACAATAATGAAGTTAATAGAAATATGATCTGTACTTTTCTTTAAGTCTAAAAAATGAAAATAAAGGTGAGAAAGAAGGTCCAAACTCTTTTAATTCTTCGGTTTTATAAGATAAAGAGTATGGTCCTTAGACCCCTTAAATAAGACAAAGACAACTTTGGTTAAACAAGGTATAGCAATCGCTATTTAACAAAAACTACACTGAAAATACAAAGGAATTTACTTGATAAGGACCAGATAATTTACGTTTGCCTAGTTTTGACACATAAAGCCTTAGAATGAAAGAGTGTACTTTTATTCGATTTGACTGTAGGTAAACTTACTGTCAAACTGTGGCGATTTTCGTAGGCTGCGTGGATCCAGATAGTGTTGAATAAATATGTACAAGATTATGACAATAAGAAAAAACACACCAACGGTTGCAGAGACAAGTGCTAAAAAGAAGAACCTGAAAGTTACACAAAACCTGATGTTACTTTTACAACAGCACATGCTTCATTTGGACAGCAATCATAAAATCTGGTATAGAAACACCACTTGTTCATCCAGACACTTAACTTACCTGTAGTTTCTTCCACCCACACAGGTGTTGAGCCACTTGCAATGATGGTCAAAATCTTCCACACATTTGTTGCAAACACCACAGTGCTTTACTTTGGGGCCACTACAGGAATATGTTATAACAACATTACACTCAATTAAATTCATTTTCAGGATTAAAACATATTTCAAGTTTCCAACATGTATTTTTCTCCTTTAAATGTTCAGTTTCTGCTAACCAGTAGGTCCTAGGTCACTTCTCTGCTGTGGCAGTACTTCATGCCATTCTGCTTTCTCAGAGATTCTTTAGTTACACTATCCTAGGTTGCAGCTGGCAATAAGTCCCCATATGCAGCCTTGGGAAAGCTTAGGAAGACAAATAACTGCAGGTTCTAGTAAGAACAGTCATGCAGCTCTCAGCAGATCTCCTGGGCAGCAAAGGAAGGCCTTTCATTGCTAACTGCAAGAACAATGGAAAATTGGAGTCCATCTTCATGATGAGAAGTTCATTTGATAGGGAACAGTGACATTAATGACTGCCAAAGCCTTAATTACAATTAATGACAGGCTTTAAGGTAGAAGAACACAAGAATGGCCTGGGCTTTGATTGTAAGCGGCAGTTCAAGTGCAGACTAATTTTCATGCATTTTCTGGTTTAACTTCTGTAGACAAAAGTGAATCAGAGCTTCTATTATGGTGACTAAATACATTGATACCTGAATAATATACAACCAGACTAACATTTCCATTTTTGTGTGGTGTGTTTGACTACAGCTACAATTTTAAAGGGCTAAAAGGGATAATTATTTGTCAGAGGATTTCAGATTGTTGAGACAGTACTATTGATGCTATTTTTTGTACCTGTTTTGCTCTCCTTTACACTAACTGTAACCAAACCTTGCCAAAACACGACGAGCTGTTGTTGGTTTATAAATTAAAGTCAGAAAGCTTCTGGTGACAAAGCCTGGAGAATTGCCCATTGACTCTACAAATTCATGTGCAGGTATGTGATGAGCGTCCTTGGAGAATAAAATCAAATTTGAAACAGATGTTGGGGATACCTACACCTGAACATCACATAAATAGCAATGTAGATCCTGGATAACATGTGGCTGCTTTGTCCGGTCAAAATGAGGCATTGGACTGGAATAGTTCTTTTTGGCCCTCACACTGGCATCTGCTGGATCTATAGACACTGTAGCAATGTGGGTGAAAAAATGTACAATAAATGAAATGCCTGTAAGCTGTGCAAAACAGTCAAGGGAAATAGCACTAATGTCAGGGAAGAAGGCTACCATGATTTTTGATAAATTCAAGTCACACAAGAACAATAAACTGCAAACACAGTTCAACACAAGCACATCCTTTGTGTAAAACCCAAGGACATAAACAGTCCTCATAGCTGAGAGGAGCTTTGAGGGAAATTAACTAGTGTGTTGACATCACCATACACCATACAACATGCAACAAAAAGACCACTGATTATTACGTTGCTATGGTTCAATGTAGAGCACAGAAAAAGAACAAGTCAGGCATGACTGGAGCTTATACAGGCAGGTCACACAACACAATGTTTGTCTTGTCACGCAGGCAAAACAAAACCAAAGGAGACACAAATAGTCTCTTCATATTCATACACACACACACACACACACATATATATATATTTATGTGTATATATATATATATATATATATATATATATATATATATATATATATATATATATATATATATATATATATATATATATATATGACATCTACAGCAATCTTTCTGCTGGACATTAAGGATACAGCATAGGCCACATGGTTCCATGGCCGAGGCAGCAGAGGGATATGAATACCAAAGCAGACTATTGCGAGGAAGCTGTACACCAGCCATCCAGTTACTTGGAAGGCTTGAGGGGGCCACGACCACCCGTTGATCCTCGGAGGTTTGGAGGGGACAAGGTCGTTTTTGCTACTGCCTTGCAAAGGGGCCGTGCGCCTGAACCTCCAGCGGAAGCAGTTCATCTGGACAGCGCCGTAGTACACACAAGTCCTGCTCCAGTGGAGTGTGAACACATTTGGAGGGGAAATGAGTTAGGGAAATGAGCTGAAGATAAAAACACTAACTGTTCAGCCCTGAACCTGCTCATACTCTGGTAGTTTCATCAGGGTACAAACTATTCCTTCAGCTGCGATAAAAAGAAAACAAATAGAGACATTTTATATAATTTGAGCTAACTAAATGGCACTGAAATTTATGTCGTTGTTGCCAAATAAAAAAGGAATTAAGTAATCTGTACACGCAACATTTTTTGTAGTCTTTTTTGCCTATAACTACTAAGTCAGACACTGATGTAATATTCACCAACATCTTCCTCTAAATAAACTGTAAAAGATCAACTCCAGCCTTTAAACCATTTTATATCAAAGTTCTTATCTATAACAAATTACTTACTTTTGGAGGAGAAACGGCAGCCACAGAAGTGTTGTTTTTTAAAACAGAAGATTTCTCGCATAATATCCCAAAATGTTTTTTTTTTTCAGCTGGGCCGGTGGTTCACATATTTACATTAAGTAAGGTGTACGGCCATGAAAAGCCTAATCATATTCCTGGTTTTAAAAAGTGCTACGGCGTCCTTGTGACTGAAGGACGTGAGTCAGAAGTTGAAGAATCAACTCACTCAGCAGGTCTGAACAGTGCTATGGTAACTGTCGCACTGCGCGTGCGCACTTCAACTTCTCTCAAGATACCAAGCTTCATTAGAGCCCTTCTTTGACTGAATAAACAAGTGTATGCAGCCTGACTTTTAAATGTACAATCATTGCCTTTCATCATATTCGTTTTGCCCAAGGTTTATCCCCCAACCTCACCAAATAGTTGATACTCTGTTCCCTTAAGAGAGAGAAACGCACAATACACTTCTGCTTTCTCAAGAATTTCTTTCCTTAAAGGCTAAGTTTAACCCCACTGTAACCTTACATTAACTTCCTCTAAAAGCATTTTGTGTGTGCAGATGCTAAAACACCCTACAAAAGCATCAAACTTACAGTACAAGCCTACAGATGTGAGCTCACTTCTGCAAAACTCTCAGAACTCAGCTGAGGGCTTTTTCACAGCTGCTGGGCTTTAAACCCTTTATCTGTATATTAACTATTTTGGCATGCATACTGCTGTAGGACAGTTATAGCATTACAAACCTGAATGCAGATGAAAAGTTTCAAGTTTTTGTCTGTTAAATGATGTGCACACATTTATGAATACAGATGCAAATATTTATTAATAGAGGATTGCCCTGATACAATTACACAAATACAATACAGTCTGTACATTTATTTTCAGTCTTTAAAACAGATCTGAAGATCATGGGGTTTCCACAGTGCTTTAAAAGTCCAACAATGAAAACCCAGTGACATCAGCATTGGGAAAACAAAACGGCAGTGTGAGTGGTCAACTGTTAGCTGTGCCTTCTGGCTCTGGAGACTGAAGAAACTCATAGGGATCATGAACCATTTCAGATTGGTCCCCAACACCTAAGTGGGATGGGCTCCCTGTGGAGATGAAAAAAAAACTTTAATATTGTGTCATTACTAAGTCATGGAATGTAACAAAAGAAACTATAGATTGATCTTGATGCGCATACCTAAATGGTGTTGGTCCCTTTCTGAGACATTAGAAAGGGAGGACAGGTTGGATGACGGTCTGGAGCAAACTCTATCAACCTGAGCCTCTTGGAACTCCTGCAGGAGTTTATCAGTATCATCAAAATGCTGGTGGCTATCCTCATTCCCAGGCTCTTTCTTAACAGTTTTACCTGATAAAAAAGGAAGAGTGTCATCCATATAAATATATTAACCAAATGAAATTAAATGAACAAGCAAACACACACAAGCACAGTGAAGGAATAAAATAAACTCAAAGTAAGATTCTGATTGTAGTACTATGTTCATTTATATTGTTTGCAGCTGGATAAAAATCAAATTTCCAAAAAGAAAGATTCTTAAAAAAAACTAAAACTGTAGAAAAAATGTCAGAATTATTTGCATTTTTCATCCAAGATGTTTTCCTGCTACGTCTGTGCTGCTACTAGGATCCTTGCATTAACATACTTTCATACTGGCTCTTCCTTACTCATCTTACTGCTCTGATGAGACCACAGCTGGATTACTGCCATACATGTAAGTGCAGTGAGTTAATAGAGGATAATCACCTAATGGGTTCAGCATAGAAATATCCAGGGACATATCAGGGTAACTCTTCATTGACATAAAGTCCAGCACCGAACTGCTGTCTCCCAGGCCAGTGCCATCTGACAACTGAATAAAAATACCCAGCATGAATTAGACAATAAGAACAGTGAGAAACATTACTGTCTTAACCATTTTAACAGGATTACATACCTGCATGTCACAGATGTTGGACTTGGTTTCATCAGCTTTCAGCATTATGTTTCTCGTCTGAAATGAAGTATCACATTTGTGTAGAAAACTGGTGTAATCATTATATTATGAGAGGAATGTTGTTTTGACTCCAGGAAGAATAGCTGTATTGCAATAGCTAATGGAGATCAATATAAATACAAATACAAATACAAAAATAGTCGGCCATTGTCAAACTAATCTTCTTCAAAACTATAACAGCTCAAGTCAGACAGTTTACCTGTCGGATTTGATTAACAGCTTTGGAGTGATCGCCTGCTGTCATCTTGTCCAATAGTCCATCGACCCAACGCTTGGTGACACTTCCACAGCCCTTGACAAAGTCCTGTATGCTAAAAGAGATTAAAAAAAGATTAACAAAGTCAAAAAGTCCACTGTAACTGGATACTTAATAATTACTAAATCTCTTTTATTGTAGTTTTTAGCTATGACAAAGAATGCTACCCCACCTAAGAGCGCACTGTACTCCAGTGTCATCTCCATAAGCTGAATACAGCATGTCCATCTCATCAGACTGCAAGTCTGGAAAGATGGAGTTCTTCTGAAGGCTTTGGGTGTTGTAGGCACTGCTAAGAAAAGTCACTAATATAAACAAGAAAAGGCTGAATTTAATAAAAGTCAAACACTATGTGCATATTTGTGAAATTTAAATTGCAGTTTACCTTTATGTCTCCTGTCATCTTTGAAACCTAATGTTGTTAATCCAGGCAGAAGTTTATTTGACAGAGAACTAAGGTCTACCTTATGGGTTTCCTCTTCTGCAAAAAATAAACATAAAGAAATATAGCTCCTTACATCGAGAGAATATACTAATGTAAAGCAGATCACTTGATGAAACAAAACAAAACCAGAGCTTCAATGTTAAACAGGATGTGGAATGGTAGCAAACCTTCTGCATCAGGATCAAGCTGATTCACAACGGTATACAGGAGAGAGCCATCTGGTTCTTTACGCAGATAGCCCATCTGAAAACACAGAGCAGTAATAACACTAAATCACTGCAAACTTTACTTATAAAAGTTAACAGACATGAACAGCTGTTCAAACACCACAACTAAAAGTTCACTCTTTACACAAACTCGTCTAAAGTGTAGTCAGTAGTCAATAGGGTCAATATGTTAGTGTTAGCAAAAGAACACCTTGGAACTCGGCATATATCTGTTGATGCGGTCTCGAGCTTCATCTGCAGAGTGTTCAACCAGCGCCAGAACATGTTCTTCTGCTGTGCTGTCAGTCAAGCTGCAAGCGTTCCCCTCTGGTTCAAACAGGTAACTGAGATGATAAAAATAACAGGGTTAGAGCATTAGACAAGATTCAAACAGCATCAGATGAGAAGACTTGCCTGCCGGGCTCTCTGACAACATACCACTCCGTACACAAACGAAGTGTGCTTTGTTTTATTTAAATGAGGGCTACCTGATGACTTCCTTCATGTCTTTAGCTGGTTGTTTTCTGGACTTTTTTGCAGATTCCATGGGGTTGGGGATTGTCTCTTGAGGAGGAAGATCAGCTGTTAGATCTTCATCTCCCAGAATGGCTGCTTGCTGGGTGAAATCCATGTCCTGCATGAAAGACATGCTGCGCTTCAGAGCCAAAAGCCGCTCCTGAGCAGACATGAAACAACAAGAGTAAATATTTACCTCATCAACTTAACTGGGAATCAACAGATGGGACATACAGGTGGTAAAAATGTGTCCATGCAAACAATAATGCTTGACAGAAAATTGTGCATACAGATAGATGAATAAAAGACACCAATGCTTAAATATGAAACCACAAAATTTTAATTCTAGTCAAACTTTTCCAACATTTATTACTCTGTGTATTAAACTTGTTCACTAAAGACATCCAAACAGGTGTTATTTAAAAGTGGGTCTCAAACCATTCAGGTGTTACGTACAGCAGTGTCATGGTCTAGTTTTGGTAACATTTTCAGAAGTTTGTCTGGGCTGTCTCAAACTTTATTTTGATTCACAAATTTAACACAAAAGAGAAAGTTAGCCAATTTGATTTTGACTGAAAATTTGGATCATTAACAGATACTTCAAGGTCTCTGCATTAACATTAATATAAACTGTTGTCTATGTTTGATCAAGCATCCAATGGATGAACAGTCGTATGGCTTTTTAAATTCATTTTTAAGACAAAAAAAATACCAACAATATTTCCGTCAAATGCATATGTGTTTAGTTTTTAATTAATAAAACACCATACCTTGCTCATCATCTTGAATCCTGTATGAAGCAGCTTCTTGGCAGCCTTATAGTAGACCGTCTCCGGTCGGTTGTAAACCATGGCATTGTCACACATGAGCTTGAAGTCCGCCTAAGAACCAAAAAGTGCCCATTTAAAATATATGTTTACCGGCAAGTCTTGTTTTAATGATGAGGATGTTTTCAGAGGAATCTTTACCTTGAATTCTGTTACTGTGTTATAGTCGTTATTTCTAATCCTGTCTTTCATGGTACTGAAGTCCATGGGATGTTTGATGATTGATGAGTAACCAGGAGCGATTGCATCTGTTACTGGAAATGCAAAGAATCCATGAGGATCTTTCCTGAAAAGACAAAAAAAAATCACCATCACTTTATTTACATGGAGTTGTTTAGATTTTTGAGGGGAATGTTCTCATCTACACACTGGCTGAGAAAGAAATTTTTGTCAGATAATGTTGTTACCAAATTTAAGAAATCAAATTTCATCACTATTTCCTACAAGACCATGTGTCAATATGACAGAAAACATTGATCCCAGCTTGTGAAAGTTACTTCTGATCTTCTCATTACCTCAGATAAGGGCTCCTGTCTGTACTTATCTTGTTAGATCTCAGTGCTGCATTTGACACCATCAATAACAAAATCCTGTTACAGAGGCTTTGATATGTTTGTGGGATTAAACACACTGCATTAGGCTGGTTTAAGTCATTATCTGACAGATTTCAATTTGTTGATGTAAATGATAAGTCTTCCTTACACACCAAAGTAAGTAACCATGTTCCTCAGGGTTCACACGATATGTGCTTCCCTGCCGTAATATCATCAGACAGCACAGTACAGACTTTTATTGCTATGCAAATGATATTCAGATTTACTTATCCATCAATCCTGATGAAACCAATCAGTTTGTTAGATTACAAACATGTCTTATAGATATAAAGACCTGGATGATTGAATTTTCTACAACTAAATTCAGACAAGACTGAGGTTGTTGTCTTCAGATCTGAAAAACTCAGGACAAAATTAGTTAATAATTAAGGAAGGCATTTATTTGGCTTTCATTAATACGGTGAGGAACCTTGGGAGATATTTTGGACCAGTATTTGTCCTTTGGCTCGCATGTTTCATAAAACAGGTTTCTAGAACCACTTTCCATCACTTATGTAATATTGCAGAAATTGGGGACAACATATCTCTGAGTTATGCAAAGAAACTAGTCCATTCCTTTATTACTTCAAGGGTTGGATTATTGCAAGCTCCATTGTATATAAAAAATAGTTCCGTTACTGTGTTATAGTTCCATAGTTCTAAGTGCTGACTATGGAAAACTCGTCAGGATGTGCATAAAATAAAAGAGTGAATCAGTGTTTCCTACCTCTGCAGCTGTCTCAAGAAGTGTTCCAGCAGTTGTTGGCGAGGAGTGGACTCATTCTCTGCATTGGAGAAGCATAAAAATAAAAAATAAAACAAATAAACATGTGTGTACACATTTACAGGAAAATGATACAAACTATATGATGTGCTGACAGACATGGAGACTACCTTGTTGTGTGCGACATGCTCTAACTGGCCTGTCTCCTTGTTGTTCTACCTCCATCTTCACACTGGGATGAAACTCCTCCACTTCAGACTCCACTTCAAGCCTTTCTTTCTTCTTTTTTTTCTCCTCTGGCTAATAAAATGCATACACTGAATAAATGATCTGGCAATGTGATAGTTAGGAATTTATAGCGCAAAATCTCAGTTTAGGTCTCCTCACCTCTAATCCAATACTTATACTTTTGGACAGTGTGAATGGTTCAACAGGCGGGCCGGTACTTGCAGCAGAAGCAGCTGCTGCCTCTGACTCATTCTGCTCTCGTTCTCTCTTTTTCCTTTTTTCCTCCTGTGAGGCGAGATATAATTTTACCAACTTAACCTACAAGTGATGCATATACCACATGGAGCCTTGATCTTCTGTTTGCTAACCTTCCGTCGTCTTCTCTCGTCATCATCCACATATTTGTCTTTATCTTTTTCAGACTTTTTCTTCTTCTTTTTCTTCTTCTCTTTGTGCCGTTCTCGCTCGTGGTCTGATCTGTCATCGTAGTAGCTGGAGTCATGGCCTGAGCCGGAGAGCTCCGTCACCTCACTCCCTCCAACTTTGAGCTTGATCTTCAGCGGCTTCTCAAGAGCTTTGTCTTCAAAGTCTATGATAAACAAATTAAGAATAAATAAATAAATAAAATTACAATAGAATTTGAAAGAAGTGTGAAGTCAAAAGACAAGGCAAGTTTATTTGTATAGCACATTACATTTTCTAAGATAATTCAACGTGCTTAAAACATTAAAAGCAAGAAACCATGAAAGGCAACAACAAATAGCAACAATCACAAGATAATTAAAAATTAAATTAAAACGCCAAAAGCAAATTAAGTTAAAAGTTAGCATGCAGATTTCATGTATAGCTGTATAAAAAAATAAATGTTTTTTTTTTTAACCTGGATTTAACTGTGCAAGTACATGTACTGTACAGAATTATTATTAGAAAGTGAGTTATTTAGTAAGAGCTGTATGACAACATTGGTGGCCTTCTCTTTTCTTGGCTGAAAAGCTTAAGTCTGTATAACAAAATGAATGGTTTAATGGGGCCTTGGAAATATTTGCAAGTTAAAACTTTCTAGAAAAAAGCTTAATATTGTGTTTCTTCATTGTAGTGTTTTACTGTGACATCTGATTGTTTAAAACTTCAATAAAAAGTTTAAATTAAACTCCAATAACCTAAGACGTAACCTCACTAACATGGTGAATTCATTTTAATATACAGTTCGAGCTAAATTCCATTTGAAAAACACTCAATTTATTGTACTCTAACCAGTAAGTTACTCCTGTAAAAAGCTTTTTTTCCCTAATGCACTCGCCAGGATGCATTTTGTGCTTTACTATGCTTCATTAATCTTCAAAGACATGAGGAAAAAGTCTAAGATACTTATTAAGGTTTGATTTTACTCGATTTATTGAAGGTTATGAAAGACAATAGCTCAACTGCAGATTTAATGTTGTATATATATATATATATATATATATATATATATATATATATATATATATATATATATATATATATATATACACATAAATATATATATAAACGGACATCCAACTGGAGATTTCAGAAATCTACAACACAAAACACAAGTTTGGACACACCTATACATTCAAATTTAATGGTGTGTCCACATTTTGCAATACTGTATATATTGGTTTTTACTTTAATGTCTAAATACGACAGTTATGATAGAAATGCAAAAGAAAAAAAATACACGCACAAATACATGCATAAAGGATTTTTTTCAATAGTAGCTATTTCCGCAGGTAAGTGAGAGGAGGCGCAGCTATACAAACTTTGTAATACAAACAATTATACAAAATAAATAGAAAAATAAAATAAGAATCCAGAACATCAAGGGGAGCATTTTATCTATAATGCCCCCCTTGCTAAGGAGAATACAGCATCCAGATAATCATTCTGCTTGCTTAAATGCTGGACAAGACAAAAAAAGTAGTTATTCTCAAGCCAAAGGAAAAAAAGGAAATGACAAGTGAAAACAGTAGCAACTACCTTCACCCTTTCTCGTCTAATTCTATTTTCTGAAAGAGCATTTAGAAAATATATTTACGACGAAATAAATTCCCTTTAAAAAAAAAAAAAAGAAAAAAAAAAGGTGTATTTGTTTGTAAATTTGTTTTGCTGTTTTTTTCCCCCCTACTGTTTATATTTCAGCTACGGTAATGTTACATGTTATATTTTCAGATGGATATACCTTCATAAGTCCTGTTTAGTTGAACACTATGCAAAACATAACAGACTTATATTGATGCCTATCACCGCAAGAACCTTTTGTTCCTATCTTCCTAAATATGTAAATTTCTTGCTGAAAATTATGCAATCAACGTGTTTACAAGGGGGGGGGGGGGAAAGCTGACATGGAGGGTGTCACAAATAAGGGTTTGCCTTTCACAAAGAGCATCACAATCAACTGTCTGAGGCTAATGCGCTAGTTAGCATTTAGCTAACATTTAGCTAGCTAGAACAAAAGCAACGCGGCTAAAGCTAACAGTAAAATGTCTAATCGGGTACCACCAACTGTTATCCATTCCGGCTTGTGTTTCTTGTGTTTTTTCCCCATGTTTTCGTCTTTGCAGTCGAAGCTTTGTGTTTATTCCGGTTGCCCTGCAAGTGTTGGCTGACTGTAAACAGCTAACGGAGTTAGCAACCAGGAGTCGGATGTGAAATCCAGACGCGGCATGTATTTCCGGTGAATCACATCAGCGCGCTGGATTTGACTCGGGTTTTTGACAGCACAGTACACTTTCGATAGGCTCCGTGAAACTTGTTTATACAAGGTGCCAGTTTTGGAGTCCGGATGTTATAAGGTATTGGTATTCTTTGCTCCTTTTTTTGGGATGTAAGAATTGATATTATTCAAACTGGCATGCTAACATGTTTGATTGCGCAGCTAAGGTTAGCAGAATAGCTAACGCACGGAGGGTGTGCGGTGTTGGTTTAGCACCAGAAACACTGGACCTCTAGTCTGACAAACACTGTTGTTTCATTTATATGTCCACAGCTGTAGAAGGATGGAAGGCGACAGAATGGAGGTGTCAAACCAACAAAATATCAACGTGGAAGTCCACGTTAAATCTACTAGGTGGGCTCATCCTGCAAGTTGTGATCGGGTGTGGATTGATTTTCTTGTGTATATTTCATCCTCTTTTTTTCGTATTTCAGCACAGCTAAACGGTCTGAAGTGAAGATACATGTTCAGACTCTACTGAATCGTCACAGCACGGTTTTTGGAAACTACAGATGGATCGACTTTGACGAGGAATTCCTGCAGAAAAATGTGGAATCTGTAGCTATAGTTGATGTCGAGGAAATGATAACACAGGTCTGCTTATTTCAGTGTCATTTGGAAGTATTTTTTTAAATTTTCTTTCTTTTTTTTCCCAATTCATTTTCATTCAAACGAATAACAATTAAAGCATAGTCGCGCTGTATTTATTTATTTAATCTACGTTTTCCATTCAGCCCATTGATTTAAAGAGCTGCTCAGTCTCTATTCACATCTTTATCCTGAATGAAGACGGCCCCAGCATGCTCAGTTTGGAGGAAGATGAGGAGCTTTCAGCAGCTAATCATTGGCTGCTGCCAGCAGGTAATCCTGAATACAGTCTATATAGAGATAAATAAATAAATAAAATAACCACAAAAGGGAAAAAAAACAGTGTGTGAGTCCAACCAGCAGTTATATCATCCAACTCATTGCATTTTTGTTTATTTATCCATTCATTATGTATTTCTAATTAATTTATTTGGTTTTTTTTTAAATACACATTCTTTACACTAGTTATTTAAACCTTTATTTCTGCTTTTATTCATTTCTGGATTTCTTTGTAAGATGTTAAAATAAGCCTTTCTAATGTAGCTCAAAGGCAGGATCCAACAGCCAATGAAGTTCTGCACAACGACTCATTAAACTGAGTTGGATGTGTTGAAAACCTGCAGGGCTGTGGCTCTTGTGAGACAGAGTTAAGAAAGCCTTGCTTCATGCTGTTGTAACAACTTAAAGATTTTGTGAATTCATGTAAATCCCGTTTTACTAAAACTCAGTTCTCTATAACTTAACTCTGCATATTTAAAAAAAAAACATTCAAAGATTTGAAATAATAGTTATTGCACTGTCATACAGGAGATAATATCTGAGTCAAATAAAAGTCCCGTCCTTTCTTTGTTATATTTAATTTGAAACTGAATTTTTCAGCATTGTAAAACTGCTTTATATCATGTAGATGAACCTTTTTACCCTTCAAAGCCTTCATCTTTTTTTGATAGCTGAATTCCATGGCATCTGGGAAAGTCTAATATATGAGAACGGCGTCAAGACCAAGGTAAAGTAATTAAGTAAAGCTTGCGACGGCTTACATTTTCAGTCTTCATTGTTAACTCGATATTGTATGCTTCTTCCTTCAGCTCTTGGATTATGTCACAACAACAATATACTTCTCAGACAAAAATGTGGACAGCAACCTAATTTCATGGAATCGAGTCGTGCTACTTCATGGTACACTAGTTAGTTCTTCTGCTTGAGGTTGTTTCAGATGATATTTCTATAATAACTTATTTGTCTTTTTGCATTCAGGACCTCCAGGCACAGGGAAAACGTCACTCTGCAAAGCGCTTGCCCAGAAACTGTCTGTCAGACTGTCAAGTCGGTGAGACAACCGGCATCTCAGTGAAAAGCCCTCAGCTTTGACTAAACCCGGTCTTTTCATTTTAAAATCCTTTCATCTCCCTGCAGGTATTCTTACGGGCAATTTGTGGAGATAAACAGCCACAGCTTGTTCTCAAAGTGGTTCTCAGAGGTGCACCTGGCTTTTGTGTGAAATGCTGCATTATTTTGAATGCTTAGGTTTAATTTTGTTGTAAAGAAAGTACTGTTATATCTAAGCTAATCCTGCATCTTTGTGGCAGAGTGGGAAGCTGGTCACAAAGATGTTTCAGAAGATTCAACAACTGATTGATGACAAAGACGCACTTGTGTTTGTTTTGATAGATGAGGTAAGATCTGCTTCATGGGACAAAACCTAAAACTGGATTAAATTAAATTTTTGTTTATTTTCATATTCATTGGAGCAGCACAGACTTTCTTGTCCAGTTAATATCATCCTGGGATTGAGACAGTTGTGAATCTGTTTTTTGATGTATAGGTGGAGAGTCTGACGGCAGCAAGGAACGCCAGCCAGGCGGGAACAGAACCTTCCGATGCCATAAGAGTGGTGAACTCTGTGCTCACACAGCTGGACCAGATCAAACGGTCAGAAGCCACAGAAAACAAAGTCAAATTTTCATTTAAGTTATCTGAAACGCTCCACCTGATCATCCTTTAATGCTTCAAATACATACTTGTGTTGTGATACTTTTGGCTGACTTTTCAGACATTCTAATGTTGTGATCCTGACAACGTCCAACGTGACGGAAAAGATTGACTTGGCATTTGTGGACAGAGCTGACATCAAGCAGTACATCGGACCCCCATCTGAAAAAGGCATCTATAACATCTACCTCTCCTGCCTTGAGGAGCTGATGAAGGTGGTCATAAAGCACACTGATTTTAATGTGTGTTTCTACGCTTTGAGATGCATTTAGTTACAGAAAAATCGGCTCAAGTGGAAAATAAGTGTTTATTCTGACACAAGACAGCCATGAGCTTTGTATAGATTGTATAAAATAGATGGACATGATGATGTAGCTGGACATCTTCAGTCGTTTAAAGTGTCGAGTTAACTGCTGAAACTATTTTGTTAAGTGGTTTGCCTGCCACTTCACATTACTCTGCCCATGAGCATATCCTGCTTTATCATAGCTAAATGCTGGTGGTTTTTTTGTTTTGTTTTTTTATCAAAGAGGAACGTTAATCGATCCATTCAAACATTTCCACCCAACAAAACAACACAGAATGATTACCAGAGGTTTTTTTTTAAAATTTTTTTTAAATTTTTTTAAAACTTTTAACGTTAAGATGTCATAATGTCTGGAAAGAAGGTTTTAAGGAGCGGTGTAATCCAACTAGCAATGATTTTACATCAGAACTTCCCATGTCTGTTCGCCATGTGCAGTGCCAGATCATCTACCCTCGGCAGCAGTTATTCACCATCTACGAGCTTGAAACTATGGGCTTTGCAAAGAGTGAGGTGTCGGAGCACAGCCTTAATCTAAGAAACATTGCTATGTGAGTACACAGTTCAACAACTAAAAGACCTACATCAGGAGACCAGCTGACAGTGGGGGCTGAAACTGGCAGAAGTTAATATTGTTTGTTTTTCCAGAAAAAGCAAAGGTCTGAGTGGAAGAGCTCTCAGAAAGCTGCCGTTTTTAGCCCACGCCCTCTTTGTAAAGGTACGAGTTAGATTGTAGTTTAGCAATAAACTAAAGATGTATTTTGTTTTAAATGTAGTTTTTTGTTTTTTGTTTGTCTGCAGACCCCAACAGTCACTCTTGAACTGTTCCTGGAGGCCATGAGCAGAGCGGTGGACAAACAGCGGGAGGAAAAGGCAAGCCTTGTTAATGGTGTCTGAACTGTTAACACTTTTCAAGGGGCTAACACTTGGGTTTTTATCAGTGGTTATCTTACAAAGAAGATTCTTTTTTTTTTTTTTTTTTTTAAAGCTAATGCGTCCATTTGGCAGTTCATTAAAAATAAGTGCCAAAGATACTCTTTTAACAAAATCTGTTAAATTTGTTGGTGCTAACATCTGAAATGACGAATTTACAATGTCTGTCAGTGCAGAACTGACTGTTTAAGATGTGATCCCTGATGCTTGAATGTTCTCAGCACTAATTAACTATTTTGTCATTCTTTTCACTGTTATGATGTTTTATATTAAACTCAGCTTTAACCAAAACAATGCCAGTGCGCTTGTCTAAAGGGATCCTTTTTTGTTAAACCATTTGTCTTACTCGTTATTAGTTGCTTAATGTGACATCAGTCCATAGACATACTTGTGTGTTTAGGCAGGTATTAGTTTTGTTGGCGTTTCATTAACCAGAAATGGGCAATTGGAATGTTGTACATATTTATTAAGTTTGTTAGGGAAAAATAACTAATTGCTGTGGTTTTAAATAGATGTAATTCATTATATATGTTCAAATAAAAAAAACATCCATTTTACCTTAAATATGCCATTGTTTTGTTTGCTTATTTCATTGGCATACTTATTTTCTATAATCACTTCTGTATTTATGGATTGATATGTTCATTCAGTGTGTATAAATCTGTAATAAATGGTTGTTTTGCTCAAGTGTCTTTCTAATTTCTGCTGTAGACAGTTTAACAACTTAAAGCCACCACTTGGAGGCGCACAAATGCTGCCATACTTGGCTGCACACAGAGACTTTTTTTATTTAGTATCTTTCATGAGTTACATGATAATCACAGTAAAAGTAAATCAAAACCGCAACAACAATAAAAACAGATTGCAGTTTAACTTGAGCCTGTCTCATGTAATCTGTTTAAACTTTGTTTTCCCAAAAAAACCTGTTACTTTGCAGAATTTAAAGATTTAATACACTATTTAAGCTTTTGCTTAATCAATAGTGTTCTTTATTATTCTAGCCTATATAAAAGTTTCAAAGTGGTATATGAGAATATAATGAGTGATGGGCAATTGGAAGATGACCATTTGAAATGTGTCTCATGTACAGTTTACATGAAGAGATCAGTTCCCTCATTGTTCATGTGAGCATGTTTTACATTCTGTGAATGCTCTGATGCTTTGCATGTGAGCTGCTGGGTTCAAACAATATGCCCTTTGTTTGTTGTTGGCAATGCCTTTTCATTCAACTTCAAATGTGAATCCCGTGGGCTGTTCTTGATGTAAAAGGAAAGTAAACATTGAATTCATATTTATTCACATACTTCAGATACTCAGCCGTACCACTCGTCTTTCTGAATGACTTTTCGTAGGTGATTTGTTTAGCTTATTAAATGTTTTATTGGTTTATTAGATTTTACTGTCACAGGTCTATCATTAAGATCAACCAAAGATATATAGTCTAAACTGGATTTCCCCTCAAAGTGTGGATTTAATTTACGCATCACTGCTATTTCTGTGAATCATCCCTTAAATACCAGCAATATCTTTTACATCTAATTGATGGCATTCATTATTTCCATTTAAGTTTTTTTTTCTTTTGTGCTAGATAAATTACACAACAACACTTGGTTTTTATCTGATTGATAATCACAAAGTGGAGAGAAAAGGAAAGCTCTAGGAACTGCATGGTAAATAAAACCATAATTGCTCTGTCTGGAGGCCTTTTTCTTTCAACTGTTGTCTTTCCAAAAAGCAGGCAGCTGTTAAGAAGCAATCAAGTCAGAGAAGTCATAAGCCTTATTGTTGCAGGATTTTATCAGTGTTTCAAACAGCTTTGAAACGTCAGAAAACTCCAAACAAAACAAACAGTCAGATGTTTATCCTTTCAGCCCTTGTTCAGGTACATTGCCGAAAGCGATGGAATATTCCTGCATGTGCCAATGGTGATTCAAATAAGGAACGGATCAACTTACATGTAGGTATGTTAGGAGGAAACTGAGCAGCGGTGTAAACAAACTATGGAAACTATCACTCATGTTTTAAGGTGGTTATAGTCAACATTGTTGATTTGAAAGCATCACACTGCATTGATTAAATCAAGTTTAATACTACCCTTCACATTTGCTAGTATCATGACCTATATCTTTGGCACAAAGACATGTAAGCTGTTTGGATTTTTTCCAATTTCTTCGTCCACATAAAAACTTTTGATCATAAACAGCTACTTGCATGAACAGTGCCCCTCAAAGACAGCCACACATTTTTCTCTCTGTTTCCAGTCCAGCATCCACTCTTAGACTTTGTTGAGATTTCTGCATCTCATGTTTGTCAGCCACGGATGTTACAAGGTGTAGGAGAAAGAGGAAGAATTGTGGGAGTCAGGCTGCAGAAAGAAATTGTGATAATTAGGCACAGCAAGTAGGATCAAAGACAACTGCCATGAATGAGGCATGCAAATCTCTGCTCCCCCTGTCAACCAGAGACAGTGATCTAAGAGTGCTGTTTGTGAGGAGTCATAGAGAAGACAAAATGAAGGGGACAAAGAAGGTGCTTTACTAGAAACCCATATTCATAAATGTATGGTTGTGTAACTGTCGTGCTCAGTATTACCTCCAACACAAAAATGTATATGAGGATTCATCACTACAGTTAATATATGTCCTTCAGTACAGAGATCCACTGCTAGAGGAAGAATGAACAAAAGAAACATAACACACATTAATTTCATGACAGCAGGAGTGTAGTCTCAGATGTATAAAAATAGTTTATGTCAACTCTTGATAACGTGCGAAGATAACATCTCATCTGTATTTGAACAGGAGCATTTTGTTTTCAAAGCTCTAAAAAGACATTCATTCATTCATTCATTCATTTTCTGAACCGCTTATTCCAATTCAGGGTTGCGGGGAAGCTGGAGCCTATCCCAGCTGGCTTTGGGCGACAGGCAGGGTACACCCTGGACAGCTCGCCAGTCCATCGCAGGGCCTAAAAAGACATTTATAGTTGATATTAAGAAGTGGGTTGGAATAGTAAATAATACTTGCTGTGAGATGTGAGACAGTCTTATTTTAACACCCTGCCAAGGAAAGCAAACTATAAAACTGCAGAATAGCTTTTGATGTGTGGTGGGTTGAAGGAAAACAGTCTGACATAGTTCCGTTCAATAAACAATAGTTTATATTTAGCATCTGACGTGCATGCACCAAATGGGCAGCTGATTAGTGTGTTCACTTTAACTAGAAACATGATTTATTTCACGATTAGATTGTGCTCTCATTAAATGCACAATTCTTGAATCTGTAAAGTAAATCAATTCAGCTTTAATAACGTTACTCTAATTCTGGTTTATATATAGTCATTGGTCTATATGGAAATAAGGTTGTAATTGTTTAAGTAAGCAATTTTTTTTTATTTTTTATCTCAAACACATATAAAATACAAAACAGGGATGCACATTTGTGTAACATTATACCTTGTTGGAGAAGGATCAGAAGGAAGCCCAAGGGTTATTTAAATACTACTCCTTATTTACAGTCTTGCATTTTCACAGTTATATGGCTATATACACAGTTAAGATACATAAATTAAAGCCTCACCGAAAAAATATTCCCACAAACGGACACTTTAACTAACGCAAGTGATGGATAATAAAATGAAAAAAAAAAAAAAATTCAGATGTAGCAATCTACATTGAAAACCATGAAAGAAGCTGTACATACACTGTTACCAACAGAGCACGAGGTTTCGCTCTCGGCTCCACCAGAACCTTGAAACAAGTTTTCAACATGTCAAGTTAGTCAAAACAACCGGAAGTCAACTGATGCACCCTATCAAAATAAATAAATTTGGTGGCAAGATGTGATGAAGACAGTTGAAACAATGATCTTTTCCACAAATTTTTTAAATCAAATTTAAGAAAATTACATATTTTCTTAAAGAAAAATAAGTAATACAGCAAAATGATGGCGCTCCAGAAGTTCGAAGATTTTTTTAAATGAATTTCCTAATATTTTGAACTGTTTTGAGTTAAATACTCAGAAGATGAAAGAAATATGACATTTTCCCATTCTGAACTGTTTTATTAACAAAATTAAACTATAAAGTTTATAAATAATGTAAGTGTTGCCTCAGAAAAAGGTCACAAATCATTTGAAACTTAACTTTGGCTTTATTTGACAGATTGTTATTGTTTTGGACATTAATGCTTGAATGAGTGGTCATAAATGAAAAGCATTCTAACAATGGATGACTGAGATGAATAAGGTGATTAGTGGAACACGCTTGACACAATAAGAATGTTTTGATAGACTGTTAGTAAAATGAAAATTCATGTGCTACTTTGTTTTATAGTACATGTGGGTTAGAACCCTTGTAAAACACATCATTTTGAGCTAAAGTGTATGTAATTCTATGATAATCTCCTTCTATCACTCTTTATAGGCATGACTGTGGAATTACAATATTACCAAAGTTATTACAATTTTACAAATATTAAGCAAGTAAAAAAAAGAAAACACACACTCACTCACACACAATAACAGATAAATAAAATAAAATAAAACAAAACAAAAAAAAAAACACCTGTAATTGCTTGGTCTCCTTTACAGACTTGGTCCTCATTTGAAGCCATGACATAAACAGATATCTCTATCATAGTAGATAAAACAAAACCCTCCCTATGTCCCACTGACATTCTCCCAGCTGTTTCAGAAAAGGTATTGTTAACTACAGGTCCATGTATCTTTAGTGTATGTAATGTGTCTCTTTTAACTGGGGTTGTTCCTTGATTCTCTAAACATGCTATTGTTTATTCAATTCTCAAAAAAAGCCTAGTTTTGACCCATCGATGTAATGTTCAGCTCAAGCCATCAGTATGGGTGATGTATTAGTCAATGGGCCGTTATCTGAAGCCCTTATTATATAACAATTTACAGAAAATATGTCTCCAGATCAATGTTTTTTCTGTAAAATCATGAAAGGATAATGTTTCTGTTTAACTTCTGTTTAAACTTGGCCACCACGCTAAAACAGTCCTGGATGCACAATTGTTCACGAGCCTATCACGGCCAACAACAACTTTTATTTCTGTAAATCCCCTACCGGAAGCGTGTACAATCTTTGTGCAGCTGACCCTTGTGCTGCTGTGGTTCGTTAAAGCGCTTTCGCAGCAGTTAGACTGAAGTAAAGTCTGGAGGCAGACGCTGCGAGCACACCCCGTCTCCCTTATAGAGCATTATTCAGATATTTTTCTCTGTGGTCTCATTTGCAATCGATCCTTCAATGAACCAACAGTTTAATCACCCGCCTCTGGATGAAGTTGGAATTTTCTTTTTGCCAAACAAAGACAATGTGACCATGTAAAACAACCGTTTTATCCCTGTCGGATTTCGGAGTACCTTTACTGATCCAAAGAAGGGGGACTTAAAAATGGGCAAACTTCAGTCAAAACATGGTAAGCAATGTCAGAGCTGACGGAATCACAGCATTATAACAATGTAGTATTAAACATCAAACTAACATCAATGATCTGTTTTGCATCCTTCTCTCATGTTTCAAAGCGTGCAAGCGCAGAGAAAACCCTGAAGGTGAGGATAAGCGTAGCCTACATCTTTTTTTGTATGATGAATACTTATACATCATGAAAATGTATTAAACCATGTGTCTGTAGCCAGTATGTGACACTGTACTGAGTGTGTGTGCATCCGTGCTGCAGGAGACAGTTTTGTCGTGAACGCCTTCCTCCGGAGAGGGATGGAGGAATGTGAGCGGTACAGCGCAACAGATCACAAGATGAAAAACATGCAGGTATACACTTATTTTTATTTACTCTTTCTAAAACTTTATACATATAAAAAACACATAGTTTGATTTAGCCTTTATTACAAAGCATTTTAAAGACTGGAATGAAAAAAGTGTGTTTCATTTTCTGTTTAAACTGGATTTTTATGAGTAAAATCCCAGTATAGGCTACTGCTTTGTGCTAGAACGTGCACACATATGTGTTTGACACTATGCAAAAGAGATAATTACAAGGTTAAAAAATGGCATGCCAGGTGTGTGTTTGATTTTGCTGGTGAAATAAGTCTGTCAAACACCTCCAAGTTGTCTGAAAGAAGCTGTTACATTCTTCTTTTTTTTTTTTTTTCCCCTGTAAGCTGATCTAAGAGCTTCTTGACCTGAGTGGAAGTGAACTGTATTCCCAGGCATGCATGAGGACATGCTGATGTCTTTGCAAAATTGTAGCTTGTTGTTCTTTCTGTCATGTCTGGCTCTGGCACAACTCTGCTGCGGTTATTCCCCCTCCAGCATCTTTGGATGGGTTATGACAGCTATGAGTTTTGTGTGTATGTGTGCGTGTATATCTGTGTGTGTTTGTGAGGCAGACACATAGACAGAGGCAGGATGGAAAGGTAGTCATTTCTTAGGCTGAGGGATCTAAAGTTTGCTCTTGTGGCTGCTGGCATCATGACTCAGGGCTGTGTCTTTTTCCTCAATGGCTCCCATTCTAGCGCTGCTCCCAGCAGACAGCCCTCTGTGGCATAACATTACATCACTTCAATTAGTGTGTCGTTTTGAGGGGTGCCGGACAGTCAAGCTCTAAGACAGAAAACTTCTAGAGGTTCACAGAGAGTTACTGCCAATCTGTGAGGTGGGTGGTTGTAATAGTGGAAGAGTTATGGATTATATCAGGGCTGTAAACCGCCCACTCATGGCAAATTAAAAGAGAACTTTACTCTGCCTCAGAGGAGCCTGAGTTCTCACTCCCCTGAAAGAAGCCATGAAAGACGTAGGCTTGGCAGTTATTAGTTGGTGGATCCCACCCTCCATGCAATCAAAGTCAGAAACTTGATTTATTTTGTGTCTTTAATTGGTTTCATTATAGGCCCACTGTGGAGCAAAACTGGATAACAATCAGAATTTAACTAACAGATGGAGCAGCATCTGTTATTGCCACATTCATCTTGCTGTTTCTTTGTGGTCAATTATTCTTGTTACTGTAAAAAAAAAAAAGAAGGAAAAAAAAAGAAACATTTGTGGTGATTTCACATGAGAGAGTAAAGCTAAAATGTATCTTTAATCCTCCTTGCGGTGTTTAGTCGAAGCATTGTTTTGCTCTGATTTTAGTTTTGTGGCTCAGTTCCTTTAGTAAAGTAATATCTTTTGTTATGAATAAGCCAGAACTTTGTTGTACACACTTTGCAGACAAAACTGTAAATAAATACAGTTAATGACTTATCAATGTTTTAAGTATTAGCTTCCTGCAGCCTTCACACAGCATATAAATGATCTAGACTCAATAAAGAAATGTCTATTTACTAAATGCTGTATTGTAGTGGCAATATTGAACTTCCTGCTCCTTTACAGGGAGTTATTTATTCATGCTGTTGTAACTTCCAGCAGACATAAAGTCCCTGGGATCTTTTTCATGCCATTTACGTTCCCATCTAAGTAACAGGCATTTAGTGCAGACCGAATATAACACTATAAATCCATTTCATTGTCTGATCCTACCTTATGTCAATTAATTCTTCACAAGGATCAAATTACTTTGTCAAATTTCCAGATGCGATTATTGGATTATGGGATCTCAGATGTCTGGAGATTAGACTATGATAAAGAGGGTCCAAGTCAAACACCTAATAGCAGCAGTTCTTTAGGAGATTTGACATTTTAGATCAATTTTAGACTTCTGGCCCTTGTCAGATCACAGTTCCACTGCTCATTCCAAGTTGATTAGCTGCAAAGATGGTTGAAATTACTTATGATTTTATATAGTAGAAGATTAGCCTAACAGACGGTCTAGCTCCATCCACCTTCCCCCGCCTCCTCATTGTCAAATGGGGGAGTAGGATTCCTGAGTTGTCTGGCCACGACTTCAAAGCACGGAACTGGGAGTTATAAAAGGGCTCTGATAGCAGTGGAGGCTCCGAACCCTCACTCCTCACTTCGCTATCCTCCCGCTCTGCCCAGGAGGGGGGATGGGCTGAGGAATAGTGTGCTACCAAGGTGAGGTGCACATGCATGTGTGTGTGCATGTGCGTGTGAGTGTGTTGGTGGGTTAAGATCTTTTTTGCCCATTTTTTTCCATCTCTTCAATAAAGCAATAATTTTTTATCCTAAAAAATCATGACTGCTTTGCTGTGCTGTAGCAAGAAATAACAATGATCAAAAGAACTGATTAAATATTGATATTACTGCGAACCATGATTCAAAATTGCAGCTGGAAGGGTGCCCTCACTGTGCAATCCTACAGTCTCTTCAAAATGTGGTATTTGTAGTCAATCAGAGTGTGACTCAACAGGAGGACGTTGCTTATCTTGGCAGCAGTCATCAAGATTTTTACATTTCCTTGCAGGTGTTCTAAAACAAGTTTAACCTGTTCAAACACCTTGTGTGATATCAGAGTTTTACAGGTAAGATCAAACTGGTGAACCAAGGTGAAACATTAACAGACTAGTTATTAATATGTGCAATTTGCCCTAATTCAACTATATTGGTGTGTAAGTTCCATGATGGAGCTGTGTTAAACCTCTGGAGCTTTATGCAGATGTGCTCAAACACCCAAATATTGACGGGGTTGACCGAGTAATTCAGCCTTTCAACACTTGTCTTGTCTCCAAACTTCCCACAGACCTAGCCTGCGTAGAGAGAGTGTGACAACATTTTAAACACCACAACAAAACCCTTTATTGTTCTTCTTTGAGAGGTTAATGATATCTCACTTGAAGTAAAAAAAAAAAAAGGGGGGGGGGGGCTCAGTAAGGGATTTAGGTGGATGTAATTATGTGCCAAAATCCTTCAAGACACAAATTTATTTTGACTTAGAGAGAGTTACACAGCTCTCACCCCCCGATAATAAATTAGATTTTAAGAGCCTAGTTCCCATGCAGCTCACTAAACTAATTGTGCGCTAATGTTTTTTTAACATTCATTTGGAATCTGTGAATAAGACTTTCCCCTTCTATAAAATCCTCATTCAGTGATCCTGCTCAAAATAGATGTTTTGTTTGGACAGTTTTGCTGCTGGACAGTTTGGTATATCTTCTAGTCACCACTTTAATTTCGAATAAGCAGTATTTAATTTGGATCTGAGGCTGGGATATCTGTGTAATCTTAAGACTACGGCCCAAACTGACATTTTTAGTTTTTAGCACACTGCTGTAACTGTAAAACTGAGATGCTTTTTGTTCAGTTTTGAGTTGTGCGTGCACTTGATGCAAACTTGCAGTCTTCAACTACTTCAAGACTTCTTTCAAAAAATATTTTTGTCTGCAACATCTTGTGACTTTTTACTTTTGCCTCATCTAAGGCCGCAAATGAAAAAAACAAAAAAAAAACATCCTTGCTGAGGTGCTACCAGGGAACAATGCATGGAAGAGAGGAGACAAAAAGGTATGCTCATATATGTACTGCTTTTGAAGAGACTTGAAGGCATTTGGAGAGTTTGGTTTTTTCCACCCCTTCTTTTTTTTCCTCCTTTTTTTTGAAATTGGCTTCACAAGAAGGTGAGCTGTGAGCCTTCATCTCTGAATGAAAAGCATGTGGCTGGCATCCAGAACAGCGGGGTCTTTCAGCACGGCCCCGGCAGACATCTGTTCCTGGTTTGTACAGCAAAATCCTGGAGCAGGGAGAGGGGCTGTGGTGGGAAGGGGGGAAGGAAAAAGGAGGAGGAATAGGGGTTAGGGTGTTTTTCATTTTATTTTTTTTCCCAAAAGGAGACGTTGAGGGTTTTAATGGTAGAGAGGAAGGGCTTCATCCGATTTTTTCACTGTTCTGTGGATAGAGACAGAAGCTGACCATTGACCTCATCTCACCTTAGCTCTCACACACAAAAATGATGCGACTTTCCTGGATTTTTTTTTTTTTTTTTTTTTCAGCCATTTGTTAAGCAAGAAACACCCTGTCAGTGTAAACATCATCATCTGGTTGTCTTCAACATGTGTCACAGAGCCTGAGATCCATGTTTAGCCCTCCATTCATGTTCAAATGTTGAAGTGTGCATTACCTTTAAGTCAGAGATAGAGTTCGGAGTGTCTGTGTGTCTGTGAGTGAGTGTGTGAGACATACAGAGTGGTTTGTGTGGCCTCTGCATAATGGGGAGAGACATTAGAACAACTCCAAGCAGATTAAATGTTTATTTTTCTGAGAGTATTTATACTGTCTGCAGTACTTTGAAGCAGTTTGCTTCCTTTCAGCTTGAGCCCCAGCTGACTAGTACTCATTGAAAGTAAAAACAGTTTGTATAGTCAGCCAATCAGGCCATTAGGGGACATGTTATGGCAAAGTAAAGCCTCATTGACCCTAAGCCAACAGATTTTTGCTTGTTTTATTATTTCAATGATCAGATTTGGAGTTGAAACAAACTCATCTTAAAGTTTGGATATGGTATCTTTAGTTTGACTGTAGCAGCTACAAGCTCTTTTCTTGCAACTATAGCGCAATAATGGGGTCATTGCCATGGAAAGTGCTCATTCTTCTCCTGTGTGCATCTTGTAATCGAAACTTCTCTGCTCTATATTGTAGCAGTCGGTTCAACCACACTCTCATGATAATGCATCAACATCCCTCTGAAGCAATCAAACTTCTAGATTTCCACAGATGAAGTTAGTTGATTTGATGACAAGCGCTGCATGCTACTGAAGCTTCACTCTTCTCTCTTTTTATTTTGCTGAAGAAAATCAGTAACACTGCTTCTTTTAGCTCAACTGTGCTCAAAAGTAACCAACAATTTATTAATTAATAATAACTGCCATGCCATAATGACCATGAGTTCAGAACTCGGAGTCCAGCTGCAAGGAGACCAGTAATTAAGAACTGGAGCAATAAAGAAAGTCTCCATTGGGAAAAAAATTATCTTGGTTGGTAGACAGCAGAACCACCTTAAAAACTATCGGTCATAAATGGTCTTTTAGCAACATGTGGGTTTAGTTCAAAAGCATGTGCCAAAACCAGCAACCCCTGATACTTAGAAGTAGATTTCTGAGAAGACTTATGCTGGGGTAAATTTATCTATATCATCATCAATTCTCTCTGTGTTGTACAGAAATAAAACTGGTATTTCAATGCCTTGAATGTACTTCAAAACATCATGATAAAACATCAAGATCACCACTAAAATTAAATCAGTTCTTCCTTTTCACATTTCCAACAACTCCTGAAAATTGAACTAAAATCCATCTGTAACTTTTTGAGTTAACTTGAACACAAACAGATAAACGCTGGTAAAAACATAACCTCCTTGGCGGAGGTAAGAAAAAAGCCTTGGATCACGCAAGGAGCAAAACCAGAGGGGGAGGAGCTAAGACATGGCGCCACTTTCACATCTTGCTCGCTCCCCAACATTACCTACCCCAGCTTTAACCAACATGTTTGCAGAGGAAGTCACTGCTTTTCGCCAAGACATGTCACACCACAGATCAGATATGATGTAATTCACGTTGCCATTTCAGGTCAGACTCATTTGTCCCTTTAAATAGGGTGATACTGTTTGCTGTTGGCTAAGTTGTTTTTCTTTGTCAGCATCGCCTACATTGGGAAGAAAAGTTCAAACTTTCAAGCAGCATTGACGCCATCAGCCCATCAAATTCTGTGATTCAGAGTGTGACTGCTAGGCACTACAATCCCAATTTTCAGTCTATCCCACTGTTAAGTGTTCAGCGTGCTCTCAGTTTGGAGAACCAAAAAATAAATCTTTAATTTAAGCGAAACTGAAAGTGAATTTTTTTGTGTTTTTTTGCCATCTAAAAAACGCAAACCTCAAAACTTTCATACAGACTTGAGTGAGAGCTGTATTATTGTTCAATTGCTTTTCACTGTATCACTTATGAACTGAACAGCCGAGTTTCAGCACTCATACCAGATCATGCTGCAACAGACAGTCCACATAACTGTATGATGCAGAAGACAGCATTGATTTAAAAATCTCCAACATCTAGTTCCTGTTTGATAAGCTGTGAGTTTAATTTGTTTTAGATGTCTGAAAGTTTGCTCTTCTCATCCTGAGTCCATACTGGTAAACCTGATTCTTCGATTTGAGAGCGCTCTCATTTCTGTCTGTTGATTTTAAGACATTCTCTGCTTAAAAGTTCTTCACACAAGCCAACTTCAAAGAGAACATAATATCCTATTAATGCATGTTATACATTTAAATCCCACCTTCACTATCCACACCCGTTATAAACATCTGTTTCCATTCATACAGTCATGCCAAGCTAACATTTATTGGCTATAGTTTGAAATGAAGCTATATTTGTCTTGTTCTATTGTAGTATTTATACAGTTGTGTGATTATAACCTTGAATAGGGAGTAAGCAACACATATAATCAGTTTTAACATACAAAATGAATAGCACTTCTTAATAATTTAGTTTGGTTTTTATGGACATTTAGTTTTACCACTGGCTCATAGAATACAGATTCATGTAAATTTCTTATGCAGCTCAAAGGAGAATAGAATATAATTAGACAATGCAAATGGCAGTCGCTCCACCTCTGTCATCACTGGTGCGTATGTCTGTAGACAGACAACTTGAAGCTCTGTTGCCTTTAGAGATATCTCAGCCTCATCATCACCACTTTGAAGTCACTTGAGTCTTGTCACCGCTTTCATGATATTTATGAGATATCTGTTTGCAAACTTCAGAGACATCAGCGTTGCTTCACAGAAGTAGATGACAGCAAATCTTAAAGCACTCATATGCAAATAACTCAACTTCCAGATTGGAGCTCATTCTGTGTCCTCAGTGACGCTTCATGACCTACATGTGCGTGGTCACCAATGACAGAAGGTGGACCTCACTTCCCCTGCCTGTTCACTGTGGTGATGACTATTAAGGGCAGCCCTATTGAGGGTTAATGCTGGTCTGTGTCTTTACTTCTGCTCCCTGCCAGGGGAAAGAAAATACCTGAAGCTGGAGTCCAGTGCTTAGCGCTGACATTTTTGGCAAAGGCTGCTGGATTCAAGTCTGTGTTTGATCTTGTGCTCTCGCAGCCAAGTAAAACACCGGGAGACTCAAAGGTTATTACATTTTAGTGTGTAAGGTATGTTTCCACATAAACCCCTGTTCTTTTCCAAGTGGACTTCATTTTGAAAGCCTCAGAGCAGTCAGGGGAATATTATATTTTTTTCAGTTATGGTTGTTCATTTTGTTTATATATTCTTTCATTATAGCAAATGTTAATTGATCACATCGTTTTAATTTAATTTTCAGTGAAAAGAGTGCTTATCATAAGCTAACAGAGGACAAAGGAAGCTTCCAAAACATCAGATACGGAGATACGGAAGATATTAAATTGTTCAAGATGTTGATGTTTGAAATATTTGCAGACCATAGAGAGTTTGAGGTGTTACTTATTTGCTTATGCGACAATGGAATCTACTTAGCAGACAACTGTGTTTTCCACTGGATCCAGTCCGTGGAAACTTTAAATCGCCTCTGTTTAGGTCAGATGCTGACTTGACATATATGTTCCACAGTACAAACTTACAGGAAACTAAACAGCAATGTGCATCACAGCACACTGGCAGCTATCATTTTTAGGTATGACTACCTCTGTTCTTCTTATTTCCTAGTGTGATGAAGAGGATGTAACGGTCAGCATTTATGTAAAATATTGAACATGATTTAAGCTTTTGGGGTGCTCATTAACACCTTTCATGTTTTGATGCAGTGGGATTGTTCCCCTGGCCGCTCACTTTTGTTACCCTAGAATGCTTTGAAACTTCATCTGTGCCCTACATTCGTGAACCTGCCAACATAATAGGTTTGTCGTTTGTAGTGTAACACCACACAGACCGCAGACCCTGTTTGCTATTTTAAGCAAAGCCTCTGCTTCATTTTAAGATGTTCTCTGGACACAGATAATGTGTTATGCATACCATGAAATACTCTATGATAAGTTTTGGCAGGTGATTGTTCATTCATGCAAGATTATTTTGCTGTCATAAAAAGTTGCAGTTTATTGCAAATCTGTGTTCACAAGTGAACAGTTTTTCCATCTTCTTGTCTTCCATTTCATATCCAAGATGCTATTGCATAAGATATATCAAACATAGCCTAACCCAGACCCCTGAGGAGCCTTTCTCTAAGCAGAGCATTCCCCTCTTTGGGACCCCAAGCTTGCACATGTGTAGGTATCGCTATTACTCAGCTCATAAAACGCCACAGTCCCATCTGAAAGTGGTTAGCTGTTGAAACACACTAGGAGCTTCAAAGCTTGGACCCAGATTCTGCAGACAGCACAGGCCTGGTCTTCCTTCTGCACAAAACATTCCCCTTCACCACGGAAAGGCTGCGAGCTTGCTTTTGTTACACAAACCTGTTCCCGCCATCAAAACCCTCAATGGGTCTCCACTAAAAGGAAGCGGTTCTGTTTCTCATTGGTGGTGAGATTTTAGAGGGATTAAATTAGAGGAAAAAAAACTTCAAATGATTCTGCTAATATGTGCAGGAAAAATACAAACTCTGCCGTTCTTACAATACATGAAGGCTATAGACCCAGGCAGTTTTTGTGCTCTTTCTATATGTTACACAAAGAAAGGGATAGGATGAAACACAGCTGAAAGAAACCTCTGTTCTCATATCCTCTGAAGGTAGCCTTCTTTTCTTCCCCACCCATTTCTTTCCTGAGCCCGTCCACTTCAAAAAGCTGACCTGGCCCTGTGTACCATGTAACGTGTTTACCTAAAGGCTCATTTCAAATAAACAGCAGTTCTCCTTGAGATGCCTTCCCCCTCACTGGGAGCCTGCTAGAGACACCATCTGCTCAGAGGAGATACATGACAAAGAAATCATGCTAAGCCATCATGTTTCATGTTACAGAAAAGCAGTCATAGGAAAACATGTTACTTTGGTCAGAAATTATGGTTAAGACGCAGGGAATGTAGAACACTTCCTTATTCATGGCTAAAGTCAAATTCAGATGCATTACAGCTCAGCAAGATCTATCTTTATAACCAGCACCTACCTCTTCGTGTTGATAGGGGCCTGACCGATCCTATCACTTAAAAAATGCCATTATATCAGAATATATGAACTTTTACCCTCACTATCACGAGCTCACACTGAGATCTGCTCTCTCTTAGAATCTGCTTATTATTTAATAGCTTTTAAGGTGCTATCACACTTTTATCAGGCATCAAGTGTCATACATAGTGCTTCAAGTAGACTAGCCTCAGACCCTCTTTATGTTAGAGAGAAAGACTCCATCAGGTTTGTTGCTCAGAGCTGGAGATAAGATAAGAGCATAGAAGGAAACTAATGCAAAGCCATGTAGCCCATGTTTAAGTGCAGATTCTTTCCCAGTCTTGCAGACCTGGTTTTCACAATTATGGCTTCAAAAACATCAGTTCTCTACTAGGTCCGCTGCAAAAGCTAAGTTGGAGATGAAGGTGGAGCCCAAGCTGCCCTCTGCCCCATGGCCTTTTGATCTTTGCTTGTGCCATGGATGAATTACGTTTCAGAAATTCACACTGGGGAACAGTGTGTCAGACACACAGGCTGTCTGTCAGGTCACTTAGGTGCACATGTGAGCCTTAGTCTAAACTGAAGAAGCACAGATGTTACACTTTCACTGACTGCGTCCTTTAAATCTTTATTTTGCATATTTGTGTGAAGTTTTTTGTACGAATATATTAGTTGTGATATGGTTGAGCATATTTCGAATTCATGGTTTGCACTGCAAGATTTTAAAATTCTTGTCTCGTAGCTGTGATTTCAAAAGTAATTCATCATATGCCGCCTCCATATATAATTTTTTTCTTTCTTATTTCTGAACAATAATTTTCTTTGAGAATAATTCAACAGAAACATGAATGAGCTTTGCATGATTTCGGTGCATCAGTACTTTGCCTATGTGCTCGCTTCTTTTTTCCTTCTCTCCATCTCATCTGTTTCTCGTCAGCTTTCAGCTTTGTGTCTTTTTTCATGGGAAGTTGCATCTCAAACGCCAAAACATTACTGCCAGTGGCCCTTTGGCTGTTCTCCATTTTACATATCCAGGCTTCCTTCGCGTTGTCTGAAGATCATGGAGTTTCTTGTGCTTCCTGTGCCCAGCAGGAATGTATTTTTAGGAATTCTCAGGAAAACACTTGGTGTTGACCCTGTGATGACCTTTCATCCAGTTCCAGGCCTGTGAGGAACTTCACAGCTTGGAATTAAGCCTGTTCTTGCAGTGTCAAGAATTCTTGTGGTCTTTGAGACTGGCAATCCCTGCCGGCTGAGGAGACGGCGGTACTGGACAGTCAGGGAGAGTTACACAAGTGCAAAGAGGCAAAGGAGATAAAAGGTGTGCAGGCGCTTTGAACAGGCACAAGATGATTTTTTTTCCCAGTAGGTCTTAATCTTTGTATGTGGTGTTGAAAGCTGTAAGGTAGTCTGTGATTTCAGGACTTTTTTTTTTTTTTTTTTTACCTAGGACAGAATGACTTCAAGCTTTGATATTTTTACAGTAAGATGATGTCTTGGTACCTGAAGTTTAACAGATGTCACTGAATATACTTAAGTTGTAGTACATGAATTATGAGTGACTGTGACTGTCCATTTGCCTGTGTGTTGCATCCTACTACATTGAATTGTGTATTTCAGCTGTTTCTGACCTGTAAGTCCAAATCCCGTCAATGCAGCAATAGTGCAAAACAACAGCAGTTCACCTCTGTTTATCTAAAATGCTTCCCAGATGAATGTTTCAAGAGGTCATGCTACATTAGTAGCTGATCGGTCACGGCTGCGTAAGGTAGTTTTTTTTAGGTTACTTAAATGCATCTGCCCTTCTCTTCTCTGCTTTATAGGGAGCAGTAACTAGTGGACTGTAGTGCTGTGGTTTTGACCCTGAACCTGTTATTCTGCTGGAAGACATGTTGAGAGAAACCAGCAGGGAGCTCTTAAACCGATCCACAACTATATAACAACAGGAGCGCCTTAAATTAATGTGAGCAACCTAAAGAATTAAGTACACATAAACAGTACTTGTGAAATGTTGCAAGAGCACAATATCTTAAACAGTTTCATAATATGAACATTGTTTATGAACCAGAAATCAATTTGCAATAATGTGAATTCCATTTAAATCTTTACTGGCTGATTAAATGGTATTGTGCGACAAAAGGTGGTTTTCTTTCACAAGTGACAGGGAACTACAAAGTTGATAAGCAGTCAAAAATATTTTTTTAAAAAGTAAAGCTGGTAAACTGCTCATCCATACATCAACCATTTCCTCAGTTGAAGCTCCCTTTGCAGGCAAGGCTGACATAAAGACAAAAGAGCCTTACTTATGAATCTGTGCCCAAGATATGAACTTTGCCCAATTTGAAGTTGTAGATTAGAAAATGCTGATTGAAATGATAAATCTGAATAAAGAGGAATTAAGGCAAACTGAGAACCCTGATGAGAATCAGATCTGACACAGCCAGTGGTGCAGTTCACTGTGCACAAATGTGCTGCAAGTCAGTTTGGAAATCAAATACTGACTTTCATGTTTCTTTCTTCCACTTCTAATGGTATTAATTTAATGGGTTATTTAAAGTCCAGGTGTGTGTTAACATGCTAAGTAAGGGCGCCAATGCCAAAACAGAAAACAAGGGAACGCATTTTTGAGGAAAATATATCTACAGATTGTGGCATTTGGAGCTCCGTGATGCTCTATGTGATATTAAGGCCATATTTAGCAAATACTGTAAAACATTCAAAAATGTTTTATTTTGAATTATTTTTATTCTAACAATTCGTCTCCACACATTCATCACAGGTTGGGCTCATTTGTCCTATTTTTCCAACATGTATGATTTTCATTGCTTTTGGCCATGCAATTTTCTCTTAAATTACCTCAGGGCACAGAGTACACCACCCAAACTCTGATTGTTTCTCATTACATTTGAGCTCTGAATGTATAGGGTCTCTTAAATCTGCCATTCAACTATAATAGACTAAAGATAAATAAAATACACATGTGTTCAGATTCTGACACTCACAGTCCTACATTTGCTTGATAAGTTATTACCTCCCCTAAGGATGTTATGTATTTGTCAGCATTTATCTAGCTCTCTGTAACTGTATGCAAAAACTAAAAGGCAGATCTTTATTTTTGAGAGTGGCTTTTTGTCTAACTTAGCTTCCATTAATTTTTGGGAGAGAGTAGACAAATTGTGGACAAATGTTTTTTTAAAAGGATTCTTCACAATATGGGTGGAAATCGGGGGCTGCCTCTCTTTGGGTCAACTGAATATGGCAATAAGTATTCTGTTTATACCACAGGGCACTTAAGCTTACCACTGGACATAACATTCATACTAACAATCAGCTGTTTTTACCTCCAGTCTTTATCTACGGCCAATACTCACTGATATTAAAGAAAAATCACATTTTATCCAATTAAATCCTGAATTTCTGAAAACCTCTCTCTGAAAATATTACTACAATTATTTGCACTAACCCATCAGCAGATTTCTGATTATGTAACTGTCATACAAATGACAAGAAAAAAGATTTCTTGACACTGACAGGAACTGAAAAGCGGCTAGCCAGTGGTCCAAGGTAATTACTTACATATGAATAAATAAATAAATCCATAACCAAAAACAAGAGCTTGCTTTAGATCTATATGGTATTTTTTACATCATACTTTTAAAAAAAGAAAAAAAAGTTCAGTTTTATTCATTTTAAATTCCATGTAGATCAATAAAGAAGACTAACACTAGTGAACATTTTGGGTGAAAAAATACCATTGAGCATCATTTAAATGGTTTTGTTGGTAAAGATACAGTACAACATTCATGACTGCATGCTTTAATTATTCATTTAAAAGTGCTTCAAATTTAGATTCACTTGTCTGCAAATTCCTTTTTTTTCCAGCTTCCATCATATCCCACAGTAAATGATCCAGCACTAGTTTTTAAAGGATATGAAAAGAATGGTTAAAGTTGTTGCTACCAGTACTGTTACAAACTCAACCAAAACACATTATTCATGTCGAACTGAATTTTATCGGCTTTTCCACTGAAAAACACTCAGTGCGTAATCTTTCTGGAAGAGTACATTTTCTAACATAATGGCTACTGATAAAGAGGTACTTAAGCATGTCAGATAGGGCCAGGGGGATACATTAGATAAAATAGGTTGTGGATGGTGCTCTGTACAAAAGCTTGGGTAATGTTGCAGCTCTTCAACACTGATGTGCAGCTGTCCTTCCCCAACTTGGTTTGTTTACATTTCTCAGTCACCCGCAGGAGCTCTGTAACGCCTGTGGCTCCACCAGCCTCCAACCACAGAACCTCGCCCCTATGATCTGCCAAGCCTGCTTTTCAAAGCTGTGACTCAAATCTCTTGCAGCTTAACAAAATGAACAGTGAAAACAGTGGTGTCGGTGGTTATCTCACAGGTGAGAGCAATTATAGTTGACATTTCAGTGCTAGATCGACAGCTGGAAACCTGACACTGACTACAGTACACTAAAAGCATTGTCAGATTATAGTGATTCTGTTGGAATGGTTTTTAGCAAGAAGTACAGGTATACACCACACTGAGGTGTCTATAAAGTTTTGCTGACTGTAACACAGAGCAGTTGGAAGAGTTCATTTCTACTAACCCTTCCCTTCATGGGATTATCACAGCTGGTGAGTTTCAAATACTCCTCAGACGGATGCTTGCAGGAAATGCCCACCTTTTGGGCCATAATGGGATTGGCATCCAAGCCACCTCACCCACAACCTGACATTCTGAGATCCTCTGTGTTGTTGGAATGTGGAACAAATCCCCTCAGCTTTATCGGCCTGGACGCACTCCCCATTGGCCAAGCTTAAGAGCTGGGGGCCTGTGCAGGAGCGTACCGAATTTCACATGTAGGCCAGAAACAGAGGAACATCCTGTCTGAGTCCCACACTGGCTTTGATATGCTGTCACCTTGTGCACTCGCTCTTTCTTATTTGTCAGAGTGTGTATGCATGTGTCTTTTCTTTAGTACATTTTCCTGTTCCCTGGTTCATTTTGGAACTGAGAGGATGTATGAATGATTTGGTTTGCAACTTATAAAAGATGCACCGGTTTGCTTTTTGTTGACTTTTTTTCCCAGTCAGTTATTGAGATAATGGCCAGTAGAAACATTCATGATGAAAACAGTTGTTAATTTAACGTAATGCACTGAATTAAAATGTTTTCTCAGTTCTTATTTGATGTATCGGATCTTAAGACATGCAAATCTAATGTATGCTTTTTAAAGTTTTTAGTTTACACATAAACAGATGCAAGAAAATGCCAGAAATAAGTGCTCTTTTTTAATATCTAACTTTTAAATATGTATGACTCTTCACCTTTTAACAGTTACATACAATGAAATATTCACCAGGCAGTAATCTCTGAGTGATACAATATCTGCCCTGAGGACAGATTGATGTAGCACTCAGTAAATTAGGAGAAAATTCTTCATCATATCACAAGGTTCATGCATCCATTCATTTCTGAGAAGGCTCCATATTTAGGAAATCTATTTTTATAAGCATGAATTTCTGGTAAATCAGGCAGGCTTGGGTTCTTTCCCCTTTAAAAGAATTATTCTTTTTAACTGGTAAACATCTCAGACTCGAGGCACAATCTTGCCCGCTATGAGGCGTCGTCCTGTTGAATTAAAGGAAAACCTTAAGTTTTGACTTATAAAACTCTCAGAACATAATTAAATAAGACTGCTTCACTAGTGACTGTTAAAAGAGCCCGTTTATCAAAACTTTTGTTCAAGTGAGATCATTAAATCTATAAGTGCGTGTAACATGTGGCATTGGTCATATAAAAGGCCCATGCAGAGGCTATCGCATTACACCAACATGCATGTTGTAGTGCAAAAGTACCAGAGAATTAAAGCAGCATGGTCTCTATGGTGTAATTGTAATGTGTGTGAGAACAGATTTTATAACTTAACAAAGGTTTTTGTAGTGTGTTTTTGGATTGAGTGAACCATGAAGGCTGCTTTTATTATTATTATTATTATTATTATTATCATTATTATTATTATTATTATTATTATTATTATTATTTGTTGTTGTTGTTGTAACTGTTGTAACTATTAACATGCATGAAAAGCATTAAGACTTGCAGTGTATAGAATTTTGTTCACTTGCCTTTTGAGTTCGATTCAGTCTCTGGTATGAAGCACATGGTACCTCCAGTAGCTGTGACAGCTGAGGGGAAACTGCACCATTACATCAACATCCTATCAAAGCTCACTTTAATGAAGGCAAGCTGATAACAGCGCTGGTGACAGATGTAAGGTGGTCAGCCAATGATGCTAATCTTTGTTTTTGCCATTCAACAGGTCATAATCAAAGTGAGAGAAAGATCAGAGATAGGGGTGAGATGGGAAGAGGAGGGTGACTTTCAGTGGTTTACGTGTTGCTCTTACATAGACAGGCAAGCATGCTCATCTCTCACCACAGCTGTTGTTATACTAGGACCGAAGAGGCTTCGCCTCGATGATTCATGTCCTGCCAAGGGAGAGGTTTTGCCTCCTATTTGACCTCAGAGAGAGTCCCGCTAGCCTGAAAGGGCCATATCTGGGCCATTTCAGCTGCATGGGGCTAGTCCAGATGACAGGGTGGCGTTCTGCTCTGATCTTATTTCCATTCATAGAAAGGCATGCGAGTCCACACTGAAACACAGACAAAATACAAGTATTTGTAGCCAAAGGCAAATTAAATCTACTTATTTCACACTAAAACCTCCAAATCCAAGCTTTTTATTATTTCTTATGGCTCATTTATGTTCATAATTCTTGTGCAAACATCAGTATTTTATACTGTACCAACAATTAAGTCCAAGCATTACAATCTTTTTGACTTAAAGCTAAAGTCTGCTTAACCAGTGAGTTATGGTGAGTTATCAGCCATCAACAGAGCAGCATATCATCCTTCTACTGTCTAGCAGAGAAGGAAAAAAGAACAAATAAAAGATCGAAATTGTGCAACTGACCTTTTCTTTTTAGCTCTTCATATTTTAGGCACAGCCCCTACCCCCTCTCTCCACCCCTCATCTCCTTCTCATTTGCTCTGCTTCTCTCCAGTATAACCGCTCACATCTGGTTTTGAGTCAAGGCCAGGTTGGTTTCTTCTGGAATGGAGGGTTTTTATTTCTCAATGGCCCCACTCCTTCTCCAGTTGCATGCTCTGGAATGCATAAGAAAATGCAGCTTGTTTATGAACTGGTGCTCCTTTCTTTATATTGATAATACTCTGTTCTCATTTTCATTGCTTTGGAGGCCGATGATCACCTCCAATTAATGGTTGGTTGGAGCAGGAATGCCATTTTGCGGGCTGGTGGTCATGAAGCCTTTCCTGTGGCGCCCTCTTAAGTGTCAGAGAACTCCCTCTAATAACCCTTCAGTATTTGTCTTCTAATGTATTTCTGCATCAAATGAAGCAAATAAGAATATTGTCCTTGTATGGATGAGGCGCTGTACAGAACAATACAAAGGTATTAGTTTTATTTTAAAATTATAATTAAAATTATAATAAATACAAGTGCCTACTGTGTGCAGAGAAAAACACAATTTCAAACAAACACCAGAAAGAAGATTTGAGCCTGTTTTTGTGTTTTTCCAGCACATGTTTATACTTCGACACACATTAAGACATCTGATCATGCTGCCATACTTCCTTCCCCAAGGCTGGTGGAACAGTATAAACAATATTAATGTTAGCCGCCACAGTTTTTTTTATGACATTCTTTTTTCTAAATCAAATGTGCATCATATGGTTTGAAGAATGGACTAAAAGAAGTGTGTGCACTTATTTTTAGGGGGTGAGCTAGAGGGGGAGATGTGAGAACAAAGATGCGCAGTGTTTTCCAGAGGGAGGATGGGTGGTAGGCAGGCAGAGGGAGAGACAGACTGCTGGGGGATGTCTGATGTCACCTGGTTGGGAGCTATGAAAGCTTCCCCTGGTTACCCTATCCCACATAAAAGTCTGGCAGTAGACGGAGGCTTTGGGGAACCTTGGCAGAACTGCTGCATTAAACAGGAACAAACTTCACACACCTTTCTTTCTGCCTCTTATGTCAAGGTGTTGGAGAGACAGAGCTTGTTTACATGGAACACTGTCAGTGCATATTTCCAATGCATTTTTTAAAGACAAAAGAGATCTAATATCTCATCATTTTCCTGTCATACTTCTTGAAATGGCTCTCCCACACATGCACTTTATTATTTCTTTTTTTTTAACACTGCATTAAAGCGGATATCAAGGATTTCAGGTGCACACAACTCCTGAAGAAAGACAGCACTTTTCCTTCAAAATGCTAACAGATTTACACGGCCTGCAGAGCAGTTTGTGATCTGATAGTGAAAGAATGAGTGCTGCTAGATGCCAGAAAGAAGTTAATTACACATGTGGCGGGCAGATTTGAGCCCAACACCGTGGGCGATGTGGATGGAGATGCCATGTGTTTAGACATTAAACTGCAGACTGCGGTCAGACCTAGCCTGCTCTCTCATTAGCTCCCCCAATGGATGTAATGAGCATGGAGGTGGTCCTGGTGACGGTGGGAGCACCATGTGTTCAATACAAGGCCTGCCAGTCCCCTCATTGAACACTCAGCAAGACGTCTCCTGATATCTGTGTTTTAATTAAAGACAAGATTCACTTTTGGCAGCTGGTTGATTGATTCGTTTCGTTATATTAAACGCTGAATCTTGTCTTTCATTTAGAGGTGCTTATACCTTGCTCCGCACGCCTCATGGGAATGAGGATGGGAAGAATCAATAGCTGTCTTTGATGTTCCTCTGAGCAACAGAACAGTGTGCCTGTGTGAACTCCCATTTTCTTACACACTGCCCTTCATTAAGGGACTGGAGTACAAAGAGGGGAGATAAAAGCTTCCAGTACAGAAAGAAAACAACAACTTGGCTACAGAACCTACTAAAGAGGGATACTGTGTGTATTCTTTGTGTCTGATTATTAAAGACGGCTTCTTGTTTGGGGCTCAGGGAGTGGTACCAGTTTTCCCCACTTTTCCCAAAAGCCTCTAAAAACCCACCTCCGTCTCTCCCACTGAGCTCCAAGGGACCAGAGTGAGCAACAGATAGGCTCCATCTCGTAAACCGCATCCTCCTTTGCCCCCACTCTTATCTGTGTCCCTCCTTTCTTGTTTTTGTCTCTCTTATCATCCCCTTCCTCCTTTTCCCCCTTTCCCCCCACTTTACCTCCTTCCTTCCTCTTGCTCATCTGATGCATCCCTCCCCTCAGCTCCCATTCTCTTTCTGTTTTCTCTCATGTCTCTGGTGGCCAATTTGCAGGGGCTATCCAAGCCTTGGCCCTGAGACTTAACAGGCTCCCCCCCTTATAGTGCTGAAGGTCAGGGGCAGATTACAGGCCGGAGGTATCATCCTCTGAAGTGAGGAATAATCACGGTCTTTGAGATTGTTAAACAGAACCACAGGCCCTGGCGCTGTGATTACTCTGAGAGAGAAGGTGGAAAAGGGAGGGGGCTCATTCACCTAAACGCATGCAGATGTTCAGACTCTGACTAAAGCCTCAGCTCTGTCAAAGGTACATGGAGTTCTTTTGTTTTCTAGCATCTATCTGTTTTTTATTTGTCTCATTTCAGTGGGTCTCCTTGAATCAATCTGCTGAGGTTTTTATTTCAAAGTGTGTGTGGAGCAGTTTAGACTACTGAGAATGACGTAAATAAGATTAATCATTTGTTGTTTAAGTGCTTGTGGTTTAGGACCTGTGCTGCACTTAATTTTCATTGTTTCCACAATCCACTTGTAATTAAAAAATAGCTGTAAGTGAGTGTGTGTGTGTGTGCTTGGAAACCCCTGCTTCCCTTTCCTCTGCATGCCTCTGCATTAGCATGTGTGGAATGCTTTGCGGTTCTGTTTAATGCTGGATATAGATTATTCACAAATGACAGCACAGCTTTTTTCTTTCCATCCCTTTGTCCTACTTTTGTTTCTTACAGTTCTGGAATTGAGTAATTAATCAGTTTTATCCTCTCTCATGGAAGTTTCCATCTGGCAATTATCATCCATTTAAAATAAATGCTGCAGAGACCCCATTTTTGAGGTTTGTTTTACATAAACCAAACTTCTCCGAGTCGAGCTGTAGGCAATAAATACAAGTAAACTTTTTCCTAAACTCTGGGCTTTCATCAAACGCTCCTCAGCGGGTCTCTCATGTCAAGCAAGATGAGAATAAACAGGTTGGCTGAGCGAGAGCTCAGATGATGAAGTGCATCACAAGTTTTTTGATGGATGTGAGGGATCCGTTTGAAGGGCTCGGAGGAATCTTGAAAGCTTGGCTGTGGCCGTGCTTGCTGCGTCCCAGACAGTGAAACACAATAAGCAAGCAGATGTTCAAAGTGTTTGGCGGCGCTGGAGCCTCAAGCTCTCTCCCGCTCATCTGAGTAGGAAACGCTTTAGATGGAACTGTTTGTTTTCTCTGTGTCTGTGGTCTGAACTGTAGATTCACTTACATCTCTGGACCCCCCACCCCTCTTCTCTTCCTCCTCCTCTCCCTGTCCTTCTCTCCTCATTTCTTCCTTTCTACTAGGAGTTTGCAAATGGTGAGCTGAAGGAAGGACAATTCACAAATCACCATTGTCCCCTGGAGGGTAGGTGGAGTAGGGATTTTTTTTTTTCACTCAATGATCATCTTTAGGCTTTAATGGCACTTAAATATTTCATTCTTTCATATGAAAGAATGAAATATTTAAGTGTCATTAAAGCCTAAAGATGATCATACACACACACACACACACACACACACATATATATATACATATATATATATATATATATATATATATATATATATATATATATATATATATATATATATATATATATATATGTATATACATATATATATATATATATATGTATATACATATATATATATATATGTATATGTATATATATATATATATGTATATATATATATGTATATATGTATATATATATGTATATATATATATATATATGTATATATATATATATATATATGTATATATATATGTATATATATATATATATATATATATATATATATATATATATATATATATATATATATACATATATATATATACATATACATATATATATATACATGTATATATATATATATATATATACATATATATATATACATATACATATATATATATATACATGTATATATATGTGTGTGTGTGTGTGTGTGTGTGTGTGTATATGATCATCTTTAGGCTTTAATGACACTTAAATATTTCATTCTTTCATATTCTTTCATATGAAAGAATGAAATATTTAAGTGCCATGCACATGTAGACGCCTGTGGTTTGTGCTAACACAGTTTCTTCTTTTGAAGAAAAACTTGCTTTTGGCTACTGCTGAACATGGAAATCATATATCCACTATGGAAATATTTGATTATTTTTAAAGGAAAAAAATTCCTCTGCATCAGTCTTGTAAGTTTTAGATTTTTATGTACTGCCCCGGTTCTCCACTTATCTATCACACTGTATACACAAAAGGTCTACCTGCATCAGAAACCTATGTTTCTGTCTCCAGTTTGATGCATTCTCTTGTGTCAACAGTGGTTCTTCCTCCAGAGAAAGCAGAGGGCTGCGAAAGCTACCTGCAGTACCTACACACTGAGGATGGAGAGAAAGAGGCTCTCAGAGATGCCGGCAAAGCTTCAGGGAAGAAACGCATCAGCCTCGATGTAAGTGAGAACATTACCTTGAAACATTTCAGGACTGCTTTTTGATTTAATGTACTATAATAAAATAGCACAACTCTTCACATGTGCATTGTGGAATGGAAGTGCTGAAAATGCCATAACTTCTAGTAAAATGTTCCACAGTGAAATTGTTTTGGAATGTTTACATAATCCTCCAGCGAATTCTTATGATTGAGTTTATTGTAGGTCAGAACAGGGTTTAATCCATGTGCTAAGAGCCAGTAATGTTAAATCTGTTTGTGTGTCAGTGCATGAAAAGTTTGGAGCCTTAAGTTTAAAAGCAAGATGCTGGTGGTTAACCAAGCTTCCACTGCACGCCATTACTCACTGCACAGATCATTTGTCGGTATGCTGACATCCCTTCAAACCACATCCTGATTAAATTTAAGGGCCAACAAATAGAATAAATTGATTGTAATGTTTAGACTTGCATGTTCTAAAGAGCTGCTTAGATATGCCCTTCAATGATCACTGCTAGTTATATGAGCTGATGTGATATTACAAAGCCTGAAAGGGCTCCGTGTCTCCTGGGCTCTCCTCCCTTGTTAAAGCACACTTTCTCTCTTACAGTGTCAGCTCTCCACTGTGCCTGCAGCAGGGTCTATTTTCCATATGTTTATTTTTTCAGTCATGGCCATGTTATGAGATACATCTGTATCAAAATTGCTGCAGGAAAGTTGTATATAAGAACAGTGTGTGTGTTTTTAATAAGAATAAAACAGAAAGGTCTAAAGTTACTGACCCAGTTCTTTTCTTTATGCCTAACTTTAAATAAATATGTTGTACAAAAAAGGCTGCAGGCACTATCGTCCTGCACCAACCTTTTTGCTTACAATGAACAGAACAGCACAAACGATGAAATACATTGTAGTCTGCTGCCCCCTTCTGTCATAAATGTATTCAGTATTCTGCTTTTGTAGTGTGGTATTGATGATGTTCAAAAAGAAGCATGTCATCATGATTTAACTGTTTGTATTAAAGAAGCACACATGTTTTCTCAGGATCTGGAGTGTGACATTTCTGTTGAGGACGACAACCGGCAGGAGTGGATCTTCACTCTTTACGATTTTGACAACAGTGGGAAAGTTACTAAAGAGGTGAATGAATGTGTTGTCTTGCCTTTCCTGATTGTGTTATTCCCCCTGCACTCCTTGATAAGTCTCTTTGTGTATTTATAATATAAAAATATTATTATAAAAAATATTGATACTTTGGATTATTTCCATTTCCATGATTTTTGTGTGTCACTTCTTTTTATTCTTTCTTTGTAGGACATGTCAAGTTTAATGCACACTATATATGATGTGGTGGATGCCTCTGTGAACCATTCCTGCCATAACAAGAGCAAGACTCTGCGTGTCAAACTGACTGTCACTCCTGAGCCAAAGTGCTTCAGAAGAGAAACAGGAGCAGGTAACTGAATATACATCACCATGAGGTTTTGCCATTTTCAGATGTTAATAACATAAATAACATGATTTAAATAAGAAAACACTTGGAGTATGTGAATATTATAGTCCCACATTATTTTTTTATGTACACACTATTAGATTCCTAGTGTCTGCATCGTAGTATCCAGAATTTTGCCGGGATCCAGATCTTTCTTTGTTATCTTATGAAACCTGTTGGAATACCTCCTGTATTTTTTGGCCAAGCATCTTGACCAGTTTTTGTGGAGCTATATGCATATATACTGAAAATGGCCCTTTCTTCCAATGATAATGAATCCATCAAAAAAAAAAATGCTGAATGCAGATTGTGGTCTAGATCATTAACTAAATTGAATGGAATCTAAAGAAGACTGAGACGCATTCTCAGAAAAAACATAATAAAAATCTGTCTAGTAGTTTATGCGTTGCTGCAAAACAGCGTTGCTGCAAAACTAGTTGCTAACAGACAAACAAACAGATAAACCATGGCAAAGCATAACATTCTTTGCAAAGGTAATTATTCCTAGTTTATGTATACCATACTATGATAACAATAGCAAATGTATGACAAAGGAACTTTCATACTACTTCGAGGGACTTTCAAATGACAGCTGTCTGCCAGAGCTTCCCGGTGAAATACAAATGCATATAAGTACTTACAAATGATTAAAACAATTGAATTTTCTGGATTGGGGCAGCATTTGGAATTGGAAAATGTATTGATTTATAAATGTATCGATCCATTATATTTTAGTCCTAATTTGGTTGTAACTATAATCAGATGACAAAAGAGAGCTGGTAAAGGCTGGAGCATTCTGAAACTGAGCAGAGCAACATATAGTCTTACCCAAAATTCAATCAGACAAATAAAGTTAAAATATTGTGTTAAATAATAATAAAAGCAAATGAATGTCTATGAAATTATTTCACTCCAGCCTTAAGGACATATCTGTGTGTGTGTGTGTGTGTGTGTGTGTGTGTGTGTGTGTGTGTGTGTGTGTGTGTGTGTGTGTGTGTGTCTGTATAATTCAATTTAGAAGAACTTATAATTTTTTGGTTTTGCATGTGTGTGTGTTTGTGCACATGTTTCAGCATGCACAGATCAGAACTAGAAGTTTTATAAGGATTTTAAATCCCAGTCTATGACTGACAGGTTTGAGTGTGTGTGTGTGTGTGATCTCTGTCATTAGCCAGACTAGACAGATGGAAGCATCATCACAGCAACAAAAAGAGGATCATTCTGGGGGGTTTTGGGGTAAAAAACTAATAAGTGGAGGAAAAGTGGAACTGGACTACTAAACATTTCCTACATACCCTGGACTAATTACTGTACTTACCAGTTGCTCCTCTTTTACTGGAGAATGAATGCAGGCGCTTCCCCAAGCATGGTGACTTTATATGTATATTGATGCCATGTACTTCTTCCCAGTCTGAACTTTGGTGATTTCCTCTTCAGATCGCAGTCACCAGGAGGAGGGTCGCTCATCAGACAAACGGCTATCCTCCTATATCAGGTTAATACTTACCAGTGATTCTTTTTTTTTTTTAATGTTTCCCTGATTAAAGTACCTGTAAAAAATGTGGAACTAATTTTGGTGTTCTCACACTTCTAAATGTGCTCTTCTGTAGCAGTAGGGAGCAGGGCAATGAGCCACCTGCTACTGAGGGTCAACATTACTGTGTGGATGAGAACACAGAGAGGAGGAATCACTACCTGGACCTCGCTGGTATTGAGAATTACACATCCAGATTTGAAGGTAGGGGTTGTTTTTAATCTTTTTTATAGCCTGTTTGACACTGTGCACTTATATCTATTTTTTTTTCCTGTTTATAGAAGGAAGATTGAATTTTTTATTATTGCATTAGAGATGAATGGAACGCTCACATGAAGTAGATTTCTCCTTCTTTGACAAGAGTAAATGCCATTAATGACAGATGGAAAACAGTCGTGTCCCCTCTTGGTTTTATTGTGAATCATCAAACACACAACTGACTAGTTGTTTCCACTTTTACAATGAACCCTGTTGAATTCTATAAACGCATCTTCATTTTTTTTGCATGAAAGTGAGGTTTCTTATTGTTGTTTTTGCATATTTGAAGACGTTTTCTGCATGCCAAGACAGTAATACATCAGGTTATGAAAAAAAAACTCCTTTCTTTGCTTATCTGGTGGTTTTAATGCAATTTGCAGAATTCTGCTGTCCCTAAGTCACAGCCAAGAAGGCTGCCTAAACTGTCAAAAACTGCAAACAACACAGTGGTCACACACTTGCAACTAGGGAGAGCTGTAGCACAACAGAGAGGGGGGGAGAATGGGGCCTGCAGTTATATTTATAATATGTTTGAGCCTCAACAGGGGTGAGGTTCAAACGGGGGCCTTTCTGTGTGGAGATTGCATGTTCTTCCCATGTAGGCGTGGGTTCTTACCGAGTACTCTGGCTTCCTCCCAAAATCTAAAGACACGCATGTGAGGGTAACTGGTCAATCTAAATTCCTCCTTGAAGTGGATGCTGGTGTGAATGGTTGTTTATCTGTGTTGGCCTTGGATGGCAACCTGTCCAGGGTGTAGCCTGCTTCTTTCTTACTAACTGCTGGTCACTGTGACCCTGAATTGGACCAATCAGTATAGAAAATGAATGAATGAATGATAAGACCTTAGAATTGAAAAATGTCTGACTAATTTATAAACCAGTTCTGTCTCTTTGCTGTTTTTCAGGAAACACCCCTGTCTTCCCCCCACAGGAAGCTCATGTTCGGGCATCACAAAGCCAGAGTCGCTCACGCTCCCAGGAACCAGAAGCCCAAGTTGCTCACCAGCGCCGTTCGCAGGTCATCAGTGAGAACTACAGCCCTGCAGAAGCTCGAAGCAAAAGTATACATTTCCCAAAATCCCCTAAAGGAAACTACAAGGGGAGTGCTGGGAATAATGGGGGCACTGGGGTTGGCAAATCCACTAAATGCCATGGCTACCATCCTGTTCTGCAATCTATGCTGCATAGTAGCAGTGCTGCAGGCCATGGAGGTCAGGATGTCTATCATATGCCACATCAAGCTCAAACCTCCAGTCACCACCAGCACCCTTTGCAATACAGTCACAGTAAACGCCTGAGGGCTAAAGCTCGTGAGGCTCTGTCTCCATCCAAAACTCCTCTGCCACCTCAGTCACATGCTCAGCAGCAACCCACAGTGCCCTCTGTACTGCCAAGCCTGGAGAGAGAGCAGGGGTCTGGCCCTCCTGGTAGTCCAGGATTTGTGGTTCCTATGGTCCAGCGCCATGAGCATCATCATCACCACGAACATCACCATCATCACCACTACCACCATTACCACCAGACATGACAGCCTTTATGGTGCAGGGACTAAAACTGTACTGGACCAACCCCAACCAACCACACCAGTCTGAAGGACTTGGTCATCCAGTCAGAATGTCATGTGCTCCGTTCAGGATCTTTATATTGTCCTCCTTCGAGATATACAGACATATCCTGAGATAAGGTGTACTAATGGAACATGTAGTGTGACGGAAGACGTTACTGGACCAGAGGGATGTTGTCGTGTAGTAACAAATATTATGTGGCACAGTTTTTCAGTGTTTCTATAGATTTTCTGCTGAAATGGCTTCAGTCCTTACACACATTCATCAAAGGAACCAAAACAAAGAGGAGAAGATCAGATAACTTTTGGTGTGTCCCTTTATGTCCTCACAAGTGTTTGATTCAAGTTCTACAAGCTACAGTATATGTCAGTATAGTCATGTTGCTCTGTGTGAGACGTTTCCCGAAACACAGATCTCAGGTGCAAAGGTGCTGCTGCTTTCAAGCTTTTCACAGAGGCCTCAATCTTGTGAGCCTGCTGTGGACTGAGGGATTTCCTGTTTGAGGGTGGGGTTGAGGGTGTGGGGTGGGAGGCCAGGGGGTGGGGGGGTGAAATCACCACTGCCAGTTTTAATGCAAAAATATCTTGCTATGTGTATAAAAAATCTATATATGTAAACACATTTTACTGTATAATTATTATACCCTATATGCATATTTCATCATGGATATAATTATGCATATATGAATTTTGTCTTTTATATATTTTAATAAACGTTATATAGTTCATTTATAACATTGCAGAGGTTTTTTTTAATTTACTTTTCATTATAGCACTTTATTAAAGAGACATGAAAAACACTGATTGTGTTGCTAATGAAAAAAAGAATTTTGTGTCATATGCCTGATGCATTAACACACACACACACACACACCTTTATATATGCATACACACACACACACACACATAGATAGATAGATGGATACGTATACACACATATCTATACGTACATATGTGTGTATGTACGTATAGATAGATAGATAGATAGATAGACAGATAGATAGATAGATAGATAGATAGATATCACGAATAAAACTTTCCATGAAAATTCACGGCTACAGACGTGGATGGGTTTTAAGGTCGCTCACGTTCTGTTATAGATCAGTCTCTGTTAGCCACTAGGTGGCAATGATCAGTCAGCTAGAAAAACAACATTGGTGGGTTTAATACAAATCAGTGGAGTTCCTGGACCTCCATTTACAGAAGAAATATCGCTGTCACCCTTCATAAAACAGACACTACGGACAACCCAGCCCTAAACCGATATACACTAATAAGAACCATAATCTTGCCTTATTTCACACCCAGCCTATCCATCAACCAAGAAGCGATGGTTTGACTACTGAACCAGACTTTTAGTCCTCATGAGGACTACTTGTCATCACTGTGGGGCAGGACAAACTGAAAGGGGTCCTGATTAGGTCTCAAAATAAATAGGCTATATGAGTTTCTAAACATAGTTTTCATTTCTTTGTTAAAGCTATTTAGCATTTTCTGCCTTGTAGTCTTTCTCTAAATAAAGTTGACTGAAGATTCACAATCTGAATGTAAACAAAACATTTTTATAGAAGAGAAGCACCTCCGCTGTGCATAAATAAAGAGACAGTGTCTGCGCACCATGCCAATGACCCCCCCCCCCCCCCCCCCCACACACACACACACACACTCACAACCAAAGAACTTCAACAACAACAAAGAAAGGTAGGAATTTATTTATTTCAGATGGATTGCCACTTCCAGACAACTTCTCAGTCTGGTTTCTTATCAGCTCAATATGTCTGCTCGGCTGGGGCCCTGGAGCGCAACAGCTTCATCAGTTCATGAAAAAAGAAACTGGTAGCTCACAAAAGGCTACAATTTACCTATGTGGTGATGAGCATAATTATTTTTCTCAGTAAAAACCAGTGATGAGGTTGAAAGCTGTAGGCATGTCAGATATTTCCATCACCGAAGCACGTCAAACCACGTGTTTCACGTGACCACGACTGTTGTCACTTCGGTAAAACTGAAAAAAAGTACTTTACGTTTGTAACTTCTGTTTTAAACGACCTTTCCTATCGCACTACGGATGAAAAATACAGTCGGTAAAGTAGTTTCTTTGTGATAATTGCCTGTTTGAGCCCAGAATAAGCCGCGTTCCTGCTCCGTTCATCAGGGATTTAGTGAAGGACTGAATCCGAGCTCCGACTGTGCGGAACAATGGCAGCTATGAAAGGCGAGGGGAGGGTCGGCCTAATGCAAATACCCACTTTGTACGCCTTGGAGAACTTGCACTGACAACCACAAACTTCCACCCAAATGTGACATTACGCAGAGCTCCTAAAACTGCCAGATTTAGGCAAAGCACCGCACAGACCTGCAACTGAAACCTCTCCACGGAAAGGTGCGCAACAAGTAGGGAAACTTTCTGGAGTCAAACTGCGGAAGAGAGGCGGTTTCTGGAGACAGCGTCACACAAATGCACCTGCTGCTGAGGGACTAAACGCACAGCTAAGGTATGGTGTCTGACCAGCTGATGATGACAACACTATCTCTGATCCTATCTTTCTATTAAATTTAGCTAAGTTTCCTACAATCGTGGATTTTGTTTTAAGCTTCCTGAGGAATTTTTCTACGCAGCTTATTTAGTGAGGATAAGTCTGTGTCAGGAAAACGTGATTATCCTCAAACCATCGATACGCTGGCTTTTATTCAAGATATGCATGAGAAAGGCTTTGGTGCATAATAGATCAGTGGGAGCCTGTCTGCTTGCATAGAGGTGGGGGAAACAGGGGAATCTCACTCAAAAGTTGATATTGTTAACTGTTCAAAACATTCTGACTGTTTTTTCTCAGAAACAGTAAACCTTTCTATCTGAATTTATCATTGCATTTGGATCTTTTGCAGGTAAATGTGCCAGATGAGCGTAATTTTTACTTAAAAAATTATTTAAAAAAACAACACAGATAAGTCATTTCTGGACTTTGCATCATCTTGCAGGTTGCATCTTTTTTTCTTTAAATGGCAGCCATCAAAAAGTATTGGAGTGTAATGCTACTGTAAAGTCCCAGCACATCCCCCAGAGAGACATCAAAGCAGACCCAACATGAGGCCTTTATCTGAACAATTGCTTCTTTCTGTCCTGCACCCCAACCCTGACCACCCCCACAACCCCTATTCCAAATTTCCACTTGATTAAGCCCTAAGCTGAACAGTTGAATCTGGAGGGAAACTGGTTCACTAATTATGCCTCTCAAGTCCGACATAGAAAAGGAAATATGCTCTCTTTGCTCTAAGCTAAGCAAAGTAAAACAAATATATAAACCAAGGTATATCCAACTTATAAAGGCTATTATCATTAACATAAATACGTCTGATATGCAAAAAGAAAAATGCAGCTGCACTTTTTGTTGGGTTTAGACTAAAACTGATCAAACAGGATGCCTGATAGCGAGCAATGCATTATCAGAAAAGTGTAACAATTAAGATGTTTTGACTCTAATTGTTTTAAAGAGGTGGACACTAGCTGTCAGGGTTTAATGTGAAACCCACTGCAGTCATTAATGTCTTAAGAAAATTCTCTGCAAGATCACATTTTATGGCATTTTCATCAACAATTCAGATCCCCAACTGTTGCTTTTGCAAAATGCACATTTCACCTTTAGCGCTTGACATTAATTTCTCACAATTGTTTTTTCTTCCTATTTGTAAGCCATTACCTCTGTTGGTGAGAGTAAGCAGAAGCAGCCTGCAGACCACTGTACACATTCTCTGCCTGGTGGTGAGGTTGCCAGGCAATGTGAGCTGCTGGGGGAACAGCTTTTTCCTCCCCCTGCATGCTTCTCTCTCAGCTTTTTCTGACCAGCCAGCCCCGGAGTGCCCCCCTCCCCCCATCTCTCTTCTCAGCTTGCCTCTCCTGTATTTGCATACTAATGGATGAAGCAAATGCTCATTATAAACCGGAGTTGTCAAACTCATTATCAATATTACACACTTTGAGGGACTTTGTGGGACAACGAGTGTATCAGCAGCATTTGCATTTCTGTTGCAGTTTTCATCATGAAATGCAGAAGACAAAAAGTCTATATAGTATATAATGTTAAGTGCACGCACTTTGTTGGTTGTATTTACAGAAAATATAAGCTTTCATATCTATTTTTCTCCTCTGTCCACTGGAGGAGGGCAGTGTGAAAGTGTTAGAAAGGTGAAAACACCTGAGTAATACTTGTGCTGTTATATTCCATAACAGCACATAAATTGTGCAGGCATAACCTATTAATTATAAGATTTTACATCTCAGGACATAATAAGAAATCATCTAGTTCTTACCAGATCCTAAAATTAGGTCAATCTAATTTGAGTAACACCATTTAAACTATTATATTGTGCTAATTAACAAAAGCTAAGGTAAAATTAAGAAGTAAAGTGTCAAAAACTGAGTTTATCCTGTGATTTCGTTGTATATAAAGTCACTTTTAGTAGTATTAACTTGAAGCAGTCATTTTCTATATGACATAATTTGTATCTCATATGATGTGACTATGTTTAATCCATACTCCTCTTAATGGTTTTGCTTTGTTAAAATGTGCTCAGTTGTCTTAAGATCCCAACACAGCATTTCAATCAGGTCGAGGCATTGGCTTTGTCTGGATCATTGCAGTTCCTTAATTTTATTCCTCTTTTTCTTTTTTCTTTCTGTAGTAGAGTTGCTGCAGCTCTCGAAATCATTGTCTTGTTGCATGTGTGTATAGAATAAGCTTCATCTTTGACTCAGGAATACCTTAATTTACAGAGCAATTCATGGTCAACTCAGTGACTGCAAGGTCTCTAGGTCCTACAGCTGCATAGTCAAATCATCTCTCTTTCACAAAGCTTGACAGCTGGTATGAGGTGTTTGTTGTGACATGCTGTGTTTAGTTTTTACCAAATGTGGCTCTGTAAATTCTGGGTGAGCATATCAGCTTATGTCCCGTTTGTCTCAAGGACAGTGCTCCAGAAGCCTTGTGGTTTTATCCAGCTGCAAAACACACCATGTTTATTTTTAGAGAGAAGACACCGTCTCCTGGCAGTGCTTCCAAATAATATGCTCAAATTGGCTCAGTCTTCTCTACTTTAACATTTAACCAACTAATGGTAACATGTAGAGTCTAAGTTATAGCTTTTAGGGTTTTTTTGCAGTTGCACAGGCTAAATTTGAGATGAACTTGAACCTGGAACATCCACTTCTCAAAAGGCTGACTACTATCCTGAATGTTTTCCACTTGTCACACCCGCTGATGATCATTTAGGGGTTAGGGTTGGTACATTATGAGAGCAGCACCTATTTGCTACTCACCCTCTTTATTCCTGTAGAAGCAACTAGCTTTTCATATATTGTAGCACATTGTAGCTTTGCTTTGTGACACAAATATGATGCTTGACAGATAACACATGGTTGTTGTCTAGCTAAGATTTTACTCAACTAATTTTAATGCCAGATATCTACCAGATGATTTGTAATAATGTTCTGACACATTAGAATAGAAAAAAGGTGCCCTGTCATTCCAGCTTGGGAGATTGTTAAAAGTGATGTATCTGAGCAGCAGAACCACCTGGCACTTGTCACTTAAAATTGATGATATGTATCTTTAAATTTTAATATAAGTTAAATCTGTAACTTTGACAATACTGAAATTCATGCAGCTGATATAAAAGAGGAAATTAGCAAGTTCGGCTGTGAATTTGAGGATTTTATCCTGGGGTTCATGAGGACTGACTTACTCTGAAGGTGCTGTAGTTATTGGCACTTCTGTCTTGACTTTCTGGCTTTGTCTCTGGGGGCTACAAACTATTTACCCCCAAAGCTACAACATTTTTTAAGTTTATCATTGCTGCATCTTTAAACAGGAAAGCATAATTACGCTGTTAACAACCCACGAATAAATGGAGTGAGCTTTTAGTTTACATAAAACATGCGGTCGTCGTGGCAAAGACACACAAATACACTGACAAGTCTCATGATCTACATTTAAATGAACCTGTAAATTTATTGTTTTGTTTTAGTTCCTCTATTAAAAATCATTTTGTGAGGATTTCAAAGAACAGAGTTCGGAAAAAACACTAATAATTCATAGTGACCATTTACTCTTGACATTGTGTTTATTATTTGTAGACATATGTTTAAAATAATACTCAGTCGAGGTGCCTTTGTGTTTTCTAGTTTATTTTCATTTTATGGTTTAATTTATTCAGTCCAGACATGCAAGGACCAAATGGAAGACTACAAAATTTTGCTTTGTCATTGAGAAGTGCCCTCAATGACAAAATGCCTCTTTCTTATAGGTCCTATTCTCAAGAGATGGGTCTAATTAGAGCAATGGAAACAGGAAACACCTCACCCTCCCTATCATTCCCTCTGTCCACCCTCTTGTCTCTTTCTCCCCTCCCTCAGATGTGCATTTAAAATTATCAGGTGCAAGATGTTGAGTATCGCTATAATGAGCCAAGTGATGGTTATCACTGTGTCTTACATCCTTTGGTTTACCGGAATAGAGGACATGGCTACTTTTTCTTTTTTTTTTTTTTTTTCTGCCTGTAAACTGAAAACAGCTTGCAGACCATTTAGAATAGACTGTTTTGTAAACTCTAACATGTAATAAAGATTGTAGATTTTGTAGGGTAACTTATTTTAAAATCTCATTACAAATCACTAAGTTTTTTTTTTCCCTCTTCTTTTACTAGAATCAACAAACCTAAAACTATCCATTTTACACACTTATTTATGAAGCTATTCCCATTACTGTTTGATTTTCAAGACTTGTACCTGAAATGTTTACAAATCCTTTTGTGTTTCCCACATTTTGTCTCAACCTTAGATTGAATTGATTTGGTTAATTAGTCATTGTTAATCTACAAACAGTTCTCCACAATGGCAGTGAACAAACTAGTGACAGGGTTGTCTGGAGCCTATTTCAGCAGCCACTTGATGAGAGGCAGGTTACACTTTGAACAAGTCACCAGTCCCTCACACGGTAAACAGAGAGGCAAACAATGAATACAAATGGAGCTAACCTCTATTATTTAACAACTTCACTGCTAATCTCTGTATTTCATTACATTAATTGGGCATAAAGGCACACTATCAATGTAATGCATTTCAGCTTAATTCACTTGAGTTAAAACATCATGAAGTTGAGAAGTTTGTGGACCTTCAAGACAGGCCTGTGTAAAAGTACAGGAGGAGCACAAAGAATACTTCTGCAGCTGGGAAAATAACTTAAAGTACAACAGGCTCCATCGTTCTAAAATAGAAAGAAGTTTTGGATCACAAACCAGTTTGCTATCTATAACTGGGAATGAAGGGTCAGTCAGGCTAAATGTATGATACCCTGAAAGAAATTCAGTTCTTTTTTTTTATAAAAATTTGAATACTTTATAGGACATTCGTCAATAGAGCAATCCACCAATCTGGATTTGTAGTTTGACTAGTCAGAAGCTTTACATCTAGGAAAAGTGTTTGATAGCTTGATGGAAATTTAGCTGAAAGGGAAACAAATGACTCTCAAAAACCCAAATTCTTTAATATGTCAGACAAAGATCTGTTTGACCACAATTTTAAGAAGCATGGGAGTAAATCTGGAACTGATCATCACTACAGTACCAGTCTCACTATCAACCATGATTTTGGCAGCATAATAGTATTGGTTATATTGGTTTAGGGACTGGGAGACCAGTCATGACAGAGAGAAAAGTGTAGGCATGAAAATACAGTGTAATCCTGGCTGCATTCCTATCTGAGTTGCTTACATTCTCAAGCTGCAGCAAATACAGTATTTGCATTTGTACAAGATTTTATCCTGAAACAATGAAGCCAAAATTACACTAATATGTAAAAATCTGTGAAAATTCAGTGTACATAACTAGAGTCATACCTGAAACCAACAGAGCATCACTGTATAGATCTGAAATAATGTAGCTGAGAAGAAAGAGGCAACAAAAGAGTTACCAAATTTGTAGGATTATTCTTTTGAAGACCTGAAGCTAAAGTGGACTTAGTAAATGGTGTATCTAAAATGTAAAACATAGATAAATAAATAAATAAGGTAATCAAACATTCCAACATTTAGTTTCACCATAAGAACCATATTTCATCAGAGAAGCACAATAATGGACACTATTATATACGAAAGTCTTGACTTGCATCACAGTACTTCCACTTTGACTTTCAGTGATTAATTTGTCCTGAATGTTTACATGTTCTTAGTAATTTGGTTCATTGTGGAGGATGTGTTGGTGTGGTCTCTAATTTCAGTTTCTTCCTGCTAAGATTAAAGACTCCATGGAGACCAGGTGTACACCTCATACATGAAATGACTTACTTGTACTTCCCTTCATTCCTGGGGCCACAAAAGTGATAATATCTATCACTTCTGTGAAAGGGAACAATTTAAATTCTTCATAGAGCATTTGCACATAACCCACTTTTCTTCTCGGACTGAGGTATGTAGAGTTCAGGAGAGAAAAATCAGCATTTTTTATTGATCCAAAGGACCTGCCTACACTCCCCCCCTTCCCGGTGTGGAATGCACACCTGGAGGTGTTTGCCGAGAGGCTTAAGTAATCCATATAACAATGCAGACTGACATCTGGTGCCATCAAAAACACTGGAGGCAGTTTGCTTTACGACAGGCTTTGCATTGTCTCTATTGATCAGCAGGTCTGCAATGCTGTTGATCTCTTTATTGTGATAATCCTTTATTTTAACACTGCAGATTAAAGCGGATCTAGATATTCCAGCAGAAAAAAAGGGGAGAAAAGTACATAACTGATTTGCGAAAACAAATAAGATAACATAACCTAAATGTTTGCTTATGAACGTTGGGGACCAAAGAGCACAGGTAAAGGGCAGTTGTCTAGACTTTTTTGTTGACATGACAGGCCAGTTGAGTTGCTCTGCTCTTGGATCCCCTCACAGAGTACACACTGGAGGGAGATGGGTGCAGATAAAGCTGCAGGGTTACGCCCTGCTGAGGAATTGGGATGCCTCGGGGGCTGGGAAACTTTCTGCCTGGGTAGCCTTAATATTGTGATTCCCCTCAGTCAACAAAACAGTGTGTTTGACGGAACATGTCAGGTTGCTTCAGGACTTGGGGGCTGGTCCTCGCTGGTTAGACAGCTGTCAGCTCCTCAGTGCTCAGAGAGCCAGCAAGTACTCCATGTGTTGTTGGAAACTTCAAAGTCAGCAAGCATACAGAGGTAAGTGCTGAATCTTAACATTGAAGAAATATTTGGACAGATATTCATTTGGATTCAAGGTTGGACTTTATGATTAGATATTCATCCTCTTCTGTCAGATCTTTGTCTTTTGAGATATTGTTGTCAAAAGATACTCAAAAAATATTGCTAATTTGGATTAATTAGATAGTTTAGTGTGGTATTTCAGAAATATGTTATGACTATATTCTTTATCTGATATAAAGTCACTTATACACTTTTTGGTTTGAATTTTTGTTGATACAGATTCATGAGCATCTTGCCAGACTTCCCCAACATGATAAGGTATAACATCCATGTATTTTAACTTAAAGTTATGTTTAGAATGAAAACATGTCAGTCTGACTGACTGCGTTCTCCTTGACACATTGAACTGGGGGTGCTGCTGCTGTAACCTGACCTTGCCTCCTCCAGCCACCTGTGCTCGCGTGTTCAGGGAAAACACTGGCTTTTGTGTTGGAGTGAGACGTCCACACAGCAGGGGGCTGAGGTGCGTAACGGGTCGGCTGTGACAGGTGGCACACTCTCGCGTGTTCCTCCTCGGTAGAGAACAGATATGGTCGGCTGTTGGTGGAACAGCTGTACCACACTGTCATGCTGGGAGGTCAGGGATAAAATCACAATCCTGACAGCATTTTAGAAGATGTTTGATATAAAATGTGTCTCTTTTAGTTAAAAAAAAAAATTTGTTTAGATTTGGATGTCAACTGTATGTCTTCTGATGGCTTTGGGGAGCAGGAGGTTAGGATACAGTGGGGGTGTTTCTGTTTGGGTAGCTGTGTGCATTGGTAAACTGTGGGTAATCAATCTGAAATGTGCAGTCTGTGTGCAAGAGGAGGAACAGTTCACTTCAGAGTCTCCAGTGACTGTTTGAAGCTGCCTACTGGGACTGGCGAGAGGGGTCAGAAAGGGCAAAAGCCTTGGCTGTGTGAACCTGGATGGTGATGTGATTTCTCAAGCCTGTGTGAGACTGACGAAGGGAAAAGGATGGCTCATTCACTTTGTTCCCCATGTTTATTCATTTTCTCTAACATAGAGTTCAAACTTATCTAAAAGATAAAGAAAATAGTATCCTTAGGTTATCATGTATTTCAGAAAATATTAAGGGTTGAAATGTACAATTTATTTGCTATTTTAAAAAAAAAAGATTTCTATTCTTATTGATGTAGGTTATGCAACAAAAATTTCAAATATGAATATCTGAAACTTTCAGGTTTTTAATGTCTAATAATTTACTGCTTTTTATAGTTTCTTATGATGCTTTTTGTTTTGTATTGTTAGACGAAACAATTTTTCTGAAGACACCACATTTTAACCCTTCTAGTCAAAATTTCTATTAAAAGAAAAAAGGTTTTATGGAAACTAATGGCCAAAATATTAAATTCTCATTGCAATTATTTTTGTTAAGATGTATTTACTGTAGCAAAGATGTCTAGCTTTACAACATGGACATTGCCAGAGCTGTTGTGATTTTTAGGGCGACAAAAAGTTGCTCACTCAAGCTGTTGGTGGCCTGTGTGGCACTGTGGGATTGGTATGAAGTGATGTAGGATGAAGGTGTCACATTCCACAGTTTGGTGTGTGTTTGTGTTATTTCATCAAGTTGACCACCCATCTACCTGCAACAATGTTTTAACTCAATCTACTCTCACTTACATTCAAGATAGATCCATCATTCCACTCCTTAATTCCTCTTCATAATAAAGTTTGGTGAGTGTTTCCATGCTTGTTGGTCTGTGCACATATGAAACAGACCACAAAAAAATGTCTGTTTTTATGCAAATAAGCAGTGTTTTTTTTTTAGCCACCCCCTCTTAAGTTGCTCATATTTCATCTGTTGGACATAATGAAAAATGATGGAACTTCAGCTCTCATGTCATCTGACTAATTTGTTCCCCTGATAGCTTTATCTGACCCACCCCTCTGCCCTTGGGACCACCACTATCTGGTTTTTTAGATCACATAAATATTGTTTACCAGAAGCTTGCGTAGATGAGGTTATTTTAAGCCTGCATGAACGTACACAGAAAAACAGGAAAGGTTTAACTCTGTCAGTTGTGCAGGAATATTAGTGAAAATGGAGCTGATATATTATGTTAAAGATAATCTCTGCAATCTTGATTTAAATCTATACAATTTGTAGTTGCAGGCATCTCATGTATGGATTTAGTTTTTGTTTTTCAAAAGGGGGCATCAGCACTGTGGAAAAAATTGCCAGTTTGTTTCTTTAGGATATGGTTTATTAATCTCAGTACAGCAGGGCTGACTTCAGTCACCATGCTGTGTCTTGTAGCCACAGAAGACACTTTTATCCACCCCCCAAACCCACCAAAAAAAACAAAAAAAAAAAAAAAACACTTTATAAAATGGTAAAAAAAAAAAACATTTAAGAATTTTACATATTGTCAATTCTATAAATCCATAATAAAACTACATGCAGACTCACACAACAAAGTAATCCATCTCAGTTATGTCTTAAGACCCATGTTATTGTTGTGTATATTTCTTTGTCGAAACCTAGGATGTTTGTTTCTACTGTTTCGGTGTTCTTGATGATTTTAGGCTACAGCCTGGGGGAAGAGGGTGAATACAAAACTGCCTGTGACAGCAAGCAGGTGTGAAACCTATAAAAACGGAGCTGTTTAAATCCCAAACTCCTCTCTCAGTGTAACTATCACATGCATTACACACAACTCATACTCTTTTAACAGAACTAGGAGTTTCACTAAAATTTAATATATAGCACATCCAATTTGTTTCTTTAGGACAAAGGTGGTGTTTACAAGTGATTCAGAATGTAATCATTGTAAAAAAAAAAAAAAAAAAAGTAGATATGACCTAATCTGATTTCTTGCTTTGTTCAACAACTATCCGTGGTCACTCTTTCTGCATATACTGTACACTGAAATGATTGGAGAAAGGACCCAAAAGCAGCACAAGAGATCTGGGCAGGTTAACAGTCTTTATTTTAGCCACTTGGTGAGGTTCGGTGCTGGAGTTGAACTCTGGTTCCCAATGAGCAGAGCAGAGCAGAGAAACTTTCCTCTGGACTGACAGAGTAGACACCTAGCACAACAAGGTGAGTGAAGATCCACAACTCACAGTTGGGGGTCCTCCAGGACAGAAACCCAGAAACCACTGGGGAGCAGGCTCCAAGGGCAAGGCAGGAAGTGGAAGTCGGGGACAGATCAGGTCGGTAACGGGCAGGCAATTGTGGTCGGAGTGCTGGACGGTCAGGCATGAGAGCAATGACAATCTGGCAGTGAGTGAATGGTGGAGGCTGCATATATGCGCAGGCTGAACTGATGGGGATTGTGAACAGGTGGCAGAGGCAGGTGAGAGCAGTGAACTGATTAGGGGTGTGGCAAGCAGCAATGTTGGAGGAAGCAAGGCTGATTGTGACAGTACACATTAATGATGTCTGTCCAGTTCCCACACCACCACTGAGACTGTTCTAGTTAAGGTCTTAAAAGGCATCTGCTTGAGCACAGATTGTGGCAACAATTCTGTCCTTGCACTACTGGATCTCAGTGTTGCATTTGACAGTCAACCATAGCATATAACTAGACTATCTGGAAAACTGTATAAAACTTAATTGCCATGGCAATTATTTGGTTTGAGTGCTATTTAAAAGACAGGCACTAACTACTTTGTGCCTATAGGTAACTATAAATCTGAGCAAGCTAAAATTACCAGTGGAGTTCCCCAAGGCTCCATTTTGGGACCACTGCTGTTCAACATCTACATGCTCCCACTTGCTCAAATTATGATTTACAATATAATATGTTCTCCTTGTTTTGCATATAACACTTAACAATCTCACCAGGAGATTATAATCTGATCCAAACTCTGATTAAATGCATTGATCAAGTAAAAGTTGGATGTTCCAGAACTCAATTAAGTTGAGTGAAGACAAAACTTAAATATTAGTTTTTGGAGCCATGGAAGAAAAATTAAAAGTCAGCAATCCGCTGAATTTCATCAATCAAGTTAAGATGGTTGTGAAAGTTAGTCTTTTATCACTTGAAGAACATGTTAAGAATTAAAGGACTGCTGTCTGAACAGGATTTAAAAAACATGTCCACGCATTTATAGCAGACTAGACTACTGTAACACTGTCCTTGAAGGTTTCCCTAAAGCATCCATCAGACAGCTACAGTTTGTCCAGAACGCTGCTGCTTGACTCCTCACTATTACCAAGAAAGTGCATAATATTTCTCCAGCCCTCAGATCTTTACAATGGCCACTTGTTGGTCAAAGAATTGACTTTTAACATTTTGTTTTTAGTTTAAAAAGCATTAAATGGTTTAGGACCAAAATACGTTACAGATATTCTGTTTTGTTTGAACCAACCAGATCTTTCAGGTCATCAGGGTCAAATCTACTTTCTATTCCCAGAGTCAGAAGTAAACATGGAGCTCAGGTTTTATGCTCCTCATACGTGACACAAACTTCCAGGAAACTGCAGGTCTGCTGAACCTTTCAACTGTTTTAAATCAAGTAAAAAAAAAACCAACAACTTTTATTTTCTCTAATCAAAATAACTTATTCCTCACACTGAACTTTTATTTGAAGCATTTTATCTACATTATTTAGTTTTCTCTTCATAAAATCATTAAAACGTTACAACATGGTGTAGGAGGCATATATATATATATATATATATATATATATATATATATATATATATATATATATATATATATATATTGTAATGCTTTTAATGATTTTATGTTAAGCACTTTGGCACTTTGGACTTGTACATAAAATGTGCAATACAAATAGGCTTACCCTAACTTGTCACATTTAATTGGTGGAAATATGATATTTTAGGGTGTAGTAATAGTCCAAATTAAGGGAAATGGTCAATACAGAGGGTATACAAATATCTGATCAACTATTTCTCCTTTTAAGTGATACCTGAAAAAAATAAATTCCTTTGAAATTGCACAAATGTGCAGGCAGTCCCTGGCCAGAACATTTAATAAAAACTGTGATAGTCTGACTAAAACTGCTAAGAAAAAAAGTCATCTAATTTACAAATTTTAATCTAATATTTTACAAAAATTTAAAGACATCAAAAATTGTCTTTAATAAAAAGCCCATAGTGACTATGTCAACTTAGGATGGCATAATGCATCACAAACGACTACTCAAATAAAATTAAAATTTTAAAGCAGCAATTTCATATAAAAAAGAAAATCTCTAAAAACAACATCTGTACAGTGAATTCAGTTATTACATTACAATAATTTCCCAGAGAGATAGTTTGAAGCCAAAAAATGTCTCATGTTTCCTTCCACACGGTCCACTGTGTTGCAGATTTGGTCATTTCCCCCCCGTTCATGTATAATGTGACAAAGCTAACAGTTTAATTAAATTTCCAAGTCAAGTTGAAAGTTTAGTGCTCAAGTCAGTGTCTGTTCTCATGAGGAATCTTCTACCCTCAAATAAGATTGGCTAACTGTAAATAAACCTAATGAATCACAGGTGACTATACTCCATTTTCCATTAAACATTTAGTTACTTTTACCATAAATGTTGCTGGGTCCTTCCTGCACGTTTTCATGGAACAATGAGTAATGGTTATTAATACTTATAAGTAAAGAAAAAGATATAGCAACTACTAAAATATTGGTTAAAACCATTATCTTGCAATAAATTGCATTTATACTTGGTGGCAAATTCTTCCTTTGAGTTTTGTTTTTTGGTGGAAAATTTTCTTTTTTTGTGTCATCTTCTATCCACAAAATGCTTTACCTCTTTTTTTTTTTTGTTGATGTTGTTGTTTATTTGACATGGTTAATTTATTGGTTGCATATGAAAATTATCCTTATTTTTTACAATTCCTCCCACTTAAACTTCTAAACTTCTAAAAACAGTATAAACAACACATATATTTTTACTTCTTCTTCTTCATCACACTCTTTTATGGTGGTGAAGTGAACATACTACTATAATATTAACTGAAAAACATTTTAACGCTCCTTTTTTTCTGATTGACCTTTTTTTACATATTGCAATGCTGAAAAATGGAACATACTCTAGATTACATTAAAGCATTTGAACAACTTCATTTCTTCCTGCTAATTTTAGTGGTTCCAAAAAATTGACAAGATACAACAAAAATCAACATCAGACTGACTGATGGGCTGGAGAGAGCTCAGAGAAAAGAAAAGATGCAGTTACCTTTCATTAGGGGGCACCAAATACATAAATCTGCCCAAGTTTAGCATTGATGAAGTTTAATCTTCTGATGAATGATACAGATTTCACTTAAAAACAGCTTAAAAACCACAGTCTCACTGTGTCATTCAGTTGAATAAAAAACTTTGATATTATGTTATGTTTATGGAATCTGCTTATGACCTTGTTTGAAAATACTGTTTTATATCAAAATAAACTGTATTGTTTGTTGAATTGCATTTATAAAGTGTCCGTATCAGAACTCCAATCATCCATGGTTATGGTAAATGTGCTATACTTATATAGCAATGTCAAGGTTCAGTGTCTTTCCCAAGATTATTTCGGCATGGAGTTGGGGGAAGCTAAGATTGATATACCGGTTTATTACTCTTTTGCTTTTTTATTCTTTTTTTTTTTTTTTAAAGAAATTAAACCTTTATTTCAATCCAGTGTCTTCTAGCACCAAAATAAATGGTGCTGACACAATATGTGCATTTGAAAAATTAACATTTCAAACCCTGTTAACGTTCAGGGTCGCCTTGGTGACATCCCACAGGAGGTTTGGGGATCTTTCTCACATGTCATTGCCCTTCATTTCCTGTCTGATGCTTATACTGTAAACTTGGGAATAGTTACATGAAGACATGCCCAAAGTATACATATAATAAAACTAAGTTTGGTGCTCATGTTACATAGTTTTCAACCCAATACTTTGAGACAGAATGAAGAATAAAGAAAAGAGAAGAAAGATGAAGAAGAAAACCTGCTGTCTCCAGCAGAAATTATAGGTTCTGTTTTGGCTCAAACAGTGTGCAACTTGGAAAAAGAAGAGTGTGTATTTGAATTGTGCATACGTGAGGTATGCATGCTTCTGTTTACATAGCAGATTATAGAGTAGACATAGGAGTGGAACTAAATAAGACTGAATATAGATCCAGTATCAGACAGTGTGCGCTGCATGTAACAGATATATTTACATATTACAGAGGTGTTTTCACTTTGTTTTGTTGTCCTGTCATGTTCTACATTAGAGTGTAAATTTCACAGAATAATAATGTCAGCGTGAGAGTATCCATATTGTGTTTGGAGAGCCCATAGGTGCTGTGTGGCTGCAGCCAGTTACAGTGGGTCTTCTTGTCTCTGTCAGGTCATTTTAATGTCTTACCATAATGACATCTCTAAATATAAACCAACTTAATTACCTGTCTTCACTACTGTCTCTGTTTAGCAGGCTGACCTAATACGATCTTCACATTTTCACACAGTGTTCATTCCCACTGAACATGTTTTTTCCCCCTTTTTTCTCTCTTGTACAAGGATTTCCTGTGTTTAGGAAGAAATGGGATGGAGTGCTAACAAGCTGTTCACTTAGCTACATTCCAGCTGAACAAACACTCTGCTATGTTTCTGGGTCTCATTGATGAGTTTCTGGCACTAGTTGTCAGTTGTCATTATTAATTAGTTGATATCACAAGATACTGCATCTAGCTGCTGCAACAGAAGGATATGTCACATATGTCACTGGTTTGGAAGAGGCAGTTAAAGGATTGGGCATTCCCCTGACAATATTTAAGGGGAATGCTATTGTAGTGGGTGACCTGATCCTCCAATCCAATGCTGATGTCTTCCTTTCTTTTTTCTTTTGAAAAGCAGCAGAATAAGCTGAAACCCTAGTCCATTTGTATTGGGAGGACAAAGAGAGAGCATTGTGGCAAGAGGGGTAGAGGGGAGCCGCCAGTGGAGGTAGAGGTGCAAAGGGTCGGGGGCATATAGAAGAGTTGATCAGAGTCTGATCCATGCTGGCTCGAGTGTTGGGGGTCGTTGCAGTTGTGGAACACAGGTTAGGTGGTGTGGGTCTGTGTGTTTTCTGAATGTCAAGCTTGGAGTTGCTGTAGTGTGCATTTATCCAGCTGGAAGAGGCTTCAGTAGCAGACCAGCAACAGCAGGGCGGGGGAGGTTTTGTAGGAGGTAGGGAGGGAGAGTGACGGGGAATCCAGCGCGCTGTCTCTCTCACGCTCTGGAGTTCAGTCCGCTCCAGCTACCAACACCACGCCGCACACACGCATAGTGCCAGACATGCGAGAGGAATGGTGCTGGACCTGTTGATATCATAGCAATGACTTACGGCGGTCAAGGTGTGGACTATCAGATCAACCACTCTGAGTTGATAACACGCTGCTTTCTGAAGTTTGGGATTTCTTCTGGTGCCTAAATGCTGTCACTGGGCAAAATGCACTCCAGAGCAAAGTCTCGCAGTTGTGACAACTACCTGAGTATTAAGGTATGAGCCTTATTGACTTACTAAAAGCTCATGTTTTTCTTCGATATATTTAACTATTCTATTGTTTCTACATTGTTTCTTGAGTGTAAACAAAGCTTGTTTAGAAAAACTCCAGCATGTAGGTCATTTTACATATTCCAGCGGTGGATGTTTTTGACACAGTACCACACAGGCAGCTGATATTTTGACTGCTTCCTGGGTAGACAAAACATTGCAGGTAGCTTTTTTTTTAACGTGATATGCAAGAGAGTGGCAAGAACAATATATACTGATATGTTATCACTCTGGGAATGAAACCTTCTTTAGCTTTAGGTATTCAGGAATTTCAGTCTTGTATTTTTTCAGTGACAAATTGCACAGACTGGAACATATTTTCCATCTTGTTTTAGTTTCTTGAGTAAGTACTGGCTTATGTAAAAATATAAAGACCATTTCTTATCTCTGAGGGTCAGTAACAAGCTTGCATCCTTTCTCACTTGTTTTGTTATCAGTGTGCAGTCACTTGTTTGGGAATGTAGCCATTCTATATTTACTCTGCTAAGGTATGAACTGACTTTGTTATTTTCTTTTGTCTCTGCTGTCATTGCTCATCACAGCTCTGATTGATTGAAAAACTTCCATTCACTTTTTTCCTCTTTGTTGGGTTGTCTTTAATGCAGAGGCATAATAATTTATGTATATGTGTGTATATTCTATACAACAAAATACATTGACAGTCAGCAAGGCCTGTTGGTGCAGCTCAGGGACATCATCCTATCAGTGCTGTTTACATCCTGTAGGAAAAAGTAATCAGTTCCCTGCTGTAGACATAAATAAAATCTTTCTGCTGTTCATCGTGGGAATCCATAGAAAAATGTACCTGGGCCAATAAATTGGGCTGCTGCAGTTTTTAAAGTTGCTACAACCTGATGATTGGCAAAAAAGTTGTTTATAGTTCATGTAAATGAAGAATTCAATGAAAGGAAAATCAAAGGTAGTTTTTCCTAGTGTTAACATGTTGAGACTCTCGTTCATCACATAACCTCACTGACCTATCTACATTTGTTGCAGCATCATTAGCTCCTTTCTGGTTGTATTCTGAGCAAACATTACAATATTTACTCTCTTTTTAAAGGCTTTTATTACTTACTATCTATATTGGTAAGAGAGCAATGCAGTGCTTATGTGCATAAAACTAATAAGTTTTTATACATGTTAACAATTTGTGATAAAACAAAGATCTCTGTGTGATTTTAGTAACCTTACTGACCGAAGCTTCATGCAGTGTAGCTCTTCTGACTATTTACCTCAATTCCTCTTCCTTCCTCTCTGCCTCAGATGAGACAGGATATCTATTGGTGCAGATCAAAAGCTGAATCAAGCTATTCTCTACGATGGGGTGGTAGTGGTGGTGGTGGTGATAATAGGCAAGGGGGGGTGCTCTCACCAGACTCCTTTGTTGGCATCCTGGCACCTGGCAATAGGGCAGGTCTGAGCAACCTGCAACCTGTGTCATCCTGCTGCCTTTGAGGCTGTTAGCAGGTTGGTTAGTGAGCAGGCCGTATGGGGGCTTCAGTGCTCTCCTGTTACACTCCCCTGGTGGCTTCATGCTCCACTGGAGGCCTGGTAGGCAAAGTCTTTTGTGTCTCTGACCCAGTAAATGTGTCAGTGACCACTTCATGGTAACTATCTCTGACTCTGTGTCTGTTTCTTGCTTTCCTCTATCTCAGTGATGCAATCCTTTTTTCTTTTCTTTTCCACCTTGTTGTCCACCATCCACTTTAAAGTATGATGAAGACACAACATGCGACCAGGACATATTTGAGGTCTTTTATAAAAACACAAGAAACCTCAAAGAGTGTTTTTTAAGCTTAAGCTTATCAAAATGTGATTTTTTGACAACATCTTTTCAACCAGGATTTAACTCCTTACTTAAACCTGAAGTTTGCTTATTTCAGCCAAAGACAAAACCTCCTGTGTTTAGCATACTTACAGCTGGTTTTACCGACAGCTCAAACAAAAGAGTTCCACCTGGAGTTTAAAACCACTAATTACCACCCCAGCCCTCCGTTGCTCAGCCAGAGACTCACAAAGACCTGGCATCAGAAAAGATGGGGCGTCCCACTTTGCTCTCATCCTGGCTAAAGCTCTGAAGCTAGACATACACAACTATACACACTACATTCCTCTGTAGCACAGAGCGGATAGGAAGCTCAACTTTGGTGCCTAAGGTCAGTTATTCTGCTGAGATGCAAACATGTTTCGCTGTGGACAGGTGGCACTCAATGAAAGCCTCAAATTCTTCATGAAAATTGAGGAATATGTTTAATCTTAAACTAGATTAGATTAGATTAGATTAGATTAGAGTAACCTTTATTCATCTCCCAATGGAAAAATTTACAGTGTTACAAACAGCTGTGTATGGTGTATACACACTATGTAGTGCCCAGGATGATAAACACACTCATCTGAATAATCATTTATACATATAAAGAATAACTGTGCAACAAAGAAAAGTAGGCAGTTCTAAAAACTGTAAAGACACTCCAAAGTAACAGTAACTGTGATTGAAAAAAAAAAAGGTATAAATATGCATATAGTTGTGAGTCGTATAAAGGAAAATTGCTAGAGTTTTTATGACCAGATGTTGCACAATGAGAAGTTTGTTGTGGAGGGTGGATGATCGTCTCTGCTTTGTGCTGCCCTGATATTGTTAAGTTTACTGCAGTTTGGCATCAGCACTGTTGCACTAAACTGCCACTCCAACAGTAAGATGTCTTTGATTGTAATCAAGCTCAAATCTCTTAGCTATTTACTACATTGTTCTTTAAAACTCTTCCTCTGTTACTCCTGCTGTTGGTTTTTTTTATTTTTTTTTATTTTATTTTTCTTTGTAACTTCCTTGGAAACCTGAGGACAAACTTGTTAGTCTGTCCTAGCAAGTGCTTTCCTCTCATTGTTAGCTCTCCTCCCATAAAACACCATGTTATTTTTCTCCTTTTGGGTGCAACGGTGACTAATGCCCAGGGAAGCAAAGCAAGCTGACTGCTAATGGAAGTGGGTGTTTTGTTGCTGGGCGCCATCACTGTACAGCATATGCCACTTAGAGAGGCGGAACACACAATGAGAGCCTTGTAGTAGATTCGTGGCCTGTGTACGAATGAGCTGAACTGTACTCACTCTTTTCTAATTGATGGTGCTGAGCTGCTTAGATCAACAGAACAGATCCTACAAAGAGTGAAACATAGGCTGTCTGACCAACAAAATCCAACAGAGCATCCCTTGGTTTAAATTTTTTTTCATGTTTATTGTTATGCAAATGTAACAGACTTTCAAATGAAAGTAACAAAACAGGCATGAAGTACTGCATTTTTGAGCGTTGTGTTCCTCAATATGCTACATGGTTGTTATAGTGTGTCATTCTCCCTGGCTTTACTATTTATCTGTCTGCTTATCGTTATAGGCAGATGTCTCTATTCCACTGTTGTGTTCCATTCAGGAAGGACAGATAGTGGAGCGATGTTTGGCCTTGGTTCTGACTAATCAGAGGAAGGGAATAGCCTGAACTCTGAGCATCACCACCCTCCAGGTCAACCTCATCCAGTAGTGCAATAATCCCAAATGTCCTGTTTTAGTGTCTGGCAGTTTGTAACTAAACATGTTGGACATGCCATTAGCTCTGTTGGTGGGGCCAGGTCATGTATGGGACAGATGATGACATGATTGTTATTAGAAGGTAACGTTCCACTGTCCTGGACACAACTGGAGTCCAGTCAGGACTTTCCAGTTTGGCTGTTTGTATTTGCTGACTAGTGACATCACGCTGACCAGGTGTTTCCCCTCACTGGGATGCTACGACTTCCTGACTGTCCGGCTAAATGGGATCCTGTGTAGCTAATCGCAGGCATTGAACCATGTATAGTATTTATGTAAAGTCTACAGATATAGTTTTATAAAGTTACATTGATTACATTTCAGATTCACAAGTTTATTTCAGGAACATGTATTACCAGGTTTTCCTATATTTCCTGGATGTGTGCCCTTGATTTTGACTGATAACATGCATCTTTCTTTCCTCAGGACGCTGAGTCTTTAGACAAGTGTATCCAGAGCACCTTGTCTGTCTTGTACCGTCCCTTCAGCGCCACTGCTTCCACCGTCCTCTGGCAGCTCTTTGGCGTTGTGGAGAGACAGTACCGTGGGGACGGCCTCCGCTGCCTCATTGACTTCTTGCTTCCAGCTAAGAGGATTTTACAGATCATCCAAAAAGAAACCTGTGTGAGTGCTCAATGGACACGGTTAAATTGAATTATGCTTGTGATTTATTTCAGGAATCTTTTTGGGGTGTAGCACCACGAGAGATTTACCTACTGGACTGTTGGAGATGTTTATATTAGATCTCTTTTTAGCTTCACTGTGTGCAGATTATGAAACATAAAGGAAGCTGCAGGGTGTTATAAAAAAGGAAAAATGCCAAAGAAGAGACTTGCTTAGCTTAAATATTTTTGCTGAGTTGGAAAACTGATACTTAGACAAAGTTGATGATTGTCTCGAGAGCAAGCTGAAAGAGACTGTTAACTTTTTTCTCTATGGCGAAAGTGAGGTCTGCTTGAGAAGCCGCCATTCTCTTGGGTTTGAAGTGAAACTCAATATTTTCTCTCACAAGCTTTGATTACTGTTGTGTCAGAGCAGCAAGACCATGGCACTGAAACTTTATTCCTCTGTATTCATCTCTCAGGTGATTACACTGTGACTATAGCCGTAGAGCAATAGTTCTACCTAAGCCTAGCCCCTGAGAACAGCTTGCTGTGCAGGAAAGTCTTTGTATTGGAGGCAATATGAGAGGCTTCAGCAGGAGATCACATCTTCAGCCTTTTTTTGGTTTTCATAAGCGATGAAGAAAAAAATAAACCCTTGAGCAGCGTGTCTTTTCTGTCAGGGTCTGTATCTTTTTCATGCTGTCACTGCAAAAGATTTGTGTTGCTGTTACTGTGAAACAAGGCCTGATCAGACAGGTTTTCATCTTTAGACGAATTCTCCCTGAGAGTGATTCATCCTGTGCATCCTGTAAAAGCAACTCGACTCTCCATTACAGCTTAAGATGTATTTGAACACAGCTTTGCAGATGTTGTTGAAATGATGTCAGTGGCTGGGCCACTACACACAGTGTAGCTATGTTTAGTGGGAGTGGGCACTGACAGATTTCTTTTTCTTCTTTCAGGTGAAATTCAGGGGATTGCTGTTCTATCACGAGGGTTGGCCTCTCTGCATCTATGACAAAGTTGTCCTGCAGCTTGCCCCTCTCCATAAAGTTCGACTAAAGCAGGGAGACTTTTACTTACAGATAGTTCCTTTAGGCCGCAAGGCTGTCAAGCTTGTGATAAAATGTCTGTCTGCCAGTGGGCAGGCCATTGCAGAAATCCCCATTTCAGACAGCATGTATGGCAACATTTTCACAGCTGAGTTTTTGCAGAATGTAACACGTGACAGAAACCTGCACCCACTACAAAACTGTCTGCTTACCACCGGTACAGCTGTGTATAGGACACCGTGGAAGAACGTGGTCAACCCGCTCTTTGTCAGCAGCACAGCAGACGCAATTATGCAAGCTCGCTGTAGCAGAGGTGGCGTCCGTGGTCCTCTGAGCACCTGCAGCACCAATGGATCCACGGGAACTTTAGACAGCCACCGCAGCTCTAGAGAGTCCCTGATTTCTCAGGGAGGGGACTCCATCTTTTCTGAGCCAACCTCCCCCAACACAAACCACATGGATTCCAGCTTAAATAACCAGAGCATCAATAGGGAAGATAATGCTACACCCACCAATAAACTTGGAGAACCAGGTGAGGATTGTGATAAAGAGACAGGAGATGAAGACAGCAGTGGGGGAGAAAGACAACCAGGATCCAAGACGCTTTCTTTTAGTACAGACCTCAGTAACCCAGGCCCTCGACCGAGAGACTCTGTTCCCTTTGAGAGCAAGAGACTTTTCAGGAAATCTTATATGGAGGCTTTGCAGAATCCTATGAGCCTTGGGTCCAGTTCTGAATCCATCCTGGAGGAAAGCCCAGAGCATAGCACTAGCCCAAGAGACAGGACAGTTACACCAGGCAGCAGTCCCGACACTCGCGCTTCTCCCAGAGAACACTTATCTCGTAGGTTTGGTAGCCGGGGTTGGCTCAGTGGTGATGACTCCAGGCCCAACACACCTTTATTTTACTTACAGAGAGGGTTGCGGAGTGCTGAGAGGCGAGCAGAAAGGCGCTCCAAGTCACTAGAGAGGACTAATAAAGCAGGCCAAGTTAAAGGCCACAGAGAACGATCTTCGTCTGGAGGTTCAACGAGCATCTCTCCCAAAAAGCTGATGAATGGTTATGCTCTCCGTTTTGGAAAAGTGGATGTGGAAGCTGTTTTTTCTGGAAATGAGAGGAGAAGCAGCAAAGAGGAGTCAGGTATGTCATACAGTGCCACTGCTTTTCTACTTCTCTGTCAGCACACAAAACTTAACACTTACAATCTTTTGTGATCATGGCACAGAGCCATTTCATATACTGGTAAATATTCAGCCCCTTTAGACTCGTGCTATCTTGCATAAAACCCCAACATGAAAAGCAACCTGAAATCCAGTCATACATCCATAAATTAAAAACCAAATTGAACATCTTTGAGCTCTGTGGATATGAATGGTAGTTCTGGATTAAGACATTTTTATTCCAAGGGAACTGAAGGAATATCCTACAAACACCATAAAATCTACTTTTCCACTATGTAAAACTATAAATCAGAGAGTATATACAAACTTTATGACAATGACTTAAACACAATAAATGGATTTTGTGCTATATCGGATATAATTTGGGGTCCGCTGCTTTGCTTTTCAGTTCCATTTGATCAGGTGCCAGGCAGTCAAATCCGCTGCCTAGTTATGTGCTTGATTTCATAACTGATTGTCACTAAAATAACAAACATCTGCCTGCCTTACTGATGGAATAAATGCAGTTGCAGTTATTCACTGGGATTTCATGAAAAAAAAAATCATTTGACAAGTCATTAATTTCATCAAGTTATAAACATCCCAGTGACCCACAGCAGGTTTATTGCAGTAGTTTATGTATCTAAACTAGCATACTGTATGTTACATATTCTTTTGCTCATTTGCTGACTCCAACACTTCTTGACTAGTTTTGCTCTTTCTAACAGCAGATGGATCAGTGTATGACTCATCACTCATCAAATAATACAACCTGAGGTTGTGAAAGCTTCTTAATAGCAAATTGGTGGTGTTTCACCAGTGTGTGTAACCATGCCCTGCGGCAAGACTGATTGCAACACTTCGTCAGATGGCTGGAGACCGAGACCGAGACAGCATGCGTTTCATTAATGACAGATTGCCTTTCAAAGCCCACTCTTTGTGTTCTTTGGCATGTTTAGCGGACAGGTATGGCCCTACCCTGGAAACATCACTTTAGCCACAATCCTGTGTGTTTTGTTTTTTTTTTTACTGCTGTTTTGTATTGTTTTGGTTTTGTGCTGGGTAGCTGAGGGAAGAAGTGATGTGAAAGTACCAACCAGGGATTCACACTGTTTTTATAAATAGAGCTACTTCCATGAATTGAAATGTGAGATTCAAACTGAGCGATGATTGTGGTCGATCTCCATATCCAAGCCAGACTGCAACTGGGAATGTCAATGTTTTTAGAATGCAATAGTCATTGTTTTGTTGGACATCAATATTTTTTGTGGAAGGTTTATTTTATTGCTTCAGCTTTTGCAAAGCAGGTTTCTTATAACAATGTTTCAAAGGTGAAAAAAACAAAAAAACAAAACATCCTGTAAACTGGTTGGCCCCATCTCACAGTGCTGTCACCTTTGAAACTTTCTGAGGGTGGGGGAATACACTGATCCTAAATGGTTTTCCTCACTGACAAAAAATTCCACTGTGTGTCAGTTAGCCACTGGAGATCCATAACAGAGTCTTTGAAACTGTGCTACTGTGTTTGGAGAGTCAAGAAACATGGGACCATACCTGCTCTTCCTCATGTCTATATATTTTTTTAAAAAGTATCAAGAAGTGGCTTAATTAATTATTAAGTATGCCACCAAATTATTGCAATTCCAAAACTCTATGATTCACGTGATTGGTAGTCAAAATCCCAGAAAATGGTGCTGATTTAGCCTCTGTCATCGTTTAAAAACCTAACACTAGATAATACTCAGGAGGCTTTTCTTTACGTTTGTCGCTTCCTCTCAAAACAAAGCATTTTAGGAAACATGCAGCAAACACAAGCCTGGTCACAGAGTCGCACAGGAAATGCACCAACTGTTTGAAGACAATAGAGGCTGAGCTGGGAGGGTTTACTGTCACAGAACAGAGCAGGACAATACAAGAGGCCTCAAACTATTTTAAAAGACAACACACACCATGGGCGTCCATCAAACAACGATAAATACTTGCAAAGCTTCTCGTAGAGTTGGTTGAACAATGGTTTATTTTAAACTGTAGGCCTTTTAGGCAAATTACAGAATAATGTCTGGAAAAATTGAAGGTTTATAACCTTCATTCATTCATTTTCTTAACTGCTTAGTTCGATTGAGGGTCCCAGGGAAACTGGAGTCTGTCTCAGCAACGATTGGGCGAGAAGCAGAGTACACCCTGGACAGGTTGCCAGTCCATTGCAGGGTTTATAACCTTTTTTATTATTATTTATTTATTTAAAATCTAAATTTATTGGTTCTATTCTGAGATTAATCATTTTAAACGGTTGAGTTTTGCTTTTCTTCTTTTTTTTTTTGTAAATTTACACCACCTCTAATGTAATAATCAACTCAGTATGCATTATTCTAAGTCACTTGATCATGCCTAAAACAAACTTCAGAAACCTCTCAGTAAATATTACTTTAGTTTTAATAGCTTGTTTAGCAGCAGAAAATGTTAGTATTCAAATCAAACTTTATTTCTATAGCACTTTTCATAGAGTTGCATTGCAAAGCGCTTTACAACATTAAAACAATGTCACACGTATAGACAGAGACACACATGCAGCCCAGACATGTAACCTCACCCTTCCCTTAACCCTCGTTCTATGAAAATAAAGGTCTGCATTTAGGTTTATGTCCCTGTGTCTGTATGTTAAAAGTAAATGCAAGCAGACATTTACAACCAGTAGAGGACTTTCTGGTTGTTCTGCTTACATTTCTATTTAATTTCTAACACTGTAGAAGTTGTTCTGTAACCTCTACATAATTTCTGTAATAACCATCCTAAAACTACTTTTTTAATAGCAAATAGTTCAGAATCAGAAAAGTTCAATTTATTATCAAACGGGAAATAGAAAGGAGACAAATCCTCAGTTCACAAAGGATAAAACCACAGCCTAAAATGGAGAATTTGTTGCTGATGAATTTTTTTGCCGCTTAAATCATTACTAATGTTTGCAGTGACTCCATTCTGTTGGAAAATGTGCTGCCTGCGAGCTGGTTCAGAGTAAACTGGGAATGTCAGGTACATCATTCCTGTAAACACAGCCTCCAGCAATGCTGAGCTGAAAGAAGGGATGTGAAGATATGAAAGTCTAATAACACCAGAGTTAGCCATGACTCAGGCTGACTAAACACCTGGGCCGAACAATGACTCAGAGTGAACTCACTAATAGAGTGCATTTTTCTTTCCACTAATGAATACTTGTTTCATAAGGTACTAGTTTTTGGTCGAAAAGTACAAGCCAGTGAAAGCAAACTTTTTATTTCTTGTGATTATGTTTTTTTTTTTTCTTTTTGTTTATGTTGGAGAAGGGTTCACATGCCTGTGAATTTATAAGAAATTTGCTCACTGAATATGTTTGTCTTCACAGGTCAGCATGATACCAGCAAAACAAGTGGTGAAGAGTCACATAATCCCAAAGCAGCCAATGGGATGGCCCTGAGGCCAGCTTCAGATCAGAGCTCTTCCTTCAATGATAATTCAGCCTTTCCCAAGCTGATGGCAGAGGTCAGCCAAGAGCTGCTCACATCAGGGGGAGTCATTTTGCCAGGTATGAGACTGTCACTTCCACCCGTCAGCTCTTCTTACAGTTACATTATATTTGTGGTGTGAATACTCAGTGTATAGAAATGTCTTTTTCCAAGACATTGCTTGTGAGTAGAAATTAACTTAGATGCATTTGGATGATGGTTAAGTAACATATTTATTTATTTATTAACATCTTGTAAAAAAAAAAAAAAAAAAAAAAAAAAAAAAACACTTACGAAAAAAGAATCATTAAAACTATAAAAGGCACATGCCCAATGCTTGTCATTTTCCAGCAGTTAAAAACTACTGGCTGTACACTTAATTATTTTTGTATTATTACCCCCGTATTTCTGGGTAAAATGAGTACATGGTTGTACTCATTTCTCATTTCTTTTCTTTGTTTACTCCTGTTGCATTATTTGCATTATCTATAACTTATTTTCATAGCAACATTTGTTTCTTACCCCATAGTTTTAGGATCAGCATGATATAGCTGTAATGTTTTTTTATCCTTGTTGGGTAAGTGTAAAATGTTGACCCAACTCCCACTGTTTCAGGAAACAGAGATCGCAGTGGAAGAGCAGTGCTGCAAGTGTGCACGAGAGCTCAGGTGTGGGCTAGCGAGACATACACTGTCAAGGACCTGACATGTTTACTAGGCTACTACCACTCAACTCTGCGGTAAGTGTCAAGTTTAATAACTTTTATGCAAGACTGTCATTTAAATTAAAAAAAGAATAATAAGAAATAAATTATAATTATTGATAACTTATACATCTGTGATTTTACTTGTCTGCAGGTAGGTTTTAAGTAATATTTACTTTGTACGCACAGTGCTTTGTCTTCGCTGTAAGTCAAACATTCTGTATATTGACATAAAATGACCCAACCTTTAAATCGTGATAACCACTTACTGCTGGGTTTTGTCATTTATGTTTAATAGAGAGCCTATTTTTTGTTGCACAAACAATCAGGTGTTTGTCAAAAACAGAGCACTAACTGTTATCCTGTGGTTTTAGGAAAGAAAGGTGTGATCAAGGTCTAACTGTTGTAATAGACAGTAGAAGGCAGCAGCCTGTTCCAGCTCTGTTGTCATCTCTGTCTGAATTTCAGGTGAGGCCACAGTGGAAAATATGTAATTACTCTCCAACACGCCCAATGCCTTTTCAACCCTGCAGAAGTCTCTCCTGTTCTCTCAGCCACATTGTCGTAATGCCACATCTTCCTATTAAACTCATGACACTGACATTATTTACCAACTTGCTATTGCCCTGCGTCCTGGACTGTCTAATTTATGTTTCTAAAGAGAAACAATTCAAACTTGTAGAAACTACAAGGTATTTCTTTTAAAAAGCCTGGCCTTGATTCTCCTTGTGGAGAACTGTGTCCTAACTTGTCTGTTTTTAAGCACATGTCGGTAGCTGGTTGGCTGCAGTCAGCTCGCAAGATTCAAATGATCATATAGTATTATGGTAATGACTTTCTGTATAGTTTCTGTTGTGATGTAAGACTCTGTCTTTAGATGTCTTTGCACTGTAGTTTAAACCATCTGAAACATGTTTGCATTATGTATCTTTTATCTTTAATCAAAGCAAATTAAAAGTGTGTTGTTGTGTTTGTTTTTCTCAGGCTTTGGTACCAAATGCACTTTACTCCATCCTGTTCCTGGTGGACAAGGAGACATCAGCAAAACTTGATAGAGACATAAATGTCCAGGTAACATGAGACCAATCTTATCTACTAATAGGTCAAAGTAGATCTGATAAGGGGAGTTTGCAAGAATACAGTTTAGCCAAGTCTATTTGTTACTGTAATAAGATTAGATTAAATCGTATTCCCTACTACAAGCTCTGATGCCAGAGCTTAAGCGTGAGAAAGTATTGTGCCAAAGGTGTTCAAATCTCCTGTTGCCTTAAAGCACCACAAATACAACACTTTGAGAGAGACCTTTCAGTGTTTGTTTTAATTTTTCTGCTTTTTAAACACAGACTGAGACACTGACATCTCTAAAGGCCTTGCTCAAGCACATCGACCCTGCACAGCTTACGCGGGACCTGGAGGGCAACTTCAGCTATGACCACAACCACTGGATCAGCTTCAGACAGGTGAGTTTGATGGAAGAGGCAGTACTTATTATACCAACATTATGGAAAATAAAGGTTGTTCTTTTCATTTGACATTTTCAGATTCTTGTTAACCCTAAGAAAAAAAAAGTGACTGACAGTCAGTGTTACTGTTACTGGCAATGGCATCCTCAAGCCAGTTATAACATGTTCAGCTTCACATGTGGCAACATTTATGTTTTATCTGTGCTTGTGCTGATAATCTCCTCTTGTCTCTTTACTTACCCTGATTTTTTTCTTTTGCAGAAAATCGAACCATTTGCCAGCAGTTGCGGCGCAGCCATTGCCTCCCTTCAGGGCTCTATCAGCACACTGAGCTCCACTGGCAACCTCAAGACTTCAAAGGTCAGAAAAAAAATCTGCAGACAGTCCAGCCTTTGTATGGATTTATCTCAAATGGCACATCATAGCTACTGTTTTCTTTTACAACTAGTTTGAGTAAACAGTTGAAAATGTGTGTCATAGGCTGCAAAGATAATTTTGAGACTGAATCAATAACCTTAGAAGTATTATAAAGGAGATTGTATTTTATTTGCCTTTTGTGTAGTTTAGCAGATTATTTTGACCAATGTAACATACAAGGCACTCCATTTAAGCTTCAGTGCAATGAGAAATCTTGGACTACGCATTGAGGGCCGGATCTACTGAAGGTTTCATGTCTAAAGCATGTGCAAACTCATTGGAAACACGAAAAAATTGTACAAACTGACTTATTAACGGTGCATACTGAGGGCTACACACAAACTATCACATCTGCATGAACTCAACTTTTTCTAACTTCTGTTGTTGTTGTTGTTGTTTTTCCAGAAGTGGATTTCTCAGATTAATAGAGGCAGACAACTACCCCTATGGGTAGCCTATGACCCACACAGACACTGAGCATGCATTTGTACAGAAGCGATAAACACGCTCATGCACACCCTGTACCCCACATCCCCACCTGTTTTATTTGCAGATGTTTTCTTATATGTCAGTATCTCTTTTCTTCACATTCTGATGTCTTTATACCTATTTTTTTTACTTCATCCACGGAATTTTTCGCAAATTTGCATCCATAAAAATTTGTTTGTGTGGCAGTCAGATTTCTTTGCTGTAGGTCATTTAAGTGTTTCTTGGTTTCATCAACCAACACCTCCAGAGTTAAAGTCGAATTTCTTTTTTAGCTTTCTCTCCAAACTCACCATGCTGCAAACCACAAAATGTGCAAAACTCTATTTTAAATAGGGTGTTTCCAACATTTCTCTGCTCTGGTTTTGTAATATTAGCTAATATTAGCTTGTTCATTCCTAGTTCATTCCACAAATGAAAAGAGTTTGGATTGAGATTTGCTTATGTGAAAGAAAGCCAGTGCAAGATACTGGTTGAGAAGGGGATTAACCTTGTCTGTTAACTTGGTATAGGTCAGACTGTCAGTCTGTAGGCAAGAGTAATCTGAATTAATACACAAAACTATGGGGAGAATTGAACTGACTTTTATTATCTTTTGGGGTTTTACTCTACAGTTGAGACAACTATAGCCTGTATCAAGAGGTGACATATTATGACAGATAAGGCTTTTTTTTAAATCTTTGTTTTCTTTTGTCAAGAAGTGCAAAGTGACATGATGGAATGAGAAATTTAACATAATCAGATTGGGGCAACTGGTCAGCATCATAAGATTCAGATTCTTCGAAATCTCTTTTAGTTGATATCATGTTGATGGAATGACTGGCTAGGATAAGCAAAAGACCAATCTGATGAGGTATTAGTTATAAATGGTAATCCTTCATTCATGTAGGTATGTTTGAGAGACAAGCTTAGATCCATGCTGAAACCATGAGGATCAACTGTATTATGGTCTGTATTGCAGCTGTGTATTTTACCTTTGATGGATGGAAAAGGTCTACAGAGTTTCACAGCATAATGCATAATGTCTGGATAGTTGCTCGTTTGGCTTCCCTCAAACTCATATGTATAATAATCTCTATAATCCTTACATGAAATAATGACCTGAATATGAATATGAACATAATATGGAATTTTAAAATGATGTTGATTAAACTGCTGCAGTCATTAATTTGTCACTGCTTGTATCCAACTCAGGAGGTGTCTGAGGTGTTAGAACAGCAGAGGCAACTCATGAAACGTGTACTGGAAGACACCCGTCTAAACAGACTGCGTCTTGAAGGAGGAACTGTACTCGCCCGCATCAGGAAGGAAGAAGCCTGTGAGAATGAAAACTACAGGTAGAGTTGGACGACAGGATGACCTTTTTAATGACCAATGATCAACTCTGGATATCCTGTTTGAATATTTTGACTTTTTTCCCCCAGGGACACCATTGACATGTTGAATGCACTGTACAACCAAGTAGACGAAGAAGTTCATAAACTTGTGATCTTATCTAATAAATCACAGAAAGACTTAGAGAGCTTGCTGGAAGTGCGCAAGTTTGAGGAGCAAACCCAACAAGTGAGCTCAAATGTTTACATCCATCTTAATATTGTTGCTTCTCTTTTGATTTTTGTTGGTTTTTTTAATCTCTTTTTTTATATAAAATCTCACTAATGAGCAATTATTTTATTTTCCAGATAAAACAGTGGTTTAGTGTAGCAGGAGAGAAGCAGCTCACATCTCTGGAATATATCAATCTTTCTGTGGCCAAAATAAAGGAGATGAAAGAGAGTTTGGACCAGTTTCTTGAAGAGTCTGTGGTAAAAAAAAAAAAAAAAAAAAAAAGTTCTACGAAAATGTTCATATGAACTTGACTTTCATAACAGGCAACTTTGCAAATACCATTGAATTGATCTGTTTCCCTGATAGCATCAGCAGAGGATTGGCCTACAGCTTGTGAAAGAGTCTCCGGAGTCCCTCCCCGGTTCGGTTCTATTAGATTTTAAGCAACATCTGGGTTCCATCTTAAGCAGAGTGGAGCAGAGGAAGGCTAAACTAGACATCTTATCAAACCTGTATGAGTTCTATGACTCCGTAAGTATGGAGAAGTATTTACTTGATTTTGCCAACCTTTTCTGATCCACATGGAAATGTGCTGTATGGTATAATGAAGTAAAACCACTGTCTCTCACACACATCCTTAGGCAAACCAGTGGATGGACCACTGTCAGGATTATTTCCATCAGCTGAGTGTAGACAGATCCGATGTGAGATTTTCTCCCTCTGTGGTGCAGATCCTGCAGGATTACTGCACTGAGGCATCTAAGTTCTCCATGGAGAACTTCAGTGGACTCAATAGCATGGTGTTGTCACTGGAGAACCCTCAGCAGCTTCAACAGTGGAACTCTGTGTGGCATAAATGTCAGCAGACCAAACAGCAGTTGGAGGAAGTTCTAGCTCGAGCCTTGACGTCGGCTTCAAACTCCACCGATGCTGAAACAATGGATTCTATAAAGACTGTAGAGGCTCCGGGTGTCACTCCAGAGCACCACAGAGCTAATGGATGTCTGCGTTTACCTGCGGCAATTGCATCTTTGACTTTTGAGAACAGTAAAGATCATTCTGTGGGGCCTTTCTCCAAGAGTCTCTCATCTTCATCTCAATTCACTTTCCCTCCTGACATTGACAGTAGAAAAAATTTGGGGCAGAGCTCATCAACGTTTGATGACACAGACAGTGACTGCACTATTGACTCAACCATCTCCTGTCACTCTGAGCCCGTCTATTCTAAGGCCACTCGGCTCCGCAAGCACCCGATGAAGAAAATAATGAAGAAGACGATGAGCTTTGAGCTAACCCCAAGAGACATTAGTCACTCAGATGTCAGCCACATTCATGGCTACACAGGTGTCTACATTAAGGGTTTGGAGGTGGCCAATAATGTGTCTGCAGAGAAGAAGCTGCAAAGGCCTGACGTGATGAGTCCTCCAATTGGGCGCAGCCGCAGTATGTCTACGCCGTGCAGGGTGCATAACAGACACAGTGATGGAGAGGGCAAGAAACAGAGCAGGTGAGGAAGAAAACTGAGTATCAACTGGTATATCATGTGTTTGAAGTAGAACAAACGTTTTTTCTTGATTATAACATGAATAAACTTATGGTATTTTTTATACACTGTTAAATTGTTTCTGTTTATCAGTAAAGTGCAGCACATCATGGATGAAATGATTTCCACAGAGAGGGAGTACGTCCGCTCTCTCAGTTACATCATTGAGCATTATTTCCCTGAAATGGAGCGCCTCGACTTGCCTCAGGACCTGCGTGGGAAGCGAAGCATAATTTTTGGGAATGTGGAGAAACTATGGGACTTCCACAGCCAGTACTTCTTGAAAGAGCTGGAGGCGAGTGCCCACTCCCCTCTGTCCATCAGCAGCTGCTTTCTGAGACATGTGAGTCCACACAATCAGAGCGTCTTAAACTGTAATAAAAAAAAAATAAAAAAAGAAAGAAAGAAAGGTGGTTGGGAAATGTTACCAAAGCCAGCACATTCATAGAAACTTTGATACAGGTAGAAACATAGAAGTAGGTATATAAATGGTTGTCAAATTATTTCAAATGTGAATTTCTATATTATTATTTGGTCTTTTATTTACATTTTTCCTTGAAAAATAATATTTATTTAATTTTTAATTTTGAAATTTTAGCTTATATTTTCTTTTATTTTGTTCATTTGTTTTCCGATTGTTCTATGTTTGTCTCTCACTTTTGTTTACATATGTATTAATATATTTATGTTTCTTTGTCCTTATTTATTTTTTCATGTGATATTTTTTTTAAATTCTCGTAATAGGTCAACATCTGTGTTCTTACACATTTGTCATAGTTTTGTTTTTTAATTTCCACATTTCTACATTTTGTTTTTGTATATTTGTTTGTTTATATTTCAGCATTTATTAGTGCAGTCATTTATTTCTACATTTCCATTTCTGTTTTTTTATAGAAACTACTCCTATCAACACTAAATGAGTTTTATATTAACCTATAGTTACCGACTTGTTGAATTTCAAGATTTCACTGTCCTGCTTTGTCGTACTTGTATGCATCACCGTGTACTTCAGTCACCTGTCAGCATCATAATGAATATTTGGTGCCTGAACCCAAACATGTATGGCTATTGATAGCTGACTCATTCACTGTGTTTGGCACACCAAAGTGAAATGTCAGCATACTTTTTGCAGTAGCCTTTGTTATAACTTGTTAATGTTGTATGCAGGAGGATCAGTTTGGAATGTATGCTCTGTACAGCAAGAATAAGCCGCAGTCTGATGCCCTGCTCAGCAGCCATGGGAACGAATTCTTTAAGGTGTGTCTGGGATTTCTGCTCTGGCTACATTCCTCACACAGTGACTGACCCCAGGGTCAAGACATTAGATGCTACATTTTATCATAAGGAAAGAGAAAGAATAATACCTCTCAACAATTTGTTTTACGGTTTATTTCTCCAGAATAAGCAAATGGAGCTTGGAGACAAGATGGATTTGGCATCATATTTGCTAAAACCCATTCAGAGGATGAGTAAATATGCACTGCTGCTCAAAGACCTGATAAAGGAGTGCAGCCAATCCCAAGAGCAAGAGTTGAGTGACCTCCGCACCGCAGAGGTCATGGTCAAGTTTCAGCTTCGCCACGGCAACGACCTGTTGGCCATGGATGCCATTCGGGGCTGTGATGTAAGTAGCAACACACGTGCACGGAACCATGAAGCACAAGTACAGCACAACATCATTATAAGACTATCAGGCTTCAAAAAATGTCATTAAAGCTATATTTGAAATGGAAGTCAGCTTGTCATGTTTACAATGGAGTGAGGTCAGAATCCCATGAGGAATTGCATTGTTCTCTGTGACGCATGTGAATGGCCATGTTTCCTCTCCAGGTGAACCTGAAAGAGCAGGGTCAGCTCCGCTGCCAGGATGAGTTTATAGTGTGGTGTGGACGCAGGAAATACCTGCGCCATGTCTTCTTGTTTGAAGACCTCATTCTCTTCAGCAAGACAAAGAAGATAGAGGGAGGATATGACTTTTATATCTACAAACAGTCTTTTAAAGTAAGAATTCATTGGTTTCCTAGTTTTATTTCTGCGGTTTACATAATGGAGTTTAACTCATATTTTTGTCGGAATAGACAGCAGAAATAGGTATGACAGAAAATGTGGGCGACAGTGGCCTTCGTTTTGAGATTTGGTTCCGTCGGAGGAAGTCACAGGACACATTTATACTCCAAGCCAGCTCTGCAGAGGTCAAGGCAGTGTGGACGGCTATAATTGGCAAGATCCTTTGGAGGCAGGCCCTCAGGAACAGAGGTGTGTTTCTCTTTCAGATTTTACAGTCATGTGGAAATGCAGACACACTTCATGGATGCTTTTTTTGAACAAAGACACATTCAAATCTCACTAACACTGTGTCTACTGATAATGTGGAATCCTTGTATAATTACGATGGGCTGCAGAGTTTAGTATTTCCCAGTTTATCATGACTCTGCTGTGTTAAATTACTTTAACTGCAAGATAGTCTGGACTCAGTTTTCTTACATATATTGAAATTTCAGAAACATACCTTGTTTTTGAGTGGGAATTCCTATATCCCTCATTTTTTGTTCATGAACCATCATGGTGTGCTGTGTTCAGTATCTTTGTGACATTTCTGCCAGCAGTTCAGCTTTAACTTTTAAACAGAAATCATTTTTTCTTATTATGCTGTCATTCAGCAAAGCAACCCTGATATCTATTCCATAAGCCTTCTGACTTGACATCAAATTGTTCTCCTAAACTACACCAGCTGCACCCGGTCTGTTGTTACTGTGGCCCAACAACTTAGTGTTATATATCTCCATCCATCCATCCATCCATCCATCCATCCAGAGCACATGATTCCCAGAGGTCCACTCTTTGCCTCTGGGATCATGGCAAAAATTGTAGTTTTGCCTCAAACCCTACAAAACCAATCAAATTCTGATTTTCATTTACACACCAAAAACTGCGAAAAGTACCAAAATGTCCTATTAAAATTTTTAGTCTGTGAACACTGCTCCACAGAGCAGGAGGTCCTGAATTTCAGAATCTTAAATAAGACTAATTACATCTGACTGTAACAATGTTTGTTACAAAAAAGACACAAAGACTGAGAGGAGAAGCAGATGAAAAACAGAAGAGGAAATTTAATTAACCAGGTAACTGAACTAAACGTTATACCAAATAAATACAAGTCTGCACGTCAAAACTACCAGACAGGATGACAAACACGCTGAACTTGCTATGAACTTCTGCACCAGCCTGATTTCAGTCAGGTGTGTTGCATCAGGGAAGCAATAAAACCAACCAATAAAAGACTGGGCTCGATGACCCCTGTGTTAAAGGTTTTCAAAACAAAGGGAAGATTCAGTACAGAAAAAATGTCAAGTGTAATTATGTGTGATTTAAGAATAACACAGTAAGCTTTTTCTTTTTCTGGTTTCTTTTTAAAGTCCTCTGAAAAAGTTTCTTTTACAAGGAAAAACACATTATCTAAATTCATTCATTTCATTTTTTTTTGTATTTCTAGAGCTGCGTATGCAGGAGATGGTGTCTATGGGGATTGGAAGCAAACCTTTCATGGACATCAAACCAAGTGATGCAGCCATTAGCGACAGAGCCATTGACTATATCATGAAAGGATCAGGTGAGCTCTTAAAATGCACAGATTGGCCTGATTTTCTGTTTTTCTATTCATGTAAGTTTTTAAATATTATTTACAGACCTTCTGATCATCAGTTGACACAAAAACATACTTTGTTAAACCCCCAACAACTGCTCTTGTCTACAGATTTCTTCCACCAAGTTATATTTAAAGGGTTTTGTTTACTGGGACAATGTAATTTAAATCTAAAATTCTCCATTCTTCTCTCAACCAACAGAGTCTCGGACCAGAGCCTCTATTGCAGTCCCCTCATTTGAACACTGTGCTGCATTCAAGAGACCCCACTCCACCATCTCCAACAGCAGCACCTCCTCCTCTAGCAGCCAGTCATCGTCCTCCCTGCTGGGATCGCTCAATCTCCACCTGTACTCCTCACCCTCTCACCCACTCACACATCCATACTCAATTGGCAGCATTACCTCCTTTGTCCAGTGGCCTTACGACTGCATAGAGGAAGATGAACTTGAACAGGACACAGGGAGCAGCCAACCTTACATGAGTGAGTGGAAAATACTTCAATTGGCTGCTAATTAGTTTGGTTTAGGTTTAGAATTAGGGCTGTGTGTCAAGGTTTCATTTAAGGGATTAAGCAAATTAATCCAATAAACTAAATGTGTCACCTGGAGGCCTTTTATATTTTTCACATGAATTAACTGTCTGCTGCTGTCATTTTTGATGCTACCACTAGGAGTTGCCAGAGGCTTGTACACACTGGAGCGTTAAGCTTTAAACTTTAAGAGTCCATTAGCAGCATCAAAACTTCTGTTTCTGTATATTGTGTTTTACTTTATGTTATAGTATTTTGTTTGTTTGTTGTTTGATAGTCACTGAGAGCCTGGAGACCTCCTCCCAGTGTAACTCCAGTGACAGTGTAACAGGACTGAGTACCATTACCATACCAGAGCACCCCAGTGTTGTCATGGACTCATACAACATCAACGAGCCCTCCTCGTTCCTCTGCTCCCCCAGTACTCCCTCCTCAATCACCTCCTCCACTATATTCCAGAAAGATGAAGACCTTCATCCTCAGGGCACCAAATTCATCACAGCAGTAAGTATTTGATTATTATTAACAGATATTATTTTTTTGGAGATATCATGAAAGTTTTTACAGAGATAATATCTAAAATAATATATAAGTGTGGCAGCAGTGACACCTTACTGCAGGTCATATCATCTACCACAAGCATTTCTCTTGATTTTTCCTTTTATCTTCTGCTTTTTCATTGCAGTTATTAGTCAATTGAAAAATGACATAAACACATTAACAACAAACCTTTTAAAACTTTTTCTATTTCTGTTTTGGCTTTTTCTTTTTTCCCAATGTTAAATGGCATTATGCTTTCTTTCATGGCTTGACTTTGTGCTAGAATGGATTCTTTCTCTCCATTGTTTTGTATAATCTTGAAATTTATCTTGCTGTATATTATAGTATATTAGTGTGTCAGTGTTTTCCATCACATATGCTTTCAGGCAAGATTATTAGTCCTAACCATAACACACCCATTGTTAAGCTTCACCACTAAATTAATCTAAATGGAAATACATTACTAACTACATTAGCAACCCCACTTACCGATGGATTGAAATCAGACTGAACTGTACATTCCTTCTAGCAGCCTTTTCCTATTCCTCATATTTATCGTTCCTTCTGACTAACTCTGCATCTGAAGGTTTAACTAGGTTTTGTTTATAAAATGACTGTTGTGCAGAAATTGCAGTAACATCAAGCACAAACATTTAAAGACAAAGCTCATATTATGTCATCTCTGCTTTCTTTATATTTGTATCAACCAACATTGACAACTGTTGCATGAATTTGAGTATTAAAAAAGAGAAAAAAAGCTTATGCAAATGATTTATCTAAAGACATAAAATGCCTTGGATTTGTTAGTTGATTTTAGTCTAATCATTACTGGACCTTGATGACCAGTTAAAGAAATCCAGTCTGTGTGAATAAAATGTTTTTTGTGAACATAAAACGGAAGTATTTTGTGCAAGGGTGGTGTAAGAATTAAAGTTCTGAATTCTGACTATGCATGTAAATAAAGAATTAACTAGATAATATTATAGTCTTTATTCTATATTTAATATTAATTTGTTTTATATACCACTTAGCTAAATTCAGAGTTGCGGGGAAGCTGGAGCCTAACCCAGCAATTAGCAGGCAAGAGGCAAAGTAAACCACCAACAGGTCACCTGCTAGATAATACAAAATAACAAATATTGTTTGAGCAAGCAGATCTTAACCAGTAGTGGGTTATCATTTCATTATTCTGCTCTGTTTTTAGGTTTGGTTTAACCCTTTCATGCATAGTGGCCTCATAGCGGACACCTATATACAAGCTTTTTCCTTGCATACATGAATAAAGATGGTGTTTTTGTAAATAAACCACTTCAGTGGATATTAGTGAGTCATCCAAGATGTTTCCACTCACTGGAGAGTGAATAAATGTGATATAATTGAACAAAATGTAAAGACACAAGTTTGCCTTGCGATAAATAGGAAAAGAAAATGATAGAGATATATTTTATAGAAGATTCTCATAATATAATTATGATGATATATTATTTTATAAATATTTTATAGAATAAAGGAAAATAAATCATGATAAATATTAAATATCACTAATAAACAAAAAAGTATCATTGCATATGTCTGCAGAGGTAAAAAACAAAACAAAACAAACAAAAAGACTATATTAAAAAAAATGTTGCATTGTTTCTTTTATTAATTCATGCATTAAAGGGTTAAACTGCTAAGACAAATGCAAGCAGTGAAGAAATAATACCGCATTAGATTTCCTCACTATCTTCTTTGCTTTTTTTTGTTTTTACCAGAGCTCAACTGCTCATTTAGCAATAGGCCTCTCCACAGCGGTCTGACTCAGAGCTGATGGGTATTTAGCTCAGTAAGTAACCACAGTCACAGCAGTGGACACTGTTGCTGTCGCTCAAACCACATTAACAGCTGTGAAACAAACCTCCCAAGCCCTGAATACTAATCAGTGTGAAAATTACAGTATTGTTGGTTTTGTGCTGCTGATGTGCATGATGCATGAGAATGTGGTCCTGATGGGGTTAGTTGGTTTTCCTCCTGAAAGGTATTTTGTCTTATAAACATCTGGATATGTTTAATGCGGTCCTCTTGGCTTCCTCAGCTTCTGAGTTTCCACTGTGCCTCTGTGTGTCATGAGGGTGAAATGCAGGCTGTAAATCCCCACGTTGTGCATGTTTGAACAGATGCATGATGTGTTATGAACTTTGCTTCAGGGCTTTGGAATAGATTAGTTGTGAATGTAATTGTCATGTTATTTGTCTGAATTGCGTTAAACTGCTGATCTAGTCAATGTTACTTTTTAATGCATTTGATTTTGTTTTAGATGAAACAAAATACTCCAATGCTTACTGCTGTATTAAATTATATTTGCTTAGAACAAAAGACAACTGAGTTAACTGTAAGATTGGTAATTACAATTAAGTGTTTTGGGGATAATTGGAATAATAATATTATTCTCTATGGCTCATACTGCTCAAAAATTACTGATTTGTCATTCTTATCTTACCACAGGACTACATAAAACTGACTTTTTTTTGTTAAGAAGAAACAAAGGCATAAAAACATAATATATTAAGAAATTTTTTTTAAAAAAGGAGTTTTCATCTTGAAAACATTTAACATCTAACTCTTAACATTTAATTCTTTGTTATGAACATTCAGTGTAATTATTGAGATGTTTTGGACTTATAATTTAAATATGAGCACATATTTTAGCCATAATTCTCATGCTTCTACTATAATGTCCAATTTTATCTGCATGTTCTGCTTGTTGTTTGTTTAAAAAAAAAAAAAGCCTCAGAAGATAAGATGTCAGCATTAAAATGGTGTGAAGATGTTGTTTAAAAGAAGAACTGACAGTATTTCCTTGTGCAACTTACATGCTAAGCCGAGTAGAACTATTCCTGTTGTGCCAAATGTAGTGTTTCATTTTAGAGTATCTTATCATACTATCTTTTTCATTGCAGCTGTGATGTCCTGAAGAAGAACAAAAAGTGGATGAAATAAGAGTCGAGCGTTGGAGCACAAACATTTTGGCTAAAACACATCAAAGGTTTTTATGATGATGCAGTTTGAATAAATTAAAACTGACATGATAAAACTGTCACAATGGTACGTCAGAGGTCTGTACATTTGTTTTAATGAATTAGCCATGTGTTTAATTTGTAGATTTGGTTTACAGAATGAAAAAAAAATAGCAGGCCAAACCAGACATTGTTGTATTGTATTTCTTTTGTCACCTGTCCTGAGTTATGACAGATTTGTACAGCTGAATAAAAGGTTTTAAACATATTGTTGTGTTTTACTTAATTTATCTTGATTAATCACTGACTAAATAACTTTTTAAAAAAAACAAAAACATATTTATTCCATATAAAAATTGCCCAGTGAAGCTTTTTGCATGACAAACTCTCGATGCGTGAATGTAGCTGAAACATAGTTGCAGATATTTCCACTGGTAACTGAATGTGAAAAACCACACACGACCCTTTGCAAATAAACAGATACTGCTGCACAATGTGACCCACCACTAGCATTACACAAAGGTGTACAAGGGTGTAGGAAGATGAGGAGTGGTTTTGCATTCATATCTGGCTCTGTCACATTAACCACAGTTCTTGTGTTCACAGTCCAATTCAAACATCAGACGCATACCACAGTCTGCTTCAATATAGACAACAAACAAAGCACCACACTTAATGTACAGAAGGCCTAAAATCTTCCATTGAAGTATGTGTCTGTCGTTAAGCATATAGTTCTACTCTTTTATATACAAACAGCTCCTGATCTTCTGTGCACCATTCATTTTCAGCTTCAGCAGGAAGTCTCGCTGCAGTTTGATCATGATGATTTTGCACGTTTCTCTTTGTAGAACCAGAAGCAGAGGACTGCAGAGAGGAACACCTCAAGCCCCAACACACACAGCTCCAGCACTTCCATCTGTCAGAGAAAAAAATACCATTAAATATACATAAATACATTAAATCTTTTCCAAATAAGTGCTTTCTCTGAACAAGGGGCATTGAAACTTTTGCATTTGTCTTATTCTTTCTTACCCAGAAGTACTCCTTACGTTCCTGGGCCCAGGCCAGGTCCATGCTTATCAGACAAGCTGCAACTACAGCTAAAATGATGCAGCTGCAGTTAATGCCAAGAGACACCTGGGACAAAAATCATAGCCTCATTTGTCAGCTCATAATCCCCATTTATAACTTAAAAATTTTTCAGGGTGTTTGCTGAGTTTCACTCACGGTTAATAATGCCGGATATTTGAACAACAGGTTAGAAACCAGTCCAGCAATTATGTACTGTAAAGAAGAAGAATGCCCCTTAGATGACCTTTTACCTTTTTAGAGCAGGCTTTTTTTGTTATTTAATTCTTATTTTAGTAGAGACTTACAAGCACTCCAGTCAGTTGTGAGACTCTGAACAAATTAAGGAAGGAGTGTTGGATCTCTTGGGAAACGGCGAAAACAATTCCCACTCCAACACTGAGGAAGCCACTCATCAACTGCAGAGACTGACAGAGGGCAAGAAACATTTTATCAAACACTCAATCAAATAATTAAGCTGTTTTGAAACCTCACTAAATTCAATCTCTTTGCAGATCATATTTGAAATGATCCTTTTTCAGTAAAAATAGTAGTCGGATCAGTTTGAAGTAAGAGTTTTCCAGCTTATCAGAAGAGCAATTCTTTGACAAATTTCCTAATACTATAAATACAAATAGATCACACCAGGTTAATTTAAATTTAACATTAATAACATCAGCAATATATCATTCAAACAATGACAATATTCTCAAAGATTCAAGGAGTCCTTGAATCCTTAAATGATGCAGATGCAGCAATGAAGTATCTTTTCTGGTTAAATTGGTCTTTCAGTTACAGAAAAGTTATTTCAGTTCTTAAAAAAATCTTAATTAAAATATTGGCTAAATGTGCAAAACCTGCAAGAGTGAAGAAAAGAAAGAAATGGCTAGTATTTCTATCAAGCAGATATAAATTAGTAACAAAATACATTTTACGCCTTTAAACAGCACTTGTAAACATTCACATGTATACAAGATGTACTTCACTGTGGACTCTTGCACCATATTTCAATGAAAAGTACCTATAACTTAAAAACTCCCAGGATTTTTTTTTTTTACAAGCAACTTCAAAAGTATTTCAATCAGAAATCCTAAAGTTTACAGTACAGGGCAGATTTGCAGAGGAACAACCTACTCTGAAGAAAAAAAAATGTAATTAACTGTAATACCTCCAAATCCATTAGTTATGCATTTCTACAGCTGGTGCATGTTTTTTATTTGTGCCATAATGAAGCAGCCAGAGATTTACTTTTTATTGATCTGATTAAATTTGATACGAAGATCACTGCTGCCTTCTGTGTCTGCCCCCACAGAAAATAGACCAGCAGAATGAGGAAGTTTGTTTCTGCTAAATTTACTCAGACACTTAGTGTCACATTTTTGTACAAATTATAGATGGTTAGATATGAGCCTTTAAATATACTTGCCATGAAATACTTACCATATAACGTTTTGCCCTTGTGGTTGAAGCTCTCTCTTGTTTATTCTCGAACTTACCAGACAATCAGAAACTTTTGCACCTTGTCTTTGAGTTTCAATGTCTTTTTCAAACACTGAATAATCTTTTTGAAATTCGACATAAATATGACATACATAACGATCTGACTGAAACAGAAAGGACTAAATTAAATTTAGGTTTATGGAATAAAAAAAATCATGCAACAGCCCTAATTGATATATAAATCCCAAGATGATGAGCAATCAAAATAAGCAACCTGACAGTCGTTATGCGAACAATCATCACTCAGAGCTCTGCACTGGAGAGGAAGAGATGGCAACAAAAATGTATTCTGTTTTCAGCTAAAGGAAAAACAAACAAACAAAAAAACAATATGAGAGGATGTTCAATATTAACTCAAAGTTGTGTCCGTTGTCAAAAAAAAATCAGAGACTGTGGCCAATAACAAGACATCATCAGCCCTGATAAAGAATTGATGTGTTACTTATTTGTTGCATTTATTGAAAATACTGAATTAATTAGAATTTATAAACATTTTATCTGTTATTTACTTGCCTCTTTATTTCTTTAAAAATAAATTATAGAAGAAGGGCTCATGGTCTTCCATTAGTCAGATTTCACCAATTATGTCTCAATCTTTCTTATTTTAGACATGAATTATATGTATGACTAATAACATTTTTCTACTGAAAATAAAAAAATTCACTTTTACATCTTTAGCCTATCAAGTATCTACCTTTTTTTTGTTAACATCTGTTGTGATGAAACTTTTTTAACTATCATATTTTATTTGAAAAATGATGGAAACAAATTTGATGCCTAGTCTTGTTGCCTCACAACAAGAAGATTGTGTGGCTCCACACTAAGGAACCTGCCTTTCTTCAGCTGTCCAAAGACATGCATGTTGCATTAACTGGGCTTCATCCAGAGTGTGAGTGACTCCTACCAACACAAGCTCACAAGTATTCCATTTTAAAGAATTCACCAAATAAACATTTATATGCATGTAAAGTAGGAGCTAAAATTTACAGTTGTCACAAAAAATTAAATCAAAATAATAGAATTGAGGTTAAAAAAAACAAAAAAACAAATAATGTGAGTTTATGATAATTGTGCACATTTGTATTAACAGCATTATGTGAAACCTTAGTTTTCATGCTCAGCAGATGTACCACAAAGCCACGAAGAAGAACTTCCTGTTGCTGATGCCCAGAGGTGCAAAATAAGTCTTTTCTAATCTTGCTCTAAAAACTTGCATGCTACTGTATTTTTTAATTTTTCCTTTTTTAAAAAACTGAACAACTTCTTTTTCTTCTGTGTACTTGGAAAATACAGTGAAACACTCAACCCTTTATTTGTACATATTTGTACATCTCATTTCATTTGCAAAATGCCTCTGCAGGCTAGTACATCATAGAACACAATGAGTTCTCCACACCAATCATCAAAGACCAAGCTACATCCCAGTTCATTTAAATTGGTTTAATTGGTTGGTTTTCAACATAAAAAGTAGAAAATAAATGTTAGTACTGATCAATTACTGCTGCATGAATTTTGTTATTTCAGAATAATTATCCACATGTCAAAGTCTTTTAATACCCTCTAATATTGCAATGGCATTCTTTTCTGTGGCTGAAATTATATATTTCACAAGGAGTGCCCAATAAAGGGTTAATAAAATACTTATCTGGTCATCATAATGCACTACTGTATTTAATCTAATGTTAAAGACCTCTGACACTTAAGACCCTCTGACATTTTGGAAATCTAAAATTCTTTATTATGGCTTGAACTGTACACTGATTAAGAAGGAAATAAACTGACTATAACCTGTTTGGTAAATCCTGAGCAGTTTTAACTCTCTTACCCCCAACACAGCTGGCTGTTTCTGCAGAAGGTTGTGCAGTGACTTTTTTGGACCTGGCACCATTTCTGTGGCCTGGTAACACTTGATCAGATTTGGTGGGGGAGGCGGCTCTCTCCGGCCAACTGCTGGGGTCTCCTCATCATCTTGGATGTCCATGTCAACAAGGGCGCAGGCCATGATGATTTTCTGATCTAAAGGGACAATGTTTTGATTATTTATATCTTTAATAGTTTCTCTGCTGTAGTTTTGACAAGTAGTCATTATTGCAGTGGTCTTAAAATGTTCACATATTCCCTCACAAACAGAAATCCATGTACATTGTAGTGAAAACACATGTGACCATCCTGTCACAAATTGTGAGAAATATTTTAGTTTTTATGTAAATTTTAGGCATTTTTTTTTATCATCAGTGTTTATTGTCTTTTTGACATATGTGGTTGATGTTATTATTTACATAGTGTTTTTTATGTTGATCCTGAAAAGAATTTAGCTTCTCCTTCAGAACAAAGTGCAAAGTGATGCCCAAAATAATCGAACACCTTTAAAATGAAAGATTCAGACTTTGACATGGGTTTATACATTTAGATATCTAATCACGGATGATATTGCAAAATTATAAATTGCATATTTTACTTTTGTAAATAACGTAACATTAGATAGAAAAGTACCACTTTTATTTTCCGATAGGTTTAACATCACGATGCAAAATAGTGAAAACAAAAGCGCTCTAATCCACAAAAAGTTTGTAGAACATTGCTGTTTTATGCAAGCTTCACCAGTGGAGCACTGTTAAATACATATTGTGTCTCAGAAAACGTATCTTAGTCTAATTGAAAGAAGATTTTAGATTAGACATCTTACCACGTTTGGCTTGAGCAGTATCTTTTTCACTCTCTGTATCTGCCTCAAACAAAAGTCTTGCTCTTCAGGCATGATCTCCACTTCCCTGTAAACGCTGGTGGATGTGGTCGTCACACATTTTAACTTCCTCCCTCTGAAGGACGCCTCTACAATAATGTTATTTTACAACTCATTAGCTAAATCTACTTTTTTTTTTTCAATTATACTTCTTATTTCATGGCAATTTTATGTCTTTCTGAGACTGTAATTTTTTTCCCTACAAATAGGATAAAAACAAATTACTGGTTTTAAAATTTGGCCAAGTTTGCATTGCAACTTGTGGGTGTGAGATAAGGAGGTTGGTGTGAGGGTGGGCTAAATACAGTCAGTGACAGAAAAGAACGAGCAAACCAGATCATTTCCTCGCAGAAGCCGTTTTACAAAAAGGAAAATTTCAGGTCTTAGTCGAGCAAAAAAAGGTTAAAAAGGTATAAAAAGGTTTGCTGAAAACAACAAAAGTTGATTGCCAGCTGTTACAAAAACTGCCTAACACTTTTTTTCATTTACTTCACAGGAGAATGAGGAAGACATTTAAGTGTAATGAATCAATAATCATCACCATTCCCATTGGAAGTCTCAAGGATGTTCGGGGTGCTCAGCTAATGCCAGAAAACTTCCACTGCGTGTTCAAAGATAACTACAAAGTCTTTGTCATTAAGGGGAAGCCCAAACCTGTTGGCGTAAGTGCAACACTACTCTGTTTTAAGCAGGTGTAATGAATGCATCTTCTCAATCATTTTACATATTGTTTTGTCTTAGATTTGCACACAAAAATGAAAACATAGTTTGCAAAGCTCTCTTTTTGTGTTATTTTTGTCATTTTCTCTCCCTACTTATTAGGCTGCCCAAGTCACTGCTGGTATCTTTCTCCTTGCTCTTGGTCTGTTTTCGAAGGACTTCCTCATCTACACTTTACCAAGTGTTCTGGTAGATAAAAACATTTATTCATAGTCAGAAAATGAGGAAATCATTATGTTTGTATAAAATAACCAAATCTATTATTTCTCTAGTTTGTGATCTCTGGTATGTTGTCGTATGCTGCAGGGAAATATCCTAACATGCATGTGGTAAGTCCTCACATGTATGATGAAAAATTTGTTTGCACAGGAAAACTCCATCAAATGTCCAAAAAGTCTAATTTTGAAGAAAACATCTGATTCTTCTGTAATGATTTGACCCAAAAAGTGATAATATGTTTTAAATAATGTATTGTGTTTAATTTTGTTTGTGTCACTACAACTTGAGGCATACTGAATTATTTATTAAATTCTGATTGAATTTATTTTAGGAGGAAATAATCATGCAATACAGATCAGGATATATTACTTTGTATCATTCATTTTCCTTACATGGCAACATTGTGTCATTTAGTCTCAATGCAATGCTATAGTTTGCCATCTGCACTTCCTCAAGACCTGGTCTTTGTACATTTTGTATGATGCTCTTTTGTTTCTCTTTCCTACTTAGGCAAAACTGTCCTTCTCCATGAACATTGTCAGCTTCTTTTGGTCACTTGCAGCATTTTGTTTGTGCATATTCCAGTTTACGAACACAAACAAGGTATATTACAATACGTTAATCTATTACCTCTTCTACATAACAGTTCTTTTTGTACATTAATTTCTCTGTTCATTTTATAGGTGATTATTGGAATTCAAGGATTGATTATAGCTTTGACTTTTGTCGAAAATATCATTGCACTATTTCTGATCTACTGGCTGAGTAAAGCTGTGTGCAGAGAACATTTCAACACTTTGGTATGTTGGTAATTTCTTTATGCATACTAAAACTACACTTAAAAACTGTAAGTCAATGATAACACTCATGATCATCCTTAAATAATAAAATGTTTTCTTGTTCTGCAGCCCACCATACTGCTGAAAGAGACTGATGCAAACCAGTGATCAACGAACATGTACGCAGTATAGCATGAAAACATTGTTTCTTCAATATAGAAAATTGATGTTTTTTTATGCAGGAATGCTTGGAAAAATGCAAATAGCAGCTTCTATCTTAAATGTATCTATGCCAAAATATAAATGGCATGTTACTTTTGTACATGCACCTCTTAATAATTCCTTTTAAAAAGGATCTTTTTTTTATTTTTAAATTCCTTTTTTAATTTAAAAAAAAAAAAAAAAAAGTATCTTCAATATACGTACCGTTAGCTACGACTGACTCTGCACCAGTTTGATTAAGTCTCACATTTTAGATTCAAAAACCTTTAGAATAGTTTTCACTTTGGTTGCAAATAATGTAAAGGAGCACAATGAATCCCTATTGTTTTTTTCTAGGGCTTTTTTGTTTGTTTTCTACTTTGGCTACTAATTTAAACTAGGTACATTTTTAAAAATGAATTTTCTATCACGATTGCGATGAAATTAAACAAATAAAAGCTGTATATGTTAGCATTTAACCAGATAATAATATCATAGAAAGTTTCAACATTCCATGTATTGACTTTTACTGAAAAGTTCATTTATAATGGATTTGTTTCACAACTTTAAAATGTTACGTATATATGTAAGATAAGTTGTAAAGGGTATGTATTTCTATGTATGTACATATTTTTCTTTTGTTCGTTCAAAATAAAAAAAAAAAATTAACTAATCTTGTAATCTGTGTAACAGATAAAACAGTACCACTTTTGTAACTATAGATTAATATTTGTCATTTGAAAAGTAAAATTAAATAAAGCAATGTTTTGAAAAAGGTTTTATGTTTTGCCCTCTTTTTGAGCCAAAAAGTTCCCTCTTATTACATCCACTTACAATGTCAAAGAATAACTAATGATTATGCTAATTTTTTGTTTTCTAAATATTTCTTATGCTATCAAACATACTTTTTTTTTTTTTTTTTACATGCCCAAACTAAAACTGGATATTTTAGACATTTGATAAACACTTTCCACTACTGTTTGGCCTTAATTTTACACTGTGTCACACTGCATCAAGAAGTTTAGGTAAGTATTTAAAAAAAAAAAAAAAAAAATGTTGTTGAGTAAGACTGTGTCTTTCAAAGATATTGCAGTCATATTGGAGGGGGGACTAAATACGTCGAAACTAAAAACGAAAAAAAAAAAATCCTTGTAATTAATCTGAATCTGCTCGCTATTAAAACAAGTGTAAATCATCACTGAATGACGTTCCGCTTGTTGACTTGGATCTTTGCAAAGCCACGTGTTTAGCCACGAGTGGCCACTGGAGGGACACAAATACAACTCAAGTAAAAAAATTTACAACTCAGTGGAAACTATGGCGTCTTCTCGGAAATTGACATTGTGAAGCTTTATTTTATCATTTGTTTTCCTAAGCAGATACTGGTGAAAGGTTTTGTATTTGGAAACACAACAACAAACTTAAAAAAAACTACCCCTTTATTTCTAGTCTATCAAACTTGTATGTTAATCACTTGTTTTTAAATTATCTTTTTTGTGCTTTAGTTAAAACACTTCGCATGGGCTTGCTGTTGAAAGGTAACTTGTTTGTGGTTTAAAGACTCGCAATAAAAAATCAGCACATGACGATAAAGAAAAATTACAAGAGTTGAACTCTTCCGCTTTGTGACCCTCCCAACAAACACAAAGCAATCAAAACTCCGTCTGAACCATTTCCTCGGAACTGGATTCCCTCTTTTAGCACCACGCATTTTCTCCGTACGCTGACAGTAAATTATGTAATTTATATAATTATTCCAGCTGTTTCCCATCTCTGTTGGTGGCTGCTGCTGGTGGAGGGGATCACTTTCTCATGTTTCCACTTTGAGGAGCTTCTGCTGACTGCGTCCAGTTATGGCGTCCGTGTATAGCGGATCCCATACCTTGAGCAAGGATGATGTGAATTACAGGATGCATTTCCGTATGATAAACGAGCAGCAAGTTGAAGATATCACTATAGATTTTTTTTATAAGCCGCATACGATAACGCTGCTGACATGTACAGTGCTCAGTTTGATGTATTTCGCATTTACAAGGTGAGTCGACCACTGCTAGTAATGTTAGCTAGCCCCCGAGGGTTAGCTTAGCTAGGCTAACAGGAGCAGTGATGCTCAGGCAGGTATGCACAGATCTCAGCTAACTAGCTTTACCATCGTTTAGGGGATTTTCTCACTAAGTAACCGGGATAAACATCTTAATCCTTACTGTTATTAAGCGTTTACCGAAGATAACAAAAGAAGTACAGTTTATTTAGCTTGAATCCAGACTCTGGCTACTGTGTTTACATTAGCTAAAACACTAACAGGGAAGCGACTCGTAGATTTACATTTCATTCACCTGATTTAGTAAAATTTTCTTAGGTGTGTAGTTATACTGTAATTGTTAGCATTTTGTTATTTTACATGTGAAGGCATTTGCGGCGCACTGACGTATTTACAGCAGTTTGAGCTATAAATTATACTTACTGGTGTGTTTAATATTTATTTAAAATATTATGGGTTTTTATTTTTCACCCTGTCTGCAGAGATGATGGAAATCCTGACAGCAATGTCTGGATAGGACTGATTCTGGTTATCTCCTTCTTCCTTGTCATCAGTGTTTTGGCATTTCCCAATGGTGAGCACAAAACTTAGAACAAGTGGTGCTATCATATTGAAATAAAAAATTATGCAAAACACACTTTTGTTAAAACATACATAGATTAAAAATTGTAGATAATGTAAATAGATCTATTTATATATATATATATATATATATAAAAAAAACTAAACTTTATCAGTTTGACGAATAATATCTTTGAAGCATATTTGATCGACTATAGGTTAAAATGATTTGCATGACATTATATTGTGTTTTTATTTACTTTTTATACAACCCCAACCTAATTAGAATTGAGGTTGTAAATCATTTTTCATTGTGCTTTGTGCATGGTAACACAACGTGCCACTCACCAACAACCAGCCTCTGGAAATTGAAAAATCTATTTTTTTTTTTCTTTTTTTTCTTAACATTAATCTTGAAGAATGAAAACTGCCAATAAAATGTGTTTGAATAAGCTTTGATTCAAGTCATCCTGATGGTGTTTGACACAGTTATATTGTGAAGCACCTTTGGGATGACAGTCGTCAGTAATTAATGAGCACTTATAAAAAGCTTAGTTGAACTACAAGAAGTATCTCGGTAGGAGAGGAATGAGAGGGAAATAGATCACTGAAGTATAATTTGAATACAGACATAAATCATCATTGTAAGTATGTTCTTTCAGTGTCATATTTGTTCACAATTTTTTATTAGTTATTTTAGCTCCCTTTCTAGGCCATAGGTCTAGTGTCTCCAGACAGAAGGAAGGGAATGATTAGCAGCAGTAGTTGTATGTGATTCTTTAAAATAATTATTTGCATTATCACTTGGAGTGATTATATCTATGACAGTGTGCTACTTTATCACATTTAGGTCCATTCACTAGACCACATCCAGCAATATGGCGAATAGTGTTTGGTGAGTTTTTCTTGAAAGTTTTTGAGAGTAAAAAAAAAAAAAAAAAAAAAAGTAATTTTGTTTGGACCTTTTCCCTGCATAATGTTTCATCCTTCTGATTCTAAGGTCTGAGTGTACTCTACTTCCTGTTCCTGGTCTTCATCATCTTCCTCAACTGGCAGCAGGTGAAGCAGCTCATGTATTGGTTGGATCCAAACCTGCGCTATGCCAAGAGGGAGGCAGACATAATGGTGAATGATGCTGGCATACAGTGAAGATCATGATATTCAAGTACCAGTTGTGCTCACTGTCAGGGGATTATCAATCATGATAATGAGGCTCTCTGCTCTGCTGCCTGCAGGAATATGCTGTGAACTGCCACGTCATCACCTGGGAGAGAATCCTGAGCCATTTTGACATTTTTGCATTCAGCCATTTCTGGGGTTGGGGTATGAAGGCTCTCCTCATTCGAAGCTATGGCTTGTGCTGGACCATCAGTATTACCTGGGAGCTTACAGAGGTAGAGACCAAAGCAAACTTGTTAATGCTTTTAGCATCCTGCTTGCTTGCCTTCTTGTCCTGCCTCTGATGACCATTGCCGATCACATATTTTTTTGATCTGGTGGAAATTAATGTCTTTTAGCTTCTCTCATTAAGTTTACATAACATATTAGGTAGAAGTGTTGGAGTTATTGTGTGGACGCTAATCACATTTTGTTTTTCTGTACCAAAAGCTGTTCTTCATGCATCTGTTGCCTAACTTTGCTGAGTGCTGGTGGGACCAAGTGATTCTGGATATTCTGCTGTGTAATGGAGGTGGAATCTGGCTTGGCATGACTGTCTGTCGCTTTTTGGAGATGAGGACGTACCACTGGGCCAGTATTAAGTATGACTTCATTTTTTGACCACTGTGTTTGGAAATGTTGTCCTACTAACTACTAGCTCATGATAGATGGTGGGATCCAGAACTGGTTTGTGGAATGCCAATCCTGCTTTTTGGGACATGATTATTTTGCAGCCCATTACTCCTGGATGATATGCTGCTGCTGTATAATGGCATTTAGCTGCATGTGCATTGTACAGCAGTGAGTCGTGGTCCCCTGATGATAGCTTGTATTTAAATGTCACAAACAACTTTTAAAAAGCAGGGATCATGAATGCTTCATATATAGACTACATTTGATGCCAGTGAATAAACTGACTATACTTTCTGTTGCAAAGTAACATTACTGCATACTTTCTGTTGTGGTGGTGTGAGATCTGATGAAAAGGTGCCAGTTGTTAACTTTCAATTGATTGTTGAAAGTGTAAGCCATCCATCCAAATGGCTGCAATTGTAAATGAATTTATATATTAGGAATTACAAAGCACTGACATATTAGTCTTATTTGCCTAGTGGAGAATTTACTAAGTCGATCCTTTTGCTAAGATATATATTTTCTATTGTTTAAATACAAGCAGCTTTCCATGTGGGAGTAGCAGCTGACTACCTTGCTACACCAGGATCAACACATGATGACTATATAATGCTCAGCTGCTATATGACATTTCAAGAAAGGAACAGTTGGGCTAAAACCACCCAATAAATGAACTGAAATGATGAAAATGGTTCCTTCATAAACATAAGTATAATTCTGTGTATAATAAAGATATGTACTTTCCTTGAAAATCTGTTATTGTCATTAAATTTTCATACTGATGATGGCAGTGGCAGAAAGAGTTGTGTGCTGGCTGTCTGTAGAAAATGGTTCAGGTTGGTGGAAGATAAGCAACCTAACATAGAAAAGCAGCCGCATGCTGATGAACCAGTAATAGCACGCCGTCGGCCGCTTTAGCTCAGTGTAACTGTAACGAAAAAAACTATCCGGCTGTTCCTTTGAGTGTAAAAATACTTTATTTTGGAAGCCGGATTTATTCATTTTGCAGCAATCTAATATAAATAAGTGACAATGCAAACATTACGTTCTTAGTGGTTTCTAGTTCGAGCATTGGTTAGGAAGGTTTGAACAAGGGCTTCTCCCATCTGTGCAGACTCTACATGTTCTCCCCTGATATGCATGGTTTCTCTCTGGAACATGCATCTTAGATTTAATTGGTCACTCCCTAGCAATGAGTGTAAGAGTAAGCTGTTGTTCATCTCTATATTTTGGTCCTACAATGGACTATTGTCAAGTCCAGGAAGTACCCTTTCACTCGCCTGCCATTTGCTGAGATAAGCTCAAGCCCCCCTGCAACCCTGAATTGAATTAAGTGGTATTGAAAATGAATGAATGAATTTTGTTAGTAACATTATTTATATGTTGAAGCAAACAATCCACATTTAAACATAAAAACTGCTCTGTAGATCATGATAACTTCAGCTTTTATTTTAGTTTTCTTACATTATTTATATTAATTCATAATATATTTTCTTTTATGTGCACAATACTCACCATGAATCCACCTGCAGCCTTTGTAATCATTGTTTTCTGCTTCCAACTAGGGACATCCACACGACTACAGGGAAGCTCAAACGAGCTGTGTTGCAGTTCACTCCTGCAAGCTGGACTTACGTGCGCTGGCTTGACCCAAAGTCTTCCTTGCAGAGAGTGACGGGTGTCTATTTGTTCATGATCATATGGCAGGTGGGTCAGTGAGAAATCCTCTCTTGCCATGATACGGTGACTAAGTGCTGAATAGAAGGAGATCATCCTGTGGTCGGTGTGCTAAGTCTTGACTAATCTAATTAGCTTCTCTGTTGCTGAAATCTAAAGCCATGTGGATCAGTTTAATGCACCGTTGTCCTGCTGTTTGCATATTAACGATTAGTCCCTGAGTGTGACTGTCTGGGTTACTTGGGAGCAATTTGTGGTAATGTTAAAACCATGGATGGAGAACTTGAGTATGTTCCACTTGCAACACCAGAGTCAACATGGCTGCCAAAACGTCATGCTACAGGCTGACATGAAATATTGCAGTTTCCATATTTCTATTAGCAACGTTACTTCCCTGCCAAAATGTAGTGCAACTTTGTGGAAACAGGGTTTTTTTTTTAACAGGATAGTTAAAAATGAAAGAATTTTTTCCATTTTCTTTCTTTCTTCTATATACAGTGACTTAGAATTTGAAACTTAAAAATCTTCTCTGGAGTAGATTATCTGTTCATCACAAGCTACCATGTTGATCTGACCAGGTTAAAAGAGAGCCCTCTTCACATTGCAAACTCTTTATGCACAATATACATGGCTCACTCATTAAACACTATTCTTCATATAAGGGAAGGAAGGTTCGTAGTGAAATTTAAGTTCCTCTAATTTATACACAATCTGTATAACTGGATTGTGAGTTTAACCTCTTCAGAGGCTGATGAGCATCAAAAACTATGGTCCTCAGAAAATCTCCTTTATTTCTACCATGATGGAATACTTTAAATATGCAAAATAAATCTCAGACTTTAGATCCCTGCTCTTAAAACAGACCAGGAGAGTGAGTCAAAAAGCATTTTAATATAATAAATGTGTCATTAATTCAGTCTTTCTCTGTTTTTTTCCCCCATACAGCTAACAGAGTTGAACACTTTCTTCCTCAAACACATTTTCGTCTTCCCTGCTAGTCACGCTCTGAGCTGGTGCCGGATCTTGTTCATTGGTATCATCACAGCTCCAACAGTGAGGTATACTCACAAATGTTCTTTGTTTTAACAGTTTTAGGTTTTGGGTGAGAAACTAAACTTGAACTGCTGGTGAAATTTGCTAATGTGTGAACTTTGTATCTGTTCCAGGCAGTATTACGCCTACCTTACAGATACACAGTGTAAGCGAGTTGGGACACAGTGCTGGGTGTTTGGGTGAGAAAAACTTATTGTAAATCTGAGTACAGTTTGTTACAAATAACATGTTCCTTCCCTGTACATGGACTGAAAAAGGATTATACTATTCTAAAAAATGACTTTTACTGACTTTTATTTCTATAAATGACTTATTTGTATAAAAAAATAGTGTTGTAACTGACAGCCAGAGGCAGTTTGTGGAAGTGATGTTAGCCATCATGAATGCTGAGTAATCTGCATTATCAGGAGGTGTCAGGTGTCCAGGCTTTCCACTTCCTCTTGTAAGATCTAAACTTTTAGCTGATTTACATCAGTAATGTTATTATCCAGAAAGTAATTTATTTTTCTGAGCCTTTGTAAATGGGCTGCATTCATTCTACTTTCAGCTACAGATTAAAAAGCAGAGATATTTATCTTGAGCCTTGTTTTTCTGTATTGGTTTTTCTGTATTGGTGGGTCAAAGGTTTCAGCAGAATAAATATTTTTCTCCTCTTGTTTGCAGTGCAATAGCCTTTCTGGAGGCCTTAGCCTGCATTAAGTTTGGACAGGACTTGTTCTCAAAAACACAGATCCTCTACGTGATCCTCTGGCTGTTGTGTTTGGTAAGATCCCGATCACAGACTTTTTCTTTGTCAGAATGAATAACAGCACTCTCCTGGAAATGAATGAATGAATGAATGAATTGTTTGATAACTGCTACAAGACAACAGTTCTTCATGTCGGAAACTTTTCCTGCTGCAAGTTGTGGATTATTGATTTGCCATGAGTCACTCAACAATCTCCTTTTACCTTTGTTCTGTTTTCAGGCCTTCATTACATTCCTTTGTCTGTATGGAATGGTTTGGTATGCAGAGACATATGGACCGCGGGACAAGGTGCGTTTATTGCTTTAGCTTACAAGAATGTTTTTTCCATCAAACTGCTGCAGACCAGAGGCATGTACTAAGAAGGGTTTGTGGCTTAGTAAGGAAGTCAAGGTTTAGTTTGCAGTTTTCACTGCCACAAAAGTGGTTAATTTCTTTCCGCCATGGTAATATGTAATATTCTATCACATTGTAAGGTATCATACAGTACAGTTCAACTTGTCACAGTTCTTTGTTTTCTACTGGAGACAACGTCCCTTCAACACCAATGAGATCGTCTGTTCATCATAGCAGGATATGAGAAGCTGCAGTGACTTAAAGAAAAGACGCTGTTTTGTTTGTTACATTGGCGTAGCGTATACTTCTACACAGAGCAGAGGAGCATAGTGTGTTTTCTACAGAGTTTCAGTATAAGAGGCTTTGGATATTTTTTGTTGGTGGTATTAACAACTGGTTGCTCCTGAGTTCACCTCTGAGGTGAGGGAAAAAAATCAAACATTTATACAAAAAATCAAGTATTTTTTACTATGTTAATAAACATGTTCCTGCATTAGTCATACATACTATAGGTAATCCATTCAAACAACAAAATGTCAGGGATTTATGTTGTAAATTGTGTGCTAGACTCTCAAACAGCGTCATACAACAATGAAATGTTTTGGTGCGTTGTTGGCTGCTGCAGTTGAACCAGATCAGGTTATCTGTCATATGGTGCTACTTTCACTGACAAAACCACACGAGCAAACTGCACTGCGCCATGCAATGGGAAACATGCTGCAAGCCTACTTTGGTGTGCAGCCAGCTACTTTTGAGATAAGGCATCATCAAACGGAAAGAGACCACCAGCTAAACAGTAATTTCCGTAGGAAATTAGTAGAACCAAAAATCGTTTGTGAATAATAAATGCATTTTACTTTATTCAGATCTTTTCTTTTTTCCTGATAAGCACCTCTGACAGAGGTAAATCCTAGGAGAGGCTGCTTTGTCTCAAACAAATTCTTGCATTTCTGTTGTAAAACTAAAACAAATTTCAAGCTTAAGTGTAACACAACTATTGCTTTCTTCTGGGATTTTATTTTTAAATCCATCTGTGTGTCTTTAGGATTATGCAACACCAATTTCAGTGATGTTGGGATTTTGTGTAAATAAAAACAGAACAATGATTTGCAAATCCTTTTTAACCTATATTCCTTTGAATACTCTATAAAGAGATATTTCATGCTCAAACAGATAAACTTCATTTGTTTTTGCTAACATGAACTGATTTAGATAATGGATCATATGTATTTTGCACTTTTACATTGAGTCCACTCCTCATTCATACTTAGTGATGGTAAGCTACTTGTCTAGCCCTGCTGCACACTGATGAAACGCAGCAGCTAATGCATGCCAAAAGCTTCTCTGACCTCCACCAAAACGTTTATCAGCGATACCGACCCCGGAGGTGAACAAGGGTGATGTCTCTTGTCCAAAGACAAGGAAGCAGGATTCAAACTGCCAACTTTTCAGCTTGCTCTACCTCCTAGCCACTGCTGGCCCAACATAATCCAAAAGAACTGGGACAGGTGCTTGAAAAGACTGGGAAAGTTGAGGAACACTGGTGTACTGGTGGTTTGCATAAGGAGCTTGTCCAAACAGTTTAAGAAACTTTTTCTATTGTACAGTTGTAAAGAATACAACGATTTTTGCATCTACGGTTTGTAATATCAAACGATGCAGAGAATTTGGAGAAATCTGTATGTAAGCAGCAAGGCCAAAAAAACCACCAACATTTAGTAGCAGTGACCTTTGATTCTTCAGCTGGTACCTTATTAAAAACCAGCATTTTGTAAAGGATGTTACCTACAGGAAAACCTAAGATAACCATTGTCAGTTAACATCATTTGTCGCTACATCTACATGTGCAACTTAAAAAGCAATATATCAACAACACTCAGGAAGTCTGCTGCATTCTCTGGGCCAAAGCTCACCTGAGATGGACTGACGCAAAGTGGAAAAGTGTTCTGTTATCTGAGAAGTCCACATTCAAGATTGTTGTGGAAAATCATGAACATAGTGTCCTCCCGGTCAAAAATAAAAGGACTATACGTTTTGTTATCATCGAGCATCTGTGATGGTATGGGGCGTATTAATGCCTATGGCATGGGTAACTTGCACAAACATGAAGGCACCATTAATGCTGAAAGGTACATGTGAAGCTCAATTATACAACAACAGAGACCCCAGGCTGTTGACCAATTGAAGTTGTACTTGAAGCAAGAAAGAATTCTGCTTACAAAGCTTAAACAATTAGTGTCTTCAGTACCCAAACACTTCTTCAGTGTTGTTAAAAGGAAAAGGGGATGTAACGCAGTGGTAAACATGCCCCTGTCTCAGCTTTTTTCAAACATCTTTCAGGCATCCTATTCAAAATGAGTGAATATTTGCAAAAAAAAAAAACTTTTAAGTTTAATCAGTTTAAACAAGATCACAAATTTGTATCATATTCAGTTTAATATAGGTTAAAAGCCATTTGCAAATCATTGTTCTGTTTTTTGTACTATGTAGAAATTTGTGGTTTTGATGGGACAATCATATGTAGATATGTGCTTTTACACATATCCACATATGATATGTGCTTTTACATTAAAGCACATATCCAGTCAGGAAACTTGGCCTCACTGGTTTAGCTAGTAAGTTGTACTGTCTTATGATTAAGCTAGGGGGTCTTTAAGCTGAGTGAAAAAAAAAAACAACAAAAAAACACAGAATAAAATTAACTTGTTCCATAATACAGACCCTAGTAATATTTCTCAAAGTATATAGAGACACTAATATTCACACAATCACCTTTTCACGTGTAATCTTCTATAAAAACATTAATAACATGAGAAGTAACTATCTGATAAAAGTGGCAGCCAAGTTTAGTAGACTGGTTCACAGTGGCTTAGCTGACTGTGAACCAGTCTGCTAAGCCATGTTATTTACTTCATGTGTAAATAGCAGAGTGGGTGTTGTTAATAAATATTACCAGTCACGGTATTCCCCCGTCATGGATTCTTATCAGTGTATTGTGTAACTATGGTTCACTTAACTGTTTTATATGATCCCTATTCTGTTAAAGGAATGTGTGTCACGTGTCTTTACCCTGTTTTCCTCTCACAGAGTCTCTCTGAATGCGAGGACAGTAATTACACAGAGTCTCCTGACCATGTGTCAGAAGGATTTAAAGGTACAGTGACTTTACTGTCATTGGCAACTGAAGGGGAACCTCAAAAAAACAAATGTCTATCTTTATCTTTTGTCCTGTAAAAGGCTGACATCTAGTGTTTGAAGTAGTTTCTCACACATACTTTTAAACGTAAATAGTCTAGATGAGTTTTTCTTGTTTGAAAATATGAGCTTTGTGTTTCAGGTGAGATGTATGGCGACAGTGACAGCCCTACAATCAGGCGAAGAGCAAAGGACTCGAGGAAGACAAAGTCCATCAACGGCCTCGAGAGCCAGTAGGAACTGGTACTACAGGCTGCTGAGTGACTCCTAAACTCACTCTGCAAAAGGGGTCAAGCTGCCACCCCTTTCCTGTGTAATTGAAATATACAAAGCCCCCACCTACAGCAGAGGGAGTGCAGAGAGGGAGCAGATGAACAGGTCCAAGAAGTGATAGTTGGAGTGCACACTGGTTCAGACTACAGAGATGCACACTGAAGTTTGAACTGTAGTCAAGGAAGCTCCTGAACCAGTAATCGTAGGTTTCTTTGTGTCTAAAAGAGAGAGCTAGGAAGGGTGTGTGAGAATAAAAACTGCCTATTCTAGATGTGACTGCATGCTCATTGTAGCCGATAACTTGCATTTTATCCTATTATACAGTATCATTGAAAGTTAATGTACATTTGACTGGTTTAAACCAGCCTTAACTCCAGTATGTCGGTTCAATACATTTCAACGTTTGAAGCCATTCTGATGAATTTATAACTTTAATGGGAGCCTGTATGTTTATAGCACATATGTCATTTTTTAATTTAAGTATTTGTCTCTGATCTATTTACATCATAGATGTTCACTATGTCCTGTTTTTAACTTGAATGTGGGCAGGAGTTCATTGCAAGACCGCTTTAGCTTGATAGGATAATCAACAGAGGTTCGCGTTCGACCCATAACAAAGCAAAGCACACAGTTTAAGCACTTTGCAGAATGTTCCCTTGAAAATACTGTACATTTTGTAATGTTTGAGTATTTTGTGAATCATTGTGATCTGGAGTGGCTTTACTTTTCCTGTCCATCTGTGGCTGCTATCATTTATATTTTTATATTTTACTGTACTGATAAAAGAGGGCAATTATTCAAAGTCCTGCATGTGTTTTCCGGTTCTTCCTGTTGGTGTGCAGATGATTATCTTTTCACCTTCTTCTTGCATGATTGTGTCAAATAAAATGTTTAGTAAGGAAATGTTACAACAGTGGTCAAGGAATCTTTAACACCAGAATACAAGTATTGTTGTTTATGTCTTTCAGAGTCATTGTAACAGTTGAATTCACCCCTTGTGCCTGTTTGCATGGAATTAATTTTTATTGCTATCTTTCTCAGTTTGTATTAAGACTAAATTTGAGCTTTTTGTGTTAGATTATCCTGGCTTTGAGTGCTTTGTTGAAGGTTGTTGTCATTTGATCTGCCAGTATCATCTCAGCACTGATATATCCCTCATAATCCTTGACAATCCAGACACTGACCTCTGTGGCACCTGTGCTACAGTCAGGCATTATAAAAATGGTACATTGTCTTTGGATTAAGATATCATTTGCCAAAACCAGTTCTGCTGAAAATGACTTGTGCTGTTGTTTTTCACTGTGAAAAAAAGGCAATGTATTAAAATGTTTTACATTTCCTAGTAAAAATTATTTGGTTCATTGTGCAATGATTTGGGCTCTGTTTTTTGCGTTGATATATAGAGCATTTACAGTTGTCTTTCTTACTTTATAGGATTTTCTTTTTTGTTTGTTGCACAATAATAAATCTTGAATGAATTGCTCGACCTCTGAAGGACGTCCTGCTGTAGCAAAGAAGTGCTGGATTGGCTGATTCAAGCACTGCCCACATGGGTTCAGATTTCTCTCTGTCTGCACACCATGAAACACAGACTGAAATAGCTGTCTCATGCTGACCTATAACAGGATGTATCTGGAGGCAGAGCTGCTGCTCATTTAGAAACTAGCAGCTATAGATGACAGTAAATTCAGAACTTGATCAAGGCAAAAACGTCCAGTTTAAAGCACTTACTGCTGTGAGTATCTAGGCAAACTACGATTTTGGGGATCCTGATTTTGAATGCAGCGTATTTATTATTTTCATCATTCCTCATCTGAATATATGTGGAAATATATTTGCATTGTAGTGTCATGAACACAAACTCTCCATAGTTATGTGAGAGCTGACCTCCAAAGGAGGGCAGCAGAGCGCTTTGGTTATATTCAGGATATCACGTGATGATGTAGGCCTCAAAGCACAGGACATGTTTAATGGTAAACTTAGCAGTACGGTGTGTCTCTTCATCCTTACCGTTTTACTCACTTTAATTCCTAGGCTTTCTCTGTGGCTTCCTGAGCATGATCCAACCTGCATTATCTGACTGAATATCAACATAGGCTGACTATCATCATGGACAAGCATCCTGGTCTCCCATATCCTGGTTGCCTGAGTCCAGAGGGGACACTGAGAGAGATCCAGCTCAACTTATTGGAGTGTAAAGTCTGCTTTGAGATGTTTAACTCTCAACAGAGGGAGCGTAGACCACAGAACCTTTCCTGTGGCCATGTACTCTGTCTGGAATGCATCACAGCTTTGTCCCACCCTCTGCTAAGGAAGCTGGAGTGCCCATTCTGTCGACAGCTGTGCAGTGTTGAAAGCACCTCCCATTGTCAGGTTCTTAGTGACCTGGAAGAGCTTCTGTTGTCCCGGAGCCCCTCATCCTCTGCTACTCCTTACAGGGGAAAAGGAAGTTCTACAACAACAGGTTTGACCTACACAGGTCTGCATCGTCGCATTGCATTTGGAGGGTGGGGGATGCTCTTAAACCCTACTGGCATAGCTGCATTGGGGTCTTCGGGGACAGTAATTGTGGTGCACGATGCAGAGAAAAGGGTGATGGTGTTCAGTCTACTCGGAAAGAAGCTGCATGGCTTTGGGCAAAGAGGAAACGCCACTGGGGAGATCTGTTATCCGGCGGATGTGGCAGTGACTTCCACCGGTTATGTTGTGGTGACAGATCCAGGGGACAAAGCTGTAAAAGTTTTCACTTCCAGGGGGAATCACATCTTATCGATTAAGGGTTCCTTCAAGCTACCCTGGGGTGTGGACACAGACAACTGTGGACACATCCTGGTCTCTGATGTTCAAGCAGGCACACTCTCCAAGGTAAAAGTGGACTATAGTCACGGTGTCGTTCTGGAGCATCAAATAGTTGTCTCAGACCTTCAGTTTCCCAAAGCAGTGACCCACTGTTGGATGACCGGAAACACTGCAGTGATGGAGCACCCAGCTGATTTCACACATCCAACACAAAGACACAAATACAGAAGGCTGAGAGTGTTTACAAAAGACTTTCACCTCCTGTATCTGACAGACAGCTTTAGCCTGATGCTGCAGTCCACAGTGAGGCTGAACATGTCCGCTGTGGCATTTGACAGAGATGGAGATGTGATAGTGATTGACTCTGATCATGGGTTGGTTTGTAGTTTAGGAAAACTCCATAATGGCCCAGTCTTAACACCTCTAGTGGGAGATAATCTGATCCGCCCTGTTGGACTAGTGTTGCTAAACAACATGCTCATCATCCTGGATGGCGGTGACCATACAGTGAAGATTTATTCTCAAAAATCTGATTCTGGTTCTGTTACTTAGCTTATATGAAGTGATTCAAAGCAAAGTATTCAATGAGATAAATTAAAGTGAAGTGAAAATTAGGATGGATTAGTTGCTAGTACTAAAATAAGTGTTTTTAGCAGTGTGAAGCATGAGATGTTTTTAAGCTGTTGTGTTCTTACTTTGCTCAACTTTGAAAATAATAAAGTACTATTTCACAACATTAAAATAAAATTATTTCCAATCTCAGTGTATGTTCCCTGAAATATGTCCCTAAAAAGTGTCAAGGGTCAGAAAGAATGGTGGTAAGTGAGTTAAAAGAAGCACAATAAAAAGCAAGCCTCTATGAGAAGGAAGATTTCTGCTTTCAAGCCAAAATGTTTGAAGCAAAATTTTTTTCCGTGTGATTAAGTTTAGTCAGATTTATCTTTCCAGAACTTTTTAATTGTGGGTTTTTACATCTTTTTTTTTTTTTTTTTTTTAATTAGATTACTGCTTTGTGGGAAAAATATGCATTAGCAATGTGTTCCCTGTTATAACCATGAAAATTTGAGTGACTTTGGCATTGGCTATGTGCAATAACATGTAGCTGCTGTTGGTTTGTGGATTTGGGCTAATTTCAACCAAGTATTGGCGCATTTGGCCATTTTCAGTTAATTGTGTTGCAAATTTATGTTGTGTGAGAGGGTTGGATGGGTGTCTGATCTGCTGGATCTGGGTACAAAAAGAGGAACTCGCTCCGGATTTGGGGGGTCTTTAAGTAGAATTACAGTATGAAAGAGTTGACAGTCACAACATCTTTTAAAAACATTGTTTAGTCTCTAGTTTACCCTATGCTTATTATGTACTTTCGACAATTATACCGTGATAAATAGGGGTATAAGTTGTTTTAGGGGTGTTTTCCTGGTGAAAACTCTCTCTGCAGACCAAAGTTGTCCGGAATGACATCCAAAATTATTTATTTCACCAGTCATGTCACCTTTTTAGTTGGTAAATATAGTGCTGTATAATTACATTTTAAAAAGTAATGGAAAATTGTAAACCATATGTGATGGGAACCGAATTTCGTGATTTTTTTAACAAACTAATTAAATACGAGGCATTTTGTTCTACAATTGTTTAGTGGGCGTATTTTTAAAATTTTTTAAAAAATAATTTCATATATAATAATAATAATAATAATAATAATAATAATAATAATAATAATAATAATAATAATAATAATAATAAGGTGTGCGTGTGTGTAAGAGAAATATTAACTCCACTAGTTAGCCTTCATCCTTCTGTACTCACCATCGTCTTCTCCATCCTCATCTCAGTGCTCCTGTGTCATAACCACGCTTATTGTTGGCGCATGTAAATCAACTTGTCACGCGGAGCCACTTTTATCTCGTCTACTGGTTTCTCCTCCAGTTCAGCGGGGCGGTGCGTAAAGCCTGTCCTCAGCTCAGCTCAGCTTCTCCAGTCTGCCAGTGGAGAGTAGTCGTGCTCCCAGTGGAAGATGGCGGTGGGGATGCTGTCTGGAGCTGGGGCTGAGAGCTCGATTTGCACAAGAAGCCAATCTGGATGGATTTAAAAGAAAAAAATGAACTTACTTCCTTATGTTCTCTTTGAGATCCGGACTATTTGGGGGTGTTTTTAATTCGTAACCGCTGCCCCTTTTTTCTGGCAGAAATCCAGCCTTCTTGTCGGGTTTTTGCAGACTAACATTGATAGCTCGGCGCATCGACAGACAGGGTGGGAGTAAAAAGTGGAGAAAAATGTCGGATACAAAGGTAAAAGTTGCGGTGAGAGTTCGGCCCATGAACCGCAGGGGTAAGTTTTATACCGACGATTTCTGCTTCCACACTCTTTTTGTGGATTCCTGCCAAATTATCATAAAGTTTTTGCTTTCTTCGCCATTGCTGCTTGAGTTATGAGGTTCAAGTCTTGCTTGAGTTTGGTTTCAATAACGATTAAAGGAGCTCAGATTTGAGTCTTCACACCTCGGCAGTCTGCTTACTTTCCCCAAAAACTTCTTTCTGCAGAGATTGAACTGAACACAAAATGTGTCGTGGATATGGAGGACAACCAAACAGTTCTACACCCTCCACCCTCAAATGCAAAAGGAGAGAACAGGTAAACAAAGCCAAAATACTGACAAGAGTTTACTTTGGAAAGTTAAAATGGCAAAACCACATTGTAGTCAGGAATTGGCATCTTTGGCCTTGTTCGCTAGTTTGAGTTCATCACAGCACAAGTCCTTACAGTGCAGAGCAGAGGCCAGGGTGAAATGTCTGTCAGTGAAAGTAGAAAAACACAGATTGCCCTCTCACAGTAATGAGAGTGCAACCTGGTGTAATAAAGCAACAACAACGTTTGAGATTTCAAAATAACTATCTTCCACCACAAACCTAAAATTAGTCTTAAAAACAAGATGATGGACCTGATTGACAGTCAGGAAAATGGCTTAAGTTGCTTCACAAACTTTTGATGAAAATTTTCCTTTAATCCCAGTAAATTAGTGCAGTGGTCTATATAATGAATACTGCAATGCCGCTGCTCTGTAGAGGACATACTGCCTGTCACCTATCTGATTGCAACGTGATATTATGTAATTCATGCAAAGTTTGCCATAATGTCAGTAGTCTGGTGATTTTCATGAAGTGCATTTGGAAGGTTTCCAGGTCCTTTTAGGTTTTCCCAGATCAGTCTCATCAGCCTGCATGCAATATTTCCAAATGATAAAACAAAACATTTTTTTCTTGAGGGCTTTTCATGTGATGTGTTTGAAAATAATGGTTGAGCTCTGGTGCGTCTAATGTTTCTTAGTGGTCCTTGGGATTCTCCTGTAAACATATGGCTACCACTTATGGCTAAGCAAGGTCATTGGTTCATTGGACACAATCAGGCTTACTCCCATCTGTAAAGGGTCACACAATCAGAGTAAAAACTAAACAATTAAGTGCAAAAAGGACAATGAAATTGAGAAATGGAAAAAAATTTGGTTCATAAACATGCACCCTGAATCTGACTGCTACCAACTGTGGAATCAGCGTTGAAAAGACAGATAACTAACTAGCCAACGGTCAGTCTAAATATGATCTCAAATTCTTTTGTGGACTTGGGCGAACCCTAAAAAAAGGGAAGTTGTAAGAGCAGACTTGTACCAATCAAGCCATTAGCCATTCCAACACCACCCCAACAGTTGACGAAGGTGACAGACGGATCATGTTCTGGGAATACTTTTCTGCTGGGCAACTCACCAGGATAGACTGAAAGATGGATGCACTGCAATATGATGACAACATTTCCCAGGGTGCTCAGGACTGCAGGCTTGGACGGATGTTTATATCTCAACAAGACAGTAACCTGGAGTATACAGGCAAAAAAACACTGCAGAAGCTTCAGGAAAACTGTTGTGCAGGAGTTACCCAGCACATAATAAAAAATATGAAACCAGTAAAGCACTGCTTTACTATATTCATATACTAAAGGCCTGAAAATGACAGAGTTTCTGCAAAATAACAGATTGAGTGAAACTTTCTGTTTGAGACTGTTGGACATCAGAATGTCGATCAGACTGAATATATTAATCTCGAGCTTCAGGGTATTACTGTAAATCAAGCTAATTTATGCTGCATTGCATTCAAAGTGGCGTTAAACCGCATTGTTGTTGCTCTTAAAAGTGGCACTAATACTACATGTCTCATCAGCAGATGATATGGCTAAAAGTGAGGGAAGATCTCCTGCAAAACACTGTAGTTTATTCTGCCTTGATATCCGACATGTTTTTAGATTAATGAAGAGGCAAACCGTACGTAGGCTAGTGATGACTGTATGCTTGTGAATTACATGCTTGTTAGTTGGGGTCAGATATGTTACAGTTCACCCATCACAGGCGAACGCTGTTCAATAATTTTGCGCTTGGTTTGTTAGTTTCCTTCTGCTGCTGGGTTCACACATGATTTGGCACCTGACCTGATTACCCAAAGATGCACAGAAATCAAACAGAATACTTTTTTTTTTTTAAGTTAATTTCAAGTGTGTTTTTTTTTTACTTTTTAAGTTGATAATTTAAATAGACAAACACGATTTTTAGTCTACAGGAAACGTCCACAGTGTCAGAAGGCATGTTCATGCTGCTATCAAGGCTTTTCTCATGGGTCACAGCCAGCCTTGTTAATCTGTAACATTTTACATGCTGGTCTGTGTAACAAACAGTCAGCATTAAATGCTAATGAGCTTGCTCTGCCAGCAGCTTGGTTCCTTACTAACCTGTATTTAAGGCAATTATCAGAAGAGAAATTGCTGTACAATGGCTGTGTTCCAGGCAATTAAACAAATCACACTCAAAGCTTGCATATGTGGAACAGGATGCATAGCAACAGAGCTGAAGCCTGCTGTGAACTGGAGGTCACAGGTGTGAAAGTACTGAGATGTGGAGTGGCTGCATCCTCAGTATTTTCATGTTAGATTATTGGTATTTCAGTCTGTTGCTGGATTGTTCCACTCTCATCCGTTGCTATGTTGATACAAAACACAAACATCGTTTGGCATCGCTCAGTGGAGCTTCCATATCTGATTCAGATTTCATATCGCTACCTGGAAATTCCTTCCATGGACTTAGTGATGTTCAGTGTTTTTTGCAGGAGTCTGCAGTCACTCGCTGATATTTTCTATCCCGACAAAGCTATTGCAGATTGTTGGGATGTCTTAGGGTAGTTCAGTCTTCAGCTGAGATTTTTGTTTCCCCTCTTTATGTCACATTCTCTACTCAGTGATGCAGCCTAGGCATATAATTATTGAACATTTTAGCAGTAGTGCTGTATATGTGTTTTGGGTCCATGTGTTATGGGTCTGTGTTTTGGGCCACCTTGGTTTTCTCAAACCATATAATTTTCCTTCGTGCTGCTTGTGAAGCCGCAGAATACGAGGATAGCCCGTCGTTGAGATTTTGGTCCATGTTTTGAAGACACCTGTTACTGTGTGTTGGAAATGTGTCAGATTTAGTGGGTATTAGCATGTCAAATATGGCTGCGGAGACTAAACCATGGGAACTTTTTCTCTCTCATGGGAGCATTCAGGCACAGCCTCTGAAAGGGAACTGTTTCAAAAGATATTTTTGTGTCGAGAACTCTTAGGGTGGATGATTTAAAAATGAAACAGACACAACATCCAGATCTCACTGGAAAGGCTTTTGGTTCTGCTCAGTACCTTAAAAGTCTGTTCTCAGTTCAGTGAAAGGCTAAAATGCAGTCTTGTGAAGTTCATTCCTTGTAGGATCATTGATTGGACATTTTTCTTTCCATTCTGTGTTTAACTGAGTTGAATTAATCAGACTGCACAAAACTTGAGAGTCATGTAAAGAATTTTAAGTAATATAAGGGATTTCCTTTGATGACTAAGCCTCATTCTTTGCACTGCACAACGTTATGGCTACACTCGTGATCCTCCCACACCCTCCTCTCCCGTTTCCCTGAGAAATGAACAGTAATCTCGTCGAAGGGCAAATGAAACATAGATTGTGACTTCAGGCCATAAGGTTACATTTCCAAAGTTTCATCTTTCGTCTGCTTGTAGAGCTGGCACTAATGGTAGATTTGAAATAGGAGTCTGGGAAAGTAGTTTTGTTTTCACGCGCCAGCCTACACTCCTGTGACTTTTAGACATAATCAAGGTGTGGGTGGGTGGTGTAAAGGGGGTGGGGATGGTGGGGAAGAAAAATACCTGAGGCTGTCGTCTGCATAGGGGATGAGTGGTGGAGTATCTTGACAAGGAAATACCCTCGTACTCACACAATAGGGCTATATTACTGCCATCAAGCCCCAGCATGTCCGTCACCAGGCAACAACTAAATACACTAAGTGTTGGAAAAGCTTCTTTGAGTGAATCCCCGTTTCTTTGAATTTCTGTAGTCGAACCAGTAAGCTACAACAAAAGCCCAAAATAAACCACGGCTAACTTTTTTTTTTTTAGTTAAAAGGTCCCGCTGACGTTCTGTCTGCTCTTGGAGATCATCTGTGGAAGTGGCTTTATCTGATGATGTCTGTTCCCAGGCTTGTAATTTCCACTTTAATCTCTTCTTATCACTTATGGTTACAAGGACTGAACAGGATTTATCTCCACTAGCCTGTGTTATCTTGCTTACTTGGGTACTGTAATCTGGGTGATGAGGAGAGGGGTTACAATTAGGACATTCACTATTAGGATGCTGCTTGTCCTAGTATGTCCTTGCTTATCTTAAAACAAAGACAGCTATTCAAATATGTGCAAATGTTGTATCCTTGTGTGCTGGTCCTCAATTTATTGTCCTTCAACAAAAAGTAATGCAAAATTGTCTTCTTCAAAAACAGATTTTTTTGGGGGGGTAAAATGAAAGAGAAAATGACAAGCTACTAAATTAGCCATTATTAATGGGTACCAAAGTGTGAAGAGATACTAAAGTTTAGTAGTATTGCTTTAAAAACTAACAGTAATCCATCTGTAGACATGATTAAGGGAAGATTGAAAAGTACATGCAGAATTTATCCAACACCAGAATCTAATTGATAAACTTGTTTTCTTTTGTCTAGGCCCTTCACATAAAAAACAAAACAGTAATTTTGGAGAAGTCTCATTGAGGGAGTGATTGTGAGTGGTTGTTTATCTCTTTATGTTGGCCCTGCGATGGACTGGCGACCTGTCCAGGGTGTACCCCGCCTCTCACTCAAAGACTGCTGGGATAGCCTCCAGCTTCCCCACGACCCTTAGTCAGACTAAGCGGCACAGATAATGAATGCATGAATAAATGAAAGTCTCATTGAGATTGACAATCTCTTTTGTAAGAGGATTCAGCCAAGATGTCCTTTTCATATGTTATACTGCATTGATATATATAAACAACACATATTTTTGTTAAATAAAGTTGGGAATTTGGAAGTTTTAAAGTTTGGTCATAGAGGTCACACTGTAGCAAGTGTCATCATACTTTCCAACACAACCCATTTCTGAATGACAGTGTTGCCTTGTCCAGTGACTGCCCTCAGGAATGTTCTCTTTGTCTTTCCATTTTACTCGCTGTGTCCCAATAATCAACCTTTCCACTCAGTATGATCTTGTTCTCAGAGTCAGTGGGCCTAAAATACACCACACCAGCCTGTATTTTCTGTTTTCTTGTAGTCTGGAGAAAGTGCCATAAGAACACAGATGAAACAATTGCATTCCCTCAAGGGCTGTTTGCTGTTTATTTAAAGGGTGGGACATTGTTTAGGTCTCAAACTGGAATTGAGAAAAGATGGCGCCCTCCCTCTTTGTCAAGTCTGTGCCTCATTAATCTAAGATGCGGCCTCATACTGAGGGCAGCAGCATATGTAAAAATCTGCTTTCAGACTTTTTTGTCTCCATGATAATTTCCTGGCAGGCTTCTCTCAGATGAGGCTTTTTTGAAGTTTGGAAATTGGTATGTTGTATTTAATGGTTTTATGTTCTTTTTTAGTTTATATGCCTTTTTTTTTTCTCTTTTGAGCTTGTCTGGAATATTCAATTCAAGAATACAACTGTAGTCAGTAAGCATTTCTGCGTTCAGTAAATAATATTTGTAATGGTATGTCCTCTTCATCAGCACTGGATCTGGTGTTCTGTTGTCCTTAGCAAACACATGCCAGATATGTTCTGATGAGTGAAATTCAGCAGCCAGAGTCAAAGGAGGTGTGTCCCGACAACTTCCCTTCATTCCAGTTTGATGACCGTCACTCATCTCCAGCTTGTTTGTTCCATTTTAAACTTATCAGATTTGAGACATTTGATTAGCACAACTCTCTTGATTTCATTGTAAACACCCTTTGTCTGCAGCTTACTGACCCAACTTGTCACTGGTGTGTCAGAAATGCCGGAGAGGATTAAATTAGACCCTTCCTGCATCATATGCCATGTGTTGTCAACATTTGTTTTGGAAACGCCGAGGCCTCATGCTGAAGTTGGTATGAGCATCATGTGTTTGTGAGATCCTTTGACTCAGAAAGCTGTGAGGTTGTCTTGCCTCTGTGTTTGTCACTTCTTTCTTTGCAACAACAGTCTCAAAGGCAAGGCAAGTTTATTTATATAGCACATGTACAAGACAATTCAAAGTGCTTTACATGAAACATTAAAGGCATTACAGAAAAAAAGCATAAAAGAAAATACAAATAACAAAATCATAATAAAATCAAAGATACAGAAAGGTCCTGGTGTTACGTTCATGACCTATTGGGTGATATCCCTCAGCCTCACTGGAAACTAGTTTTCAGGATGATCCATAAGTTCCTTTGTTAGAAAAACACAGAATTTGTCAGGACTAGTGATGCAAATGCCTTTACTTGAATACTTTGTAGTTGAAGTGTTTGTGCTTTTACATGATGTTATAATGACTTTGCAAATTTGTTTGAAAAGTTAATAAAAACGTAAGTCAAGGTCTCTTCTAGTATTGTCATTAGTTGTACTGATGGGTCAGTTCTTCCGAAAACTGTTTTAATGACTCATATGAGAAAAGATATGAGAAAAAAAAACTTGTTTACCTTGGATATAACTTGTAGCTCTGTTCTGCCATTTAAAAGTCATCTCAAAACCTGTAAATGTTTTCAACTTCACTTTGTTAAAGTTGACCTCTGCAGAGATAATAGTCACATACTGTAGTATGAGGTTTCAGAGAGGTTTGGAGCTGTAGGTGCATCCTTCCAAAGGGATATTCATATTAATCCCAAAAGTGTTTTTTTATAATTGTTATTTAGGTGAGCTTGAAAATGTTTTTATTCATGCTATGGACACATACTGATATTCTATCTTAACAAAACTCATGTGTTTACTATGACTCAAAACACATTTAAATAAACCTAGTGGTTGCTGGTGTTTGGAGGAGTAGAGTAGAAGCCTAAAAGTAGATAAAGAGCTGTTAAGCTGTGGTGTTGCTGAACGTTACGATGTTGCATATTTACTGTAGGTGTGTTAAGCAAAGAAGCTTTAGGGCTTTTTGTACCAGGAATCAGCTCCTGTGAGAAGCGGGTAAGAAGTCCCAGAGCTGGTTTGTAATGAAGGAGTTTACTCGGCCAGTAACTTGGATTGTTATGTTTTTGTCATCAATCAGCTAACTTCCTTCACTGTTTTGTCGGAAATATTTTCAATTCCATGTACATCTCTGACTCTAGCCACTTGTCATGTTTAGTTTATATATACTCATAGAAGTGTACAAGACTTCAACTGTATACTTCTTGAAAAAACCTCAGTCCCTTCTCATTGTATATCTGCTCAACGTGTGTGCAGCAGCATGACCTCTGCCTTGAGTGGGTGGGGACCAAAGTTTTCTGTTCTAAACATACTGGGAGGCTATTTGAAATGTTAGCCTGTAGCCTGAGAGAGCTTGCAACTCTGTAACTGAACACTTACACACATGCAGGGATGCCTCAGCATTGCATTTTGGATGTAGAGCTTGTAGATTTTCATTGTCTTGAAGCTTGTCGACAGCTTCACAGGAATAGGTCACGTTTGGGTGAACGGAGGTTAAAAAGGTGGTTGAGCTGTAGCTTTAACAGTAGGTCTAGACCCTAGAGGAACGATCCAGATATGTGATGGGGAGTGCCAGTTAGAAATGTTGCATATGTCTGAGTGTGTGCACAAGAGAAATTAATTCCAAGGAATGTTCCCATATTCACATGCACACATTTAAATTTGTATCATTGCCATCATCATTTAGCAACTCATGAAGAAATGAGCTCATTTTTGTTCAGCCAGCCAGGTTCTGATATGATTAGTGATGATGGATCAAAGCGAGGGAGGGGGGGGAGAGAGAAGAAATATTTGCTCCATCTAATACACCAGCGAGATTCTGTCTGTGCAGTGTAATTTTTTAAGACCAGATAGATACTCTGGTGAGTGGATAGAACTGTACATTAATCTGGTGTGTGGTCTACTGGGCTTGAAGAGTACAGTTTTTGGTGGCATAATAACCCAGTGGCCTTAATCCATCTCTGTAACCACAGGGGGTGGGGGCGTCCACTGCCGAAGCTGAATTCTGTACCTTCGTTTAGAGCTGCAAGGCACAAAAAGATGACACATCTGTCATGTTTAATGCCACTGGCTCAATCTGTCCACAAAAAGTGAAGAATCAGTCTGGCATAAAGGGGGTTTCTGATGATAAGAAATAGGACTTTTAGGAGCAAGATTTTTCTTTTCTTCTTTGATCTGCATGACACCACACAAATATCACATGTAGGATTAAGCAAAATGGTATGAGAGGCCAGTTTTCACCTCCAGCCAAGTCCAAATCATTCACGGCTGCTTTGGTGTCAGGTAGCTGAAAGCGTGAGAGCTTCACCCTGTCCTTGATAAAACACATGAAGGCCCACACAACTGGTACCCAAAGGGAATTTTAGATGCAGTAATGCCATCCTGGCACCACAGAAGGTAAGTGTATCTGCCTCGGGGGTGGGGGGGGGGTTAGAGTCTGATGCTATCTGGCACTTCTGTGCCATACATTTGTGTCTTTCTGTGGTGTTTTACATTTGTACTGTGCAACCACAACAATGTATTTAATAAGCCCTCAAGATTTAATTTGGCATGCATGTTAACTGTTACACAATCTGCCTGTGGGCTTCATGCTCACAGTATAACATCAGTGATTATTCTGCTTCTGGGAGCATTTTTAGATGAAGAAATGTAAGTAGAAATGTTTTTTTTTTCCATTTTGCATTACAGTAAAAAACGATTCACTGAATAATGAATATACGACAGGCCGTAGCTTAGATGTTTTCTGCAAAAAAAGATAAGAGGTGCACAGATTTCTGGGGCGATTAGAGAGATTATTTCTGAAGCTGAGTGGGAGAACTGGAGCCTAATGTACTTTACGTATTTGGGGGGAGGTGGGTTGTTAGGTTCCTATACACAAAGCAAGATGAAATTTCTATGTTATAACAAAATTGAAAGGAAGTCAGTTTTTGGAAATAAACAGTGTATTAGGGAGTAATAGTTCTCTAAATATAGGCGCTTAGAAACAGTTCCTCCTATTGTCATGTGCAGCATTCTCGGCATACCAGAAGCAGATGTGTTAACTGTACATACAGTAGATGATACAATGAACCAAACTGCAGCAGCAGCTCTGTGATGGTTTAGATTCTGCTGCTGATGTGCAGATTCTAATGTTACTCGTTATATTATAGCTTGGTGGCAGATCAATAGTATTTTTTGGGGGGTTTTGGGGAGGCACCTGGTCAGTAGCCTGTGTACCTCTGCATCCTGTCCATAGAAAGTTTGCTGTTGATCTATTTATTATATTGTATCCCCCCCCCCCCCCCCCCCCCCCCCCCCCCCCCCCCACACACACACACACACACACACACACACACACATCCAGGCTCACCATTTAAGAACAACCCAAACGGAAAATCATTTATTGTCAGTGCCCATGTTTGGATTCAGGATATGAACTCTTCCGAAGCCCTCTTACGTTGCCAGTTTCTTTCTGGCCTTCATCATCATCATGCTAATTGGCTGAGTGTAGTCAAGACAATGCATGTCATTTTTAGTTTTATGGAGCTCACCTTGCATAGCAAAACTAGAATTAAAATGAAGAAAAAGCTCTTTTGAGTTGATGTGAGCATCGTCATGCCACTTTCAAGTTGTCTGTGACTCAGTTCAGATTTGTGTGACGCACACTGGTGCAGTGTTTCAGTTCTCCTGAAGGACCCTGCAGTGTATTAGTTACCAAAAGAAGGTGATGTCCACCTTTTTCTTAGTGCCAGGAAGTGTCTGGTGGAGGGATCTGCTTACTGTTGAAGGGCATTACTGTGGCAGATGTAGAATCACTGGGGATGTGGAGTATTGGTATGTGTTGTAGGGCATCATGCTGCAGGATGCAACCCCATACAGAAGAGGGAATGTGTTGAGGAGCTGTTTGATTTTTAAGTTACAGTTCTTTCTTCTTTAGTTAAGAGAACAACCTCACATAACTTAGAAGCATATATACTGCCCTTTTGTTCAGAGTTCCGGCAGCTGGTCATGCTGAGTGCAGCTTCCCCAGACTGGCCTCAGTGTTAAGTCCACAGGAATAAGAGCTATTTATTCAACAGAGTCAGTGGGACATTGAATCCTAAATCTCTTCCCTTGCTCACGCTCCACTGGTCCAATTATGAACCCAATCACAGCAGCACCCACCACCAGGAAATGCCGTGTGCAGCGCGGAAGTGAATGAATGGGTGAATAAAGCTTTGAACGAAGAAGTCTCTAGAGGAGTTTTAGAGTGTGTAAATTTAAAAAAAAAAAAAAAAAAGTGAATTTTCATAAGAAATTAGAATCTTTTGATTTATTGTAGTCCATTTAATTCCACACTTAAGTATCAGTGCTGAGAAATTCTTGCTGTGAGAATAATTTGTGTATGAACCTGCTCTGTAAATGATAACCATGTTATTTCTTCTGTTTCTCTGTCTCTGTTTCACCTGCGGGTATCTTCTGTGCATGATGGATCGGTCTTCTACTTCAGCAGGAAACAACCCAAGGTATGTTTGTTTCATTTTTTTCTTTCTTTCTTTCTTTAGTAACTCCGCCAAGCATCATCTAATAAGTTTCAGACCGTCGTAGGGATTTCTCAGTCATAGTTGCAGCATCACAGATGAGGATACATACAGAAGTAAGGTGCAGAATGAACAGCACGGTTCTCCTGTAGAGCTGAGAGATTCCCTGCACAGGTCCATCCACTGCTTTGACATTGTTTCTAGGAACATGACTGAAAGTGTTGTGGTAGTTTGGTTGGTCAGCAGGAGCTGGATAGATGTCCGTGTGAATGTGTCAGCGCTGTAAGATCTCGTGAACACCCACAAAGGCTCTACAATGGAGAGAGGGATGAGCATGGACATTGGGGCTGTGTGTGTGCACATTCAAAGCTGCATTGTTGGAGTGCACCCCCACTTCCCCCCTTGACAACACACTGGTGACTAGCTCAGAGATGTTTCACACACCAGGGACAGGCTTTGTGCTCGGTGCACTCGGCCCCCTGACTGGACCAGGGGAGCATTAGTCTGGGCTGCAGGCGAGCATGGTCTCTGGGGCATGTGAACCTGAGCTGCCCTGTAATAACCCTAAGCTAGACAAGCACGTGTCTGTGTGCTTAGTTATGACAATCAAACTACTACCTCCAACGAGGAGGTTATGTTTTTCCCCTGTTTTTCTGTCTGTTAGAAACTTCTGTGTGATTTTTATTTTTCTGAGAATTGATTGCGGTCTAACTTGGCTCCTTTCAATTTACGTGGTGATCTGGAGGGAATAGTGGACACAGAAAGTTTTAAAAGAATTCTTCTTAATATGGGTATAGATGTGCTTTCCCAGTTCCCTTTACATTCTTAAGTACAATCACATTCATCTAGTTTTCATCCGAGAAATAACAAAAAGGGCTTTGTGCTTCTCCGCTTCATCATTATTTGTACTGCTGATTAATAATAATTGTCCACTCAGGAACAATTTGTTGTGCAATCACACCCTCAGACTGGACAGAGACAGACCAGAGGGCATTGAAGCCCTAGTTTCCAAACCAGGCCTAATTGAGAATGATGGGACTTTTGTTCCCAAGAATGGCACCCACTCACTTGTCTGAAGTCACAAGAGGAGGTCTTGCTTTCATAGCATTCAGTGATCTCGGTGCTTCCCATGCTGACTGTGCAACCACTGGTTCCCTGCCCATTAGCCCTTATTATGATTAAAAGGGACTTTAATTATTTTGTGGTATTTGTGGTGTGGAAAGTATTTTTGTGGAGCAGCATCAGTAAATTGGAAGCCAGAAGTACATATGCTGCATTGTAAGCGTGATAAGAGTGAAAAAAAAGGAAGTCGTGTCTCTTTTAAGTTTTGTAGCAACTATGCAGAAAATATGAGGTTAAAGCGCTCATAAATAAATGCCGCTTATAGAGCAAAACATTTCTTATAGACTTATTTGACTATTTCTTTGGAAAACAGCAGTTCTAAATAATGCAGACAATATATAAAGTACAGTCACTAGTTTAAACAAGCCTAAACCAACTATTTACACTGTAAAACTCCTGGATTGCATTTCTAACCGTTCATTTGAATATTTAAATCAGTATGAGCGTGGTTGAGTTGTAGTATAATGCTGCAGTAGACAGGACATGGTTAATTGTTGCTACTTAAACAGAAATTGAAGGAAAACGTGAAATGTTTAGGGATTCACACGAATGCAACACATCAGCAAACAGGTGCTGTTTTTGTGTGTGAGGAGTTGCGCTCTTTGGTAAATGAGGCCATTGCTCTTTTCCAGAGAGCGTCCCCTCTGTGTGTGATCCCTCCAGATAGAGTTCATGCAGGTGCTTGGAGGATAAGAGGGCTTTCTGCTGTTGAAGTCTGTGCCGCGGGACCTGGTGATAAAGGCCAAGAGCTAGCCGGCACCACTGTGAACTGCTACAGTCTGGTTTCCTTGGAGATGAGGGTCACTGGGAGCTGGAATTTTTCTTAGGAAGCACTGACCCTGATTTATGAATTCATTTAACTCCAGCTACTATGACAGAATGCTGGGCTGCTCACAGTGGATTTGTGCAGACAGCCATAGTGCTGTGTTAATAAGCGTTAGCTCAAACAAATGCTCAGGCTTCAGCTTACTCGCTCAGCCATTGTGATTTACTGTACAGCAGGGTGGCATGGTGCCACACATTAATCCTGTCTTTACCTCAGAAATAAACACTTTTACAAAAGATCAGATCACATGTTGTGCTGTACATGCTCAGACAAGTGTGAGAATGTGTATTTATGCATTCTGTGCTTTCTTCTCTGCAGGTGTTTGCTTTTGATCACTGTTTCTGGTCCATGGATGAATCCAATGTTCCCAAATATGCTGGTGAGTCATTACGGCTAAGCCTGATCTTTGTCTCATCCAAACGCCAAGGTCATGTAAAGACACAATTAGCTTTCTGTTGTCACTGTAAGGGAGAGGAAAGTCCCTTTTTGATGGGAAACTCCATTTGCATGATGCAAAACAAAGCATGCTTTTGACATATATGAACATTTGCATTTAAACTGAACAGCTTACAGAGAAGTTGTATTTGCATCGTCTTAACCTCTATATAACTAGTGTCACAAATATGCAACAAACCACTTCTAGCCTTTTTATTTGATTTATTTTTTATGTATTTAATCAATTGTTTTCATTTGCTACCATTATTTATGTTTTTGTCATTGTTTATATACTGTTATTGATTTATTTAACATTCAGTTCAAGCTCATTTTATTCTAGTCTTGTTCTTTTTGTAATATTTTTTCTTGTTTTTTAATACATTTATTTTGCTCTTATATAATTTAATGTAAATTCAGACATTCAGACACCTTAGAATTAATAAATTATAATCTAGGTTTGTACAGTAAACACTTAGACTCAGTGTGTTCATATGCATTTCAGAGTGTGCTTATAAGTCATCTATAAGCCTTACACAGGAACTTGTATTGGAAATTAACTTTCCCACATCTATCATTCATTTTTCTAATTGGGCCAAAACAGGGCTACAGTTTGTTGTTGTTGTTTGTCAACAGAGAAGATATTATTTCTACCAATCTGATAAAGACTATTGCTTCATTTTGCATATTTTTTTCATCATATCTCATCTTGTTAGAAAATGTAACTCTTACACGTGCTTTGTGCTGAACTGACAAGGCTGCCAATTCAGTGAAGGATTCCTGCCTCAAGGGTCCAGGCCAAGGCTTTATTTAGCTCATTAAACAGCTGTCTCATTCAGCTGGGGCATGTTCGTGAGCAATGCAAGAGATTTCTCTACACAGTCTTTATATTTTCCACGCGACCAGACAGGAATCTGGCACCTTGCATGAATCTTACTCATTATTTTGGGGATCTTTTCAATATACTTCTCTGTACTAATTTTGTATTCTATTAGATCCACCAGATAATAGAGGATACTCATATGCAACTGAGTTGGTCTTCTATTTACCATAATCTCCATGGTGACTGATTCTTTCTCTGAAAGGTCAAGAGGTCGTGTTCAAGTGCCTTGGAGAGGGAATACTTGAGAATGCATTCCAGGGATATAACGCCTGCATATTTGCATATGGACAAACAGGTAAGAGAAAATCTACCCAAAATATGTGTCAAGTTACTTTATTTTAAAATTATTTTGTTCTAAATCAATGTACCAATGCGATCTTGCGCTTAAGTATTTCAGTGATTGTTTTTGGATTGTGTGAGCATAAGCTGGAATTCATAAATGTCTCCAAAACAAATGCTGACAGTGCAAATTTACAATTAAATGTTGTTTCCTAAATGTCTTAAATGTAGAGAATCAGTTGTTGTGTACACAGAGCGACACTAAAGATTGTTATTTACTTCAGTGTAACCCTAATCCCACTGGCACATAGGTTTCTGAATGTGTTTCTGTGTCTTGTGAGATACAGACTATTTATTTTGTGTTGTTCTCAGAGATTTTTTTTTTATCTAAAAGTTGTACATGTCTTGAATTTTCTGACCAGAAAGACACACTTGCCTCTTATTTACTGTCCACAAACACACATTTTGTATTGATTTGTGTGGAACTAGTATTGCATTTGGCTAAATAATGTCAGTTTGTAATATTTTGGTTCATGATCTGTAAAACTTGTGTTTACTACATGATATTACCAAGATATTGATGCTTTAAAAACAGCTTTTATGTTTTGGTTTTTGAATTGTATATTCTTTTGGCAGGTTGTTGTTGGTATTCACTTAAAGCATCACAGTGGCCTCATAAACTTTCTAGTATGTCTGTAGACAGTTTGTCTCCATATTACATCATGCAGAGTTTCTACAATATAATCCAGATGTGCTAGGAAATAAACGAAGATGCTAATTAGAGTATTAAGCTTTACCGTTATTGAGGCTCTGCACTGTATAGCTCACTTTCTAAAGTTGATACACTTATGTGCTCCAGGTTCAGGCAAGTCCTTTTCCATGATGGGAAATGGCGAGCAGCCTGGTTTAATCCCCCGCCTGTGCTGCTCGCTATTTGAGAGGGTCCACAAAGAGGAAAACGAGGCACATACTTTTAAGCTGGAAGTGTCCTACATGGAGATCTACAACGAGAAGGTCCGTGACCTGCTGGATCCCAAAGGGTGAGTCAGATGTGTGGTCTTGAGGATGCATGACATGCATCAGCTCACTGAACTGGATGAGCTAATGCTTTGGACTGCTGTGGACCCCAGGTGACAGATACAGATGGTTACACAAATTGTAAATGCTCAAAGTTTTCATCCACTCCAATTCACATAACAGGCAGTGACCTGTCTGTCAGTTCTCAGTTTGTGCTAGTTCGCAGCTCTGTTGTGTCTAGACGCCTAAAACACGGGATGCTGACAGAATTATGTGTGTAGGAAGGTCGACCTAGTCATTTCCTGCCGAAAAGCAGCCAGCATCGTCCCCTAACACTGCTGCATTCTTTTCCTCTTTGATGTGATGTGGGTTGGCAGACAGACTGCCTGGAAGCCCAAGTAGTGAATGGGTTTGTTACAGGGACATACATCTGTTAGTGAAGCTGGAAGCACGAGAGCAGTTGCAGCCGCCTGTGACTTTAAGCCCAGAGAGGGTCTACAGTGCAGTGCTCTGTGTGCTGCAGATGTCTGAGGATGCAGCCAGAGTCATTTTAATGGCAAATTCCTCTTATGTACATAGCAAGTCTTACATTCTTGATCCCAATTGGGCGAGTAAATATTAGCTATGGTATAGACATGAAATATCGAGAGTAAATACGGCCTGTCACACTCAACTGGAAGCTAGCTAACCACCATCTCTGAAGTACTTGTATTCTTTACTACTGTTTATGGCAGAAGTGCACACAAATAACCTTATTTCTGCTGACCTGTTTTTATAAAACAATCATCTAATGGAACATCTTACTTTAAATACATAAAAAGGATTTTCCTTGCTTGAAAATTCAAGTCACATTTTTAAAATAAGTAAGTGAGAGAATGATACTTACTTACTTACTTAAATGAGTTTGATTTTGGTTTGTAAAATCTTTCCGACAGCGAGTTTGAGCTGTAAGTTATTGTCTGTTCTACCATAGTTCTATATTCTAATATGTCTACATTTATGTCTAAAGACTTCCAAAAATATTATTAATATTTTTTCGCAACAGTATCAGAACTTGTTGATGCAAAACTGAAAAATCAGTTCAAGGTGCAATTTGTGGAAAAATGCTGTTACAGTTACTGATGTTTTATTTTTATCATAATTATTTTTCTTAAAGGCCTGTTTTCTGAGTTCTGTGGACATTTTTGTGTTTAATGCAAACTCAAAGAACTCTCATAAAAGAGACTGAAACTTCCACAGCATAGAAATTGGGATAAAAACCATGCTGATTATCGAAATGAGGATTTGTTATGTAACATACATTGTTTCAGTATAAACTGGTGAAAAAGTATAGCATCAGCCTACATCCATCACTTTGTTGGTTACCTGCCAGGCGCTTTATCCATGGTTGTGTTTTTCATGTCATGCATTTTTGGACATTTCTAAAATACTCCAAATAAAAAGAAAGTGGAATCAAAGGCTGTTCAAAAGAAAATGATCATTTTGAAGATGATATGATCTTTAGGAAGCAAACAGTCTTTATGTCATGTTGGACTAAAGGCATAGCAGACTAGATGCTCAACTTTACAAAGTAAAGTTTGACTGCTTTTGCATGCACTTTCAGCTTAAAGTGTTTTTTTTTTTATTTTAACATCACCATTTTTTCTTCACATTTTTATAATACAGTGCCTTGCAAAAGTATTCACCCCCCATTGACATTTTCCATGTTTCGTTACCCCACAGCCTGGAATCAAAATTGATTGTTCAAGGGTTTGCATCATTTCATTTTTACAGAACATGCCCACAACTTTGAAGACGTGATATGATTTTTATTGTGAAGCAAATATCAAATGAGACAGAAGAACATAAAACATAATGCATAAGTATTCACCCCCCCAATGTCAGTACTTTGTAGAGCCACCTTTTGCGGCGATCACAGCTGCAAGTTGTTTTTGATAAGTCTCTACGAGTTTACCACATCTTACCACTGGGATTTTTGCCCAATCTTCAAGGGAAAACTGCTCCAGCTCCTTCAGGTTTGATGGTTTGCGCTTATGAACAGCAATCTTTAAGTCTGACCACAGATTCTCAGTTAGATTGAGGTTTGGACTTTGACTAGGCAATTCCAACACATTTACATTTTTTTCCTTATGCCACTCAAGTGTTGTTTTAGCAGTATGCTTGGGGTCATTGTCCTGCTGGAAGGTGAACCTCCGTCCTAGTCTCAGATCTCTGACAGATTCATAGAGGTTTTGCTCAAGAATATTTTTGTATTTAGCACCATTCATCTTTCCCTCGACTCTGACCAGTTTCCCAGTGCCTGCGGCTGAAAAAAATCCCCACAACATGATGCTGCCACCACCATGTTTCACTGTGGAGATGGTGTTCTTGGGGTGATGGGATGTGTTAGGTGTGCGCCAGACATACCGTTTTCCTTGATGGCCAAAAAGCTCAATTTTAGTCTCATCTGACCAGAGTACCTTTCTCCATACATTTTGACAATCTCCCACATGCCCTTGCGCAAAGTCAAAACATGCCTTCTTATTTCTAGCAGAAAGTAATGGCTTTCTTCTGGCCATCCTTCCATGAAGCCCAGCTCTGTGGAGTGTATGGCTGATTGTGGTCCTATGGACAGATACTCCAGCCTCTGCTGTGGAACTCTGCAGCTCCTCCAGGGTTACCTTCGGTCTCTGGGCTGCCTCTCTGATTAATGCCCTCCTTGCCCGGTCTGTCAGTTTTGGTTGGCGGCCCTCTCTTGGCAGGTTTGTTGTGGTGCCATGTTCTTTCCATTTGACGATGATGGATTGTATGGTGCTCCTGGGGATCATCAAAGATTTTTTTTATAACCTAACCCAGACTTGTACTTCTCAACAACTTTGTCTCTGACTTGTTTGGAGAGTTCTTTAGTCTTCATAGTGGTGTTTGGTCAGCAGCGCCTCTTCATTAGATGTTGCAGCCTCTGAGACCTTTCAGAAGAGGTGTATATGTACTGATAGATCATGTGACACTTAGATTGGACACAGGTGAACTTTGTTTCACTTATAGTGTGACTTCTGAAGGTAATTGGTTGAACCAGAGCATTTTAAGGCCTTCATAACAAAGGGGGTGAATACCCCCTTTGTTATGAAGGCATGCACATGGCAATTTTCAGTTTTTTATTTTTAATTTTTTTTTTATTATTTATATTTCTCATTTCACTTCAAAACTTGGACTGTTTTTTTGCAGATCCATTAAATATAATTCTCATTTGAAAAAAAAAATAGTCAAATTAGAGGTTGCAATGTAACAAATTAGGTAAAAGGCCAAGGGGGGGTGAATACTTTTCCAAGGCACTGTAAGTAAGTTTTATTTTATCTTTTAGGCTTAATCTCGTTTTCCAAAGAGAAAACAAGTAAGAAAAACTAACTTCAAAATGGAAAATATTGATTGTGCCTTGTTGAAACACAAAAATGAAATCTGACAATGTCAGAATTTTGTTCTTTTGTGAATCTGTCTGTTCGCGTGTCAGTTTCCTGCTTTCTTCTTAATTATTTCGACTTATTCTGTCAATTTCTCTGTTTTTTTTTTTAAGGAGCCGCCAGTCCCTTAAAGTTCGGGAACACAAAGTTCTAGGTCCATATGTGGATGGTCTTTCACAGCTGGCTGTGACCAGCTTTGAGGTGTGTCTCTCCCCTACATTTAATTACGTTGTCACCAGAGATGAGGCTAAATCCATTTGGTCACCTACTAAAGTGCCACATATTTCACATGCGCATGCACATGATGCATAGAAGAAATGCCTTCAAATGCTGGAGTTGACAAACCTCTGATTTATAACGGAATAACCGTGTAGCTTAAAGTCTTCCCTGGGTAGAAAAGGCTATGACACATATTCTTGGTTTGGCTGCAGTGGTGAGGTTACATGTATTTTACATGCCAAGTCTTGGCAGGTCCTTCCTTAATGACGTTAAAACATCTCCACCCTGTTCCTCTGCGCTCTGCTCCGACTGATTTTAGTGCTGTAGGTTTCCTGTTGACTTTCATGACCCAGCTAAATAAAATGAAAAACAGCCTTATTTAAATACATTCTTCATGTACTTTATTTATAACAATCATTTTCCAAGATTTAAAAACGAAGATGATTTTTAGGGAGGATCAAGTGTGTGCCAGTGCAACTCTGACAGCAGGCTCGGACCCCCCTGTGATCTCTTCTGCTGAGGGAACAGCTAAAGGCATTTATTTTTTGCAAACATTTCCCCTGACACAAGATATGGAACCAAACTGTGGCTCAGTTTTCCAGTTGGATCCCACAAAGAAACATGCAAGTAGTGGCTGGCAAGTGTTACTGTAATTAATAGATATATGTAGCATTGTTGCCAAGTCCACTAGTTATACGCCTTAAAGATCAAAATTAACATGTTAATGCAAATTGAATAATCTGGGGAAGGAAATAAAATTGAATAAAAATTATTCTATTAATCCCAGTGGAAAATTCATTATGTAGTATGCTTTTTTTTATATATAAAAAATAATGATAAATTAAAATAATTAAATAATTTAAATTGATGATTTTGTTTAAAGCATTCATTTCGCTGGCTTAAATGCTAGTTGGTAACCATGGCAACCAAAACTCACAAATGGCACATTCTGCGTGCTTCGCGTCGGGCAGTTCACGCCTCTGCGTCTTCCATTCATTTCTGAAAATTGACAACTCGTCGGGCACAACTTTTTTATAATTCGTTTCAAGTCTGAAAAAATATATAAATGCCTGATGTTATCTAGTCATCTATAAATAACGTATAATGTTGTCTGTTTATCTTTAATGTTATCCCTTTTATGTTTTTAGGACATTGAGGTGTTGATGTCCGAGGGGAACAAATCTCGCACCGTTGCAGCCACAAACATGAATGAGGAGAGCAGTCGATCACATGCTGTCTTCAGTATCATTGTCACACAAACGCTCTACGATCTACAGTCTGGGGTTAGCTTTGTTTTGCTTTTCAAACCTTTACATGACATACACACATTGATGTTTTTCCTCTAAGAATTGTCTGTATTTGGTTTTATTGTGCATGAAAACAGAATTCAGGGGAGAAAGTGAGCAAAATGAGTCTGGTTGACCTGGCAGGAAGTGAGCGAGTATCCAAGACTGGTGCTGCTGGGGAGCGCCTCAAAGAAGGAAGCAATATAAACAAGCGAGTATTTTATTCACTTACATTAAACGTATATTAAGTCCGACAATTTGACATGTGACCCACGGTCGCTGAAAGTAATGGTTTTTTGTTGTTGCTGCTGTTTTAGATCTCTCACTACGTTAGGCTGTGTGATTTCTGCTCTGGCTGATCAGTCTGCAGGAAAGGGAAAGGCTAAGTTTGTGCCTTACAGAGATTCAGTCCTAACCTGGCTGTTGAAGGTTTGACCCGCAAAATAAATATTTTTTATCACAATTGTTGTTGTGATCATATCCATGCTGACCAATAGTAAGGTGCATTTAGGCAGTTCTGCCTTTGACTCCAGGATAACCTTGGTGGAAACAGTAAGACAGCCATGATAGCCACCGTGAGCCCAGCTGCTGATAACTATGAGGAGACATTGTCCACGCTACGTTATGCTGACAGGGCCAAGAGAATCATCAACCACGCTGTTGTGAACGAAGACCCTAATGCTCGAATCATCAGAGAGCTCAGAGAAGAGGTGGAAAAACTAAAAGTTCAGCTCTCTCAGGCAGAGGTGAGAAGAGAGGCAGACCAACACAGACTGGGAATAAGTTTATTCCAGAATGAACACCAGTATGACCAATTGCTATTTCCATTGTTTTCCATCAGTCTATGAAGGCTCCTGAACTTCAGGAGAAACTGCAGGAATCTGAGAAACTCATTCAGGAGATGACGGTCACTTGGGAGGAGAAGCTAAGGAAGACAGAGGAGATCGCCACTGTATGCACATGTCACGAAAAACTCTGAACTCTAATTCAGTGTGTATTTACATGTGCAGCTACACTGTTACACTAATCTGTGTTTACAGGAGCGCCAGAAGCAGCTGGAAAGCATGGGCATCTCTTTGGAAACTTCTGGTATTAAAGTGGGTGAGGACAAGTGTTTCCTGGTCAATCTGAACGCCGATCCTGCACTAAACGAACTACTGGTTTACTACCTGAAGGTAATCCAGTTTTTACAATGTGATTAAGTGTTTTTTGTCATTTGCCCAACACCTTGAAAATGTACTTGATTCAATGCAATAATTACATCAAGATAAAGTGATAAAGGGGGCATCAAACTACAGCAGAAAATAGGATTACAGCAAAAACTGAAGCAGTAAAGAAGTATTTGGAAATCTGTAAACAATAAAGGTTAAAACAAAAATAGTGATGAAAATATCACATTTTTTATTAAATGAGATAATAAATAGAGATTTTTAGATTATACATCTTTATGTCCATAGCAAATGCTAAAGTCGAAAACACTTCATCATGACTTGAGACTGACACAAAGCGAGTGACTTTGCCAAATGAAGCCTGTTTTAACATGTGTTTCTGTATATACAGTATGTTGCTGACTATCTCTTTACTCTGTATATTAAATTATCCATTGACTAAGGCTCTGCAGCACATCAGCACACAGGTTGCAGCAATTTTAATGATAGTATGAGAGTGCAAGTGTGGTAAAAGCAAGTCTGAAGCAACAAGCTGCTTACTTGGACCTGCCAGAGCAGAGGCATGTGAGAAAAGAGTCTGCAGAAGTTGCAGAACAACAGGCCTTTGTCTGGCGTCTGCAGGCCAGCCTGGCATATCAGTGAGGAATGACTATGGTAATGTGAATGGGTTATTATGCCCTCTAGAAATGAGCCATGTTTGCTTAACAATGCCCCCTCTGCACAGACGGGTGGATGAGGTTTGTTTTAGTTTCAGGTTTTCCTGAAATTGAGGTGTTCTTGCATCAATATTTTCCCAATTTTCTTTTGCAATCTGGGTCACTAAACAGATCTAAGTGTTACTGTATTTGGATCTGTCATTGTGGTTTTGTAAATCTGTCCTCCACCTGCATGTAGGAGCACACGCGTGTGGGTGCAGACACATCTCAGGACATCCAGCTCTTTGGGATCGGTATCCAGCCAGAACACTGTTTCCTGGAGCTCTGCCCAGATGGTGATGTCACCTTGATGCCCATCGGAAATGCCAGGTGAGCGTTTATACAGCTAATATTTGCTGTGTGTCTGCTTATCTGTTTCCTTCATGGATGGCTGCATCTCAGAGTTTTACATGACCTCAGTGCTCAGGAATCTCATGATCTGAGCGCCGAATCTTTGATATCAGAGCTGTGTCTGCCTACCATTACAAAACAACTGCTCCTTCTCAGTTAGTTACTGCTCTGCTTTTAAAGTTAAAGATTATATTTCCATAAACATTTTCCTGCTTTCCATAGGACATGCGTAAATGGTACAATGATCGACTCTATAGTGCACTTGTGGCACGGAGACCGAATCTTATGGGGAAACAATCACTTCTTCAGGTACAAACCCTCTGGTTGTGTCGTCACATTCAAGCTTAAAAACACTAAGAGAACAGGACTGATTAGGTGTTTTACTTTGTAGGATAAATCTGCCTAAACGAAAGCGACGGGATCGCTTGAAGGAGCTAGAGAGAGCCTCTCCCAGAGAGAGCTTTGTTGAAGCTGATGTGGAGACCGCCAGTGAGGCCTCGTCTGAGCAAGACTACAGCTATGAATTTGCCCAGATGGAGGTCATGATGAAGACTCTTGGAAACAATGGTACAATTAGGACAATTTACCTTCCTCTGTATTTTAAGTCTGTTTTATAAATTGATCTAGGCCTCGGTGTTCAAGTTTTATTTGCCCTTTTTTTCCTCAGAAGTATTTTCCTTTTATTCATTTTCATTATTTAGCACTCTTAGTTGTGCAGCACTTTGGTCAACTGCTGTTTAATAAAAAAATGTTCACTTGACTTAAACTCTTGTAGGTAACATTAATGAACTCTGTGTTGAGGCATAAGGATTGTTTCTTCCCACATACATAGATCCCATGCAGAATGTGGTCCAGGTGTTGGAGAAGCAGTACCTGGAGGAGAAGCGGATGGCTCTGGAGGAGCAGAGACTGATGTATGAACGAGAGCTTGAGTCACTACGGCAACAGCTGTCTCCTGAGAAAACACCACAGCATCACCGCAGCAGCAGCGAACGCCTTACTTTCCCAACACACACGCCACACGGCAAGCTGCGTCTGTGGACGGAGGAGCGGTTAGTGAAGTTGCCCACACATGTTTGGGTTATTTAATATTCTAGTCATGTCTTAGAGGCACAAACTGTTATTAAAATCAGACTACTCCTTTATTCCACTTTTGTTTCCAGAACATAGATCTTAAATACATCTTTGAATCCATACAGAATGTACATACAAGATTACAGATCATCACACTTAAGCACAAAAACCGAGGCTGATATGTATTTTTTGCATCTGTGCGAGACAGGGATGAGCTTTTCCGTCAGAGTCTGTCTCGACTCAGAGAGCAGGTTGTCAAAGCCAATACTTTGGTGCGAGAAGCCAACTTTTTGGCAGAGGAGATGAACAAACTCACTGACTATCAGGTCACCCTTCAGATTCCTGCAGCCAACCTCAGTGCCAACCGTAAGGTCAGTCTCATTTCTAGAGTTCAGGCATCAAACCTCCACTCTGGATGGAAATTCATCTAAACCATTTTTATGTAGCGTGGAGCAATCGTGAGCGAGCCTGCCATTCAGGTGCGACGGAAAGGGAAGGGGACCCAGGTGTGGACCATCGAGAAGCTGGAGAACAAACTGGTAGACATGAGAGATCACTACAGAGACTGGAAAGAAGGCACGGAGGAAATGGTGAGGATCAAAAGACAACAAAGAGAAAGATCAACAACACAGGAAATCATTTTTAAGTTTGCTCCCTTTGTCTTTTTTTTTCTTGTTTGCCTTTTTAGTACAACAAAGCAAATGGTAAACACTGTGATCCGTTCTATGAGGCGCACGAGAACCACAACCTGATTGGAGTGGCCAATATTTTCCTAGAGTGCCTTTTTCATGATGTCAAACTACAATATGCTGTTCCCATCATCAGCCAACAGGGAGAGGTGGTACACCAATAATTTGATGTCTTTTCAGCACCTTTGGGATTTTCACAGTGAAGTCATGGTTATTCTGCTTCTGTGTGCAGGTAGCAGGCAGGTTGCATGTTGAGCTGTTTCGAGTTAATGGAGCTGTGCCTGAGCGCCTGTCAGGGGGAGACGACTCATCTGAGAACTCTAGTGAGAACAGTTTCTTTGAGGTCATGGACACCAATGGAGAGATTGTCCACATGGCCAAGAGGCTCACCTGCAGGGTAAGAGTAGCCTTTGATTGAGGTTTTATCTCTGAAATTAACAATGTAAATAATCTTTTTCCTGTTTGATTTTTTTGCTGCTGTAGGTGAGGATCAGGGAGGCCACAGGGCTGCCGCTGAACCTGTCCAACTTCGTCTTCTGTCAGTACACATTCTGGGAGCACTGTGAGCCCGCTGTTGCCCCTCCCATGGTCAGCCCAGATAAACCTTCTCCTCGTAGTCCAGATGCTCAGTTTACTGTCCAGTTTGATCACTGCAAGGTGACAAAAAAGAGGACCTTTAGTTGCTTTAGTTGAAGAACTTACTTTGGACACAGTGGAATATTAATCTTTGTCTTAACACTGCCTGTTTTCTGTTTTATTCTTTGTTCTAGGACTACGTTGTGAATGTAACAGATGATTTTATAGAGTTTATATCAGATGGAGCTTTGGCCATTGAAGTCTGGGGCCACCGCTGTGCTGGTAACAGACGTTCTCTCTGGGAGTTAGATACACTAGAGGCCAAGACCCAAACGCTCCGGGACAGGTATGACTTTTGCACATTTGGACACACGCTGACAGTGACATCTCACACCTTACTTACACTGGCTGTTGCTGTTTAAGGTGGAGTGAGGTCTCTCGCAGGATCGAGCTTTGGGTCTCCATCCAGGAGCTGAACGAACAGGGAGAGTATGCGCCTGTGGAGCTGCATCCTGGAAAAGACATCAGCACAGGCGGAGTCTTCCAACTTCGACAGGTCTAATAAATGAGGGAAAAGACTCCAATTTAGTTCAGACTGGCAGATCTACAGCAGTTACTAATAATTATGTAATTTTGTTAATGAGAGCAGGGTCACTCCAGGAGGTTGCAGTTGTGTGTGAAACCAGTCCAGAACTCGGGCACTTTGCCTCTGCTGGTGGAGGCTATGCTGTCTGTCTCCATTGGCTGTGTGTCGGTTCGCTCTACTAAACTCCAGAGGCCACTTGATAGCTACCAGGTTGGTGAAATACACAACCTTGCACAACACACATGCCACTTGGAAAGTGAACTCAACATGTTGACATAAATTTGAAAATGATTTGCATTTGGTTCAAAGCAGATACTGTATTTATTTAAGCAATAATGTGTTTGTACAAATGACGTACATTATGCTGATCTGCCCAAAATTACCAGTGTTTAGCGTTTCTCTGCTTTTGTTACTCGGCTGATCCTTATGGGTGGCTAGCTGCCAAACGGAGGCCAAGTAATGTATAAACTCAGTGCTACGTTTTGACTGTAGTTTGTGGTATGCTATGCCTTTACCACTGTGTGGATTGAATTGCAAAAAAAGTTGTTTTTTTTGTTTTGCTTTTTAGTAATCCTTTTTATTTTCCCTCTTAAGAATAAAAACAAGAAAGCTGGACTTAAAAGCATACAGCTAATAGTTAAAAGAGTTATTGTACAACACTCTCATCCCAGAAAGGGGCCCAGACAGTTCATGGTTTGCTCTGAGCTGTAATGCCAGAAGCTTTATTGGTATTCTCACTTTTGACTGAGTGTCTTCTTCCCTGCCAGAGAGAGGTGGAAGACGATATGGATAGCTATCAGGTACCCACTAACACCCCCCCCCCGCTGCTGCTCTCTGTAGTTCACTCTGCAGCATGAAGGAAACCAACTGATCATGTGTTTTGTGACAAGGCATTTTGCTGAGAGCATGTGAGGCAGGAGTTTATGCCTGTGTTGACTAAATAAAAAAAAAAAAGTGTTTTATTAAACAACAGCTGCACATGTGGATGATTTCTGATGCTGTAATTATCAGTTACACCAGCCATTTTTATGCCAGCTGCCATTTAGAAATACAGTTCCACCCATGGCTGAGCTCCAAGCGAGCACAGCATCTCTTCCGTGGTCTTGTTGCATTCTCTGTTGCTTTTTCACTTAAGTTGCGCGCACTAATGCTCCTGTTTGCTTGTCATCACTGAAAACCTTCACTTAATTGCAAGGGCATTGCATGGATGCATGATCTCCAGTACTTTGCATAGTGAAAGTGTGCTGGTATCAACTTGTTGGCTGTGGGCTCTTTGAGTACAGCTGTTGCTGCAGAGGCAATGTTTTCCCACTTGGTGACATAATCTGCTACATGTTCAGGTAAGTCATTAGGTTGGCTTTGCAGCATTTGTGTGCATGCAGTTGTGCATAAATGATGTAAGTTACTCAAGGGTCGAATGAAGATGTCGTGCCTAAAGCTTGATACATACATACATATATATGTGTGTGTATATATATATATATATATATATATATATATATATATATATATATATATATATATATATATAAAAAATCTTGAGTTTTGGCACAAATATTAAGTTTCTTTTTGGCTTCATCAGTATATTTGCAGAGTCTATTTTAAGGTGGTGTTCACATATCAGGACTGTGAGCACACAAGCAGTACCTGGTAACATTTTCCTGCGCACTGCAGCACATCATCTGCAGCCTCGCTGAGCTACATGGCGCTGATTCTGCTCTCTGTCTGCTTCCAGGAAGAGGATCTCAACTGTGTTAGAGAGCGCTGGTCAGATGCCCTGATCAAACGTCGGGAGTATCTCGATGAACAAATTAAGAAAATCATCAACAAACTTGGTGAGTTTTAGGTCCTGTACAGCTGAAGTGACAGAGATAACATTACTGTCATTAATTTTCTTTCTTTGTCGTTGTGTCCAGAAAAGTCAGAGGAGGACGTTGAGCGTGAAGCTCGGCTAGTGGAGCAGTGGGTTGGCCTCACTGAAGAGAGAAATGCAGTTCTCGTACCTGCACCTGGCAGTGGCATCCCAGGAGCTCCTGCAGACTGGTAAGAAAAGAATGCAATAATTATTTACCTCAAATTTTATGCTGTATTCATCATTACCTAAAACAACCTGCATGCAGGACTCCACCTGCGGGGATGGAGGCTCACATTCCTGTTCTCTTCCTGGACTTAAATGGTAAGGCAGACACTTGCTGCTACTCACTGGTTCTTCTTTAGCTTTCCAAATATTAACAGTCTTTTATGCCACCAGCTGATAATCTGACAGTGAATGAACAGCTGACCGGGCCTCACGCAGCAGGTGTTAACTCTATCCTGCCCAAAGAGCATGGAAGCCAGTTCTTCTATCTACCCATCATCAGGCACAGTGATGAAGAGGTGAGCACTAAGATTACTGCCCTCTGGTGGCAAAACAAACAAAACAAAGCAAACAAAAAAATAATAAACGCAATTATAAAAAAATTTATGAACCACTTGGATTTATAATTACCTCCACTAAAGACGTTATGTTTTTTTCCTGGGTTCATCTGTCTGTCTGTCCGTTTGTTAGCAATATAAACCTCTGAGCAGCTTTTGTGAATTGTTTGTTTATGTGCTTATTTATTTCTAGAAGGAGTCTTGGTCTACCTTTATAGGCCATTAAAAGTTTCTTGAGTGATCAGGAAGGAATTATGAGCACAGGAATTTTTTTAAAAAGTTTCTTCACAGTATGGGCGGAAATGAGTTGCATGGCAGAGGTTGCTTTCTCCAAGTGCTTTTCCAGTTATTTCTGTTTTAATATTTACTATTTATAGACGGCACAATCTGACTCATTTCTTCATTTAGCACAGTTAGGAAACTGAAGTAGACTGAAGCAGCATGTTAATCCACCTACTAAAAACGTATTGAGGAGCTCTCCAGAAGTCAGTTGTTCCATTTAATGAGACGAGAGGTTTTAGAATTTTCTGTCCCTATAGTTGAAGTGTGGAAAATGTGGTTGCTGACTAAATCTGCTCTACTTTAAGAATATTGGTTGGCATAAATTATTTCTTAGTTCCAACAACAGGCTCTTAGATGGCACTTGATGATACATTAATTATACTCTGCTCCTCACATTCACCAGGTGTTGGCACTGTGCTCCTGGGACTCTTCCATTCACGACTCTGTACACCTCAACCGGGTCACTTCTCCTAATGAACGCATCTACCTGATTATTAAGGCCACAGTGCAGCTCAGTCACCCCGCCTCCATGGAGCTGGTGCTCCGCAAAAGAATTGCTGTCAACATCTATAACAAGCAGGTTTGAAATAAATAAGACTGAAGTAACTTGAGAGCAAAAATGAGGTTACCTGCAGTGGGTTGTGTTGCACTGATCCAGATTGTTCTGGGTTTATATCATACAGAGCTTCACTCAGAGTCTCAAGAGAAGAATGTCCTTGAAGAACACGCTTTACTCCTGTGGCGTGATTTATGAGATTGTTTCCAACATACCAAAGGTACAACTCTGCCTCTGAGATTTAATGTTTGAATGCATTAGAATAAAAATGCAGCATGCTGTTTTTGTTGATGTGTTGTCTTCATCAGCTTTTTCTTTTCTTCTGTCTTTCCAGGCCTCAGAGGAGCCAGAGGAGAGGGAAACCTTGGCCCTAATGGCTGCTCGTGGTGATAGTGAGGAGACTCAGAATGGGGAAACCTACATAGAGAAATACACACGGGGAGTTCTGGAAGTGGAGAACATCCTGAGTCTAGAAAGGCTACGACAGGTGAAACACCAAAAAACATGCTTACTGAATTACAGTTCTTGCATCATAACAAAATGATTATTTTTTCTCAGACAGGCCAGAAGTCAGGCTCAGCTCTACATATGTGCAGCTTATCATAGCTCCAATCCTCATCAGCTGACATTTCAGCTGATCCATGCCCTCCATGCAACTGGCATATGTAGTGTCCACTGTTGAAACTGCTTTAGTCTGCTCATATTACATGTACATGCTTTGTCACGCCCTCCCTCTGTGGTCATGAGGCCAGCACCTGCATTTCTGATTGACTAATGTTGTTTCAGCTAGCTCCACATTCTCCATGGATCACAAGGAAATACAGTATTGGTCTCCACTGATCTTCAATTCTTTACCTTTATCATGCATTTTCCCTTTTGGAATTAATACAGTGTAATTTAATTGAGCTCCATTTATTTTTTACCTGTCAGGTTTTTTCCTTCTTTAGACTTTGTACATAAGCCAAAAAGGTTTGCCTAGTTGGTCATATTATTATGTGTTTTGCTCTTGCATAAGGCTTTTTCATGTATCGTCTTCAAGCAAAGTCTGATATGGCCTTTTGTTTTTCATTGGAAATAGTTGCTGTTCCTTCGTCTGTCCCAGTTTTTCCCCATGTTCACATAAAAAACGAACATTACAGAACAAATTTTAATTATTGAAAACAGTGAGAACAACCTCTGACTAAAATTTAGTCCTGACTGAACTGTCCCCTTTATTCTGTGCAGGCCGTGACGGTGAAAGAAGCACTCACCGCAAAAGGGAGACACTTGAGAAGGAGTATCAGCACACCAAATGTACAGCATGTAATTAGCAAATATCTCTCACTGCATTGGATACTAAACAAATATACATAATTGTTTGACTGTAAAGTTTCTAAAGCTAATAAACTTATACTTCTCTCTTCCTAGTCTTCATGCTGTAAAATAGATTTGACTGGTTGTGAGGATGAGGAGTGTAAGGTAAATCAGTTTTAAGATTTTTTATTCACGTTTTGAACTGTAATATGTGACTGCGTTTTAGCTTGATTAGTTTTTAAGATCAATTCAAAAGATTTAAGATTTTTAAGTTTTTAAGATTAGTTTTAAGATCGTTTGCTAAGGTGTTGCACAATGCACAATCAATGTCATATTACCAAGTACAAAGGAAGAAGTAATGTTGCTATTTTATTCTTTTAGTGAATTTAGGTTAAGTGGAAAGTTTGTAAAAGCATGATATAGCTCCCTAGTTACATGTTGATCAAAACCTCATGTTATTTTCTAGGACCACTGCGATCATGTGGACAACATCTGCAACCCTCAAGATGGCGACCTTTGTGCCACACCCATCAAAAACAGGGAGAGCCAAGGTAAATTAAACTTAGCCCATCTGTAGCAGCTACATTTCATCTTTACTGTCTTTTATTTGTGGAGAATGATGCCTGGGTTACTGCTGAATGTTTCCAAATAGGTTTGGTTCCAGACAGTCCTACCTTTTTCAGCGCCAGCCCCTTCAAAGTCCTCTCACCGCAGCCACCTAAATTCCTCAAGTCTTTGCTTCCTGTCAAAGAGGAAAACAAAGCAAAGAAAACTCTTGAGGCCCGGCCGCTACTTGGACAAGAGGTAAAGAAGACTCTCGCTCAAGTGGGAAGTGTTCACAACTTTGTTTTTGCCATTTTGTTCTCACAGTCATAAAACTACTCTTCCATTGGTTCATTATTTGTCGTTCCACGATCAATCCTGGTTTTTACGTTTTTAACATTTCCCATACCAAATTTCATTTCCAAAACATGATAGATATATTATTAACATTGAAAAACAAATAAATAAATTTCCTTAAGCTGCTTTAAAACATCCCTCTTTATGTATGTAAATGTTTTGACTTTACAACCACTGACTTGTGAGCATGACCTGCTGTTTCAAGTTTCATAATTGGATGTACTAAATAATTCAAATAGTTTTTGGCTGCTCTGATCATTTGAACTAACCATGTACTTAGTTTTCTTGAAGTGAACTAAAATAAGTGCTGGTTCTTACTGCTGATTCAAGAATGGCAGTAAAATGATTTTGAAAGCAGAACAGAACAAAAAAAACCTCTTCCTTCCATTCATGTATATTTATACCAACGTCAGTGCGGCTCAGTAACCCCCATGATGATAACGACCCCTGGCAGAAGTGTTCCCTTGCCTGGACGTGGGTCACCAGGGCGCCCCTCTGGAGCCAGGCCTGGGGGTGGGGCACAAGAGAGCGGGGGAAGACCTAGGACATGCTGGAGGGATTATATCTCTAGGCTGGCCTTGGAACACCTTGGGATCCCCCCTGCAGAGTTGGCAGATATGGCTGGGGAGAGGGAAGCTTGGGCTTCCCTGCTTAGGCTGCTGCCCCTGCGACCCGACCCCGGATAAGCAGCGGAGAATGGATAGACGGATGGACAGTGATCATTCTAATGACAATTGACGTGCATTATTTTCGCAGATACGCACATGTAGTTTGGCGAGTTAAATCACTGTAATTTCCCTCCGTTACGGGGCGTCACACTAGGAACGCGTTATTCAACTGATTCAGATCAGCTGTCTTTTAACTGGTGAATGAGAGAAATGCGCTATAGCTTCACAGGAGTTGTTTTGCATAAAAAGTACATCAAGGCCAACATGATATAGTTCCTATACTTTAGCATAATTAGCAAGTGTTGTAAAAAGCAAATACAAATTTGTTATAAAATGTTTACTGTATGGAACTATGGTATAAGCAGATTAAACAATCCTGATCCGTGCATTAGACGTTTATAATGCGCTGCACCTCATGGTGTAATAGACTCCGCATTGTGCATGTTAACCATCTAATGCACGTCTCCTCACTGTTTAATCCTTACTTATATACGCATAAGTGTAAGGAAGAGTGTTTCTACTTTAATTAAAAAGTTTTGTTCCTCATATTTAGAACACTTCAAGCACTTCAAGCATTGTACTGTGTATTAAACTGCATGGCACTAACTGTATAACTGACTTGCCCCGCTGATGCATGCTGTGTGTGAGTGTGAAGTATGTGCTGTGTTCTGACCCATCTGCAGAGCATGCGCTCATGTGTGGACAGCCCTGCACTGCTCCCCTCTCCCTGCACCTGGCTCCGGCCCAGGGCAGGCAGCGAGGGCCACTGCAAGCCTTCCACTCCAATCTTCACCTCCAACTCCACCTCCACCTCCACCTCCATTCCCACCAGCAGACAGCTCAGCCACACACTACAATACACTGCTGTAAGTGTTACACATACATCCATATGAGTTGCACACATACAGTACGTATAGTTGCTGGCACATTAACTGCTCATACTGCTGCTATCACTTATGTGCACTATGATAGACTTTGTTTTAAGAGTTCACACAAAAACCTCTTCAGCTAATCTCTGATCCATTGCTGCCACACAAGACTCATTCTGTGATCTTCGAGTCACAAGCAGTGAGTTTCCGTGATGGAGCTCAACCTTTTTTTATTTTCTATTTATTAGTCTGGGACCATTTGACATATAAACGGTTAATGGGATACCGTGTGACTTTTGACCCAAACATTAGCCTAAGTAAGTGCCTGGTGACGTGTTTATTTTGATGTTAGGGAGAAGCTAAATGCGGCTAGTGGAATCTGATCAGCAGACTGATTGGCTAATATTGATTAGTTGATTAGAAGGAGTAGTTCCTCCAAATTATGTCCTTAAGCAAGAAGCAAGTCATCCTCGAGTTTATAGATTACAAAATTGACCAATACTGTAATTTTCTTTGCAAGCATTTAAAGATTCTTTGACAACAAAATGTCACCATCACTTTTTTTTTTTTTTTTATAAAAGCAGGGTAAAATTAATATCAAACCTAGACTAACACTTATAATTGAGGAATGATGTCTTTTTCTCTATTTTTGTTTTTTTTTTTTGTTTGTTTGTTTGTTTGTTTTTAGTTGAGTACGTGTGGCAATGGCTCCAGAGATGGTTGAAAAAGAAGTATAGAAGCATATATGTGGTACCACTTTTATGTTAAGGTGAACATGAGTAAAATTGTAAATCACCAAAAACACATTTAAAATTAAGTTCATAACCAGGGAAAATGTATCATCAAATTCATACATTTTGTTCATGCTCCATCATTACATTTTGCCATTTTGTTTTACTGTTTTTATTTTCCTTATAAATGTAAAAAAAAAAAAAATTGAATTAAAAAAAAAGAATTTGGGGGTACATACAATAGGATATAGCTAACATTGTGTTTTTGGGATGTGTTTTGTTCTGATCAGCAGGACTCTGATGACGAGGAGACTGATGTGGACGTCACTCTGAATCTAAAGCGAAGTCTGCAGGACCAAAGTGGCTTCCAGCCTTACATCCCAGAGGACTTTGCAAACTTTGAGGTCTACAACGCCACTCTGGAGAGTCAGGATGGATTTCGCTCTGACTTGAAGGGAAGCCGGTGTGGCAGTGAAAAAGAGGTGTCCCGAAGCCCCACAGCCAGCAGCTGCACAAGTGGTTATTTTTCACATAGTGCCTCCAACACCACGCTGTCTGACATGCCTTTCAGTGCCAGCGAGAGTTCTGATCACCTGAGCTGCACCTCCAGAGATTCCAGTGATGCTCCAGGATGTCCTGTTGGAAAAGCCTACACCCAAACCAAAAGTATTTCTGCAGGAAGTGACAGCCAGCAGCCACCTCTTTCAGCTGGTGGGGTTCATGCCTTGCTTGTTCAGTCCGCCTCTTCACCTGTTAATATCCCAAATTGTACGGATAAGCAGCACTCATTTCCACTGCCTCACAACTGTCTTCTTAGTACTAGCCTGGAGTTTACGGACTTTAAAGGGGCTGATGACAGTATTAGAGAGAACGAATTAGCACATTTTACAGAAGAATGGAAACAGGAGGGAGCGGATATTTCTACAAACCAACAGATACAAAAAGATCATGTAGAAACATGTGACAGTGACAATCAGCTTTTCTCAAATGTTTCTGGAAAGATATTTAATCCTCAAAATACAATACGCAGAGGTTCTGATTATTCACACCCTGTTAGCATAGCTGTGTCCTTCCCTAACACAACAGTGAGTTGCACTTCAGTCAAAGCCCCAATTTCTGCACCTGACAAAACCCCAGCTCCATCTTCATCCCTCATATTTCTCTCTCCATCAGCCCCTTCTCCAGCATCACCATGTGTGGTCAAACCTTTATCAACAGCCCCATCCTCTACCCCAGCTCCAAGAGCAGGAGGAGAGCCTCCTATCCAAGAGCCAGCACAGGGAGATCTACCCCACGGGAGTCCCTGTCCTAGTCCAAATCCCAGTAGTGCTGAACCCTCAGGGGACTCCAGTGGGGATGAAAGCACCCCTGTAGCTCAGCTTCCTGACTGGATGGCACCTGGGGAACAGGTGTGGGTGGGGAAAAGGAGAGGAACGGTCCACTATGTTGGAGGGGTGGAGTTTGCAAAGGGGATCTGGATTGGTGTAAAGCTGGACATGGCTGTGGGTAAGTTCCTTTTCAGTGCTTTCTGATACTACAAAAGAATAAGACTAAACTAATTATTGGGTAATAACAAAAAAAAAAGTAATAATTTACTTGATTTAAGGTTTTCATATTTTAAATCCGTTAAATCGTTCCACAAACTGAGCTCATGTATTCTCTACGGCTTGTTTATGGTGGAAACAACAGAGGAACAAATATAAACAGATATTTATGTGAATAAGTATTGCTGGTAGTCATCACACAAGATCCCATCAGGGACAATAATCTGTGGTTCCTTTGTGATCATGTTTGTGCTTTAAATGTTTGTGCTGACAATATTAATTAATATATAAATACAGTCAGGAACATTTATTTAAAAAAACAAACAAACATTTACTGTAGAAGTGTGGTTATAACTTTGGATCACTAAAATATCGGTCACAAATAAATATTATTTAAGGGCTCACTGGTGTAGGTGCTTTAAGTTATTATTACATATCATGATTTTCCCCCCTTTTTTTCTAATTTTTGCCTATTTAAATGTCTGAAAATGATGAACTGTTTTCAATCATGCCTTCAATCAACACTTTTATATTGTTTTCGCTACTAACAAGCCAAAAGTTAAAAAAAAGAACCAGTCTTTAGATCATATTAGAAAAGGAACCACTAGTAAAAATTATGTATCTTTGTTTGAAAAATCATTTGAAAAATAATCAGAATAGCTGTCATGCAAAAAAAATATCTAAAACTGATAATGAGTGTTAAATCGTATAGTAGTGTAAACATTTACAATCCAATACAACGTTGTGAACATAAATGTGTCCAGAATGCAGAGCATTTAGCAGCTTTCATATGCGTTAAGAAACTGAGGCTATTAAAAATAAATTCATTTGAAACCTCATGTTGATTTGTATCTCCTGGATTAATAACAGGTAAGAGCTGAAATTTTACAGGTTCATCTAAAATGTGATGGAGAAAAGGGAATATCACTAGTCATGTGGCTCTTGTCAGTTGATTGATGTTTGGTTTACTGAAAAGTGTAATTATTCACGCTACTACAGAAAAATGAGGCAGTCATAGCTTAAGCTGCCATTATGGTGCTTTTTTTTTTTATTCACATATGACTTTATTCATGCAGACATTTTTGCCTCACAGCCAATAGCTTCTCAGCTGGGGTCTTTCTTTGTGAAGTTTTCCTATCCTTTGCTTTGTAGCTCTGTAGGAGCTCTTCTTTAGGTCCCCCAGAGCAGATGTGTGTGTGTGTGTGAGAGAGAGAGAGAGAGAGAGAGAGAGAGAGAGAGAGCATGCAGTGGATGCAAAAAATTGTATCTCTTTTAAGATGCATGTTAAGGGAAGCTGTAAAGACAGTCTAATACAGAATATTTAAGACTGTTGCATTTCACTGTTAGTAAGTGGTAAATGCTACAATAAGATACGTAAGATAGGATACATATCAAATACCATGTTTTTTTATCTGCATCTGTGACAAATCACATAAGAGCTTAATTAATTATGCTTAACTTTCCTGTAGGTAAGCACAATGGAACTGTCCAGGGTAGAGTCTACTTCCGCTGCCCCCCTGGCCATGGTGTGTTTGTTAAGCCATCTCGACTTACCAGAGGACCACCCTCCATGGACACAGAACCCCAGACTCTGATCAGATAGGACCCAAAGACGAACTTCTTCTTCTGAGGAATAACAGGGACCCAAGAGTCCCCCCTGTGACTGACCTGGAGGCTCATTTCTGACCACTCAGGTCTCTGAGCTAATAGGTTCTGTTGGTGTGGACAGTTTGTTAAGGCATATTTTACCTGTGCAGTTAATGAAGGTATTTTGCTGTTGTTCACAGATAAGTAAAAAAAATAACTATGCACATTTCTTAAGTTTTCTATGCGGTCATATTTTTATAGAAGGACCTAACTTTTAACTGGGAGTGGAATATTACCCACATCCTTTTTCTTACATTGGTTCTGAATGTTATATATAATATTTTTGTATGACAATGCATCCCTTTTTCTGAGGCTCGTAACTGAGTGATCTGGGATTTGAAGATTAAGAATGTACTACTGTAAGTAAACATTGATATTTACATCAATATGCTATATCAGGGCTAACCAAAGAACTATGGTTCCATATCTGCTGTTATGAGTAATATGTTATTTTTCTAATGCGCATATACGGAGGTATTCACTATAAACTGATGTGTCCAAGTAAAGCTTAGTGCCATATCTCGAGGTGTAATGCCACATGCCCTGAATATAAGACAAATCTGCAAAACCTGAAAACTGCTTTTGGGGTGCCCAGTTAGAAATGATCTTATTGATGTACTGTAACACTGTGGAGGAAGTAATCCCCATCCAGCATCAGTCTGTTGCTGTTTGAAAGCTTGCACTGGAAAGGATTCTTGGAGAGTTCGCCCACCGTCTTCCATAGTGGACTGATAAAATATTTGTAACTGAAGAATTGTGTGCGGTCGCTCAGATCTTCTGAACAAAGCGGCTAGACTTTGTCCGAAGCTTGGATATGGTGATGCCTTATTGCCCTGCTTGCATAAAACAAAAGGCACATAAACCCCTGGCAACTCAATGAAGTGTTCACTGAGTAAAAAAAAAAAGAAAGAAACTGCATTGCAGCCTGTATTTGTATCATGAAGCCCAGAGATATTCAGGCTACCTGTCTTGCTAACTGACTGAAGGTCTTTTTAACCAATTGCCCATCTACTTCTGTGTTAACTGACTGATGTGAAACCACATGTCAAAAGGCATTTTTTCCACATAGAGGACTGGATGAATAGCCGATTGTATCAGGTTACAGAAAATATTTCATATTTAGATTAGCCAGGGAGATAAGTTGTTCTTGAAATAACTGAACATTCAAGCTGTAATTTTAAGTAAATGGAAGAAACCCAAGATCTTACTTTAAAGAAGAGAACAAAGCTGCTCTCCCTAAGAAAGGGGTTGTAAATAAAAATGTATGTGAATATAGTATTTACGCTATTATAATGTACAGAATTGTATTTATAATGTATCTGTTTTAATTGGTACAAAATGTTCAAGAATAGAACATTTACAATCAACATGTGTGTTGACTCTTTATTTGACCTGTTTAAGCCAACTTTGTGTGTGAGAGAGACAAAGTGTTCAAGTTGTTAAGTATATAGTTTTCCTGCATCAGATTTAGATATTCATAAAACAAAGAAAGTTTTCTTTAACAAATGTCAGATTTAAGTAAATATATGTGGTTTATATGTGTTTTATAAAAGCAGGCCTGAATAGTGTGTGAATTCGAATAATTTTTCATCTTATTTTCTGAGAGGTTGTATTCCTAACTATACTAGATACAAAAAGTAAAGACATTTGTTGTTTGGTTGTTTAACTCTCCCTTTCAATAATAGCAGTTGATGTATTGTACGATATCAAAAAGTCTGATTAGCTGTCTTAACAATGACATCTTAGAATGATGATTTTGTGGAATGAACAACACAACTAAATGTGCGGGTTTACAGAACAAATGGGCACTTCTTTTTGGATAAAAGATGTAAGTATACAGCCCCTCCAGGCACAATATGCAAGAAGGCTTGTTTGTTAAATATATACAGAATGTCTATAAAGTTTCATCACAGTAAAAAAAAGTATTAAAAAGACAAGTCATAACATATATTATTCAAATTTCTTCCACTCAGTGGTTATCAGAGTTTTAAATAACATTTAAATGGTGTATTTAAGGAGCCCTTTTAAAGGAAGAGCTTCTGTTTAATAGAACCCAATAAAATGGCTCCTCCTTAAGAAAATGTAAAATGTGCAATGCCGTTAATTGAAACAAAATTGGATTCACAGTCACCAAAACTATAAGAGTATTTATGAATGGCACTCACCATCACATCCTTCAATTTGTGCTTTGCAAAAGAATTTAATGGAGACAGTGACCGTGTTGGATAAAGTAAGGATGGAAGAGGTTAATATATACTATATCAGAGTGATGTGTAATGTACTAGTGTGATATTCATGTAGGCCTGTTTAGGTCTGTCATACTCTATATGCCTGCGATAGGTAACTGGAACTGGAACAAAAGATATTCTTGTCAATGAATATTTGATATGCTGACAGTTTAAGGGAAGAGAAAACTATATCGTAAATTAAACAGTGCAGTAAAAAATATTCTCGTAGAGCTTTTATAATGAGCTTGTTTTACCAATGATTATACAGTCAACAATAACAAATAAAACATGGATGTATGATAGACTAATTCCAATACCTAATAATGTAGTTGGTCTAAACTTTGTAAAATAACCTATACACGTTAGTTTGGCCAAAAGTATTCAGATCAACTTATAGGTATTGAAAATTGCTATAAAAATACTGTTATAATAAAAATAAAAATATAATAATAGTAATAATACCCCTCCCCCCACTGCATCCCACCCCACCACCCTCCAAAAAAAAAAAAAAAAGATAAACACTCTTGGGACTTGGTCTGATTACATGGGATGTGGAGGGAAATTCCTAAACAAAAATTTTTTATACTAATCACAATAATATACAAAGGGGGGGGGGGGGGGGGGGGGGGGAAATCCTGTCTAACATGAGAATCTGTGGGATAATCTAACCTAAAGCCTGAAGGAGCAAAGCTTGTGCTTGCAGCAGTCTCCATTGTGCGCCCCTGCCGCTGTTGAGCAGCTGTGCGGCAGTAGCCAGCCTGAACACTGCGTGGCGGCCTGGATCTGGGTGGAGTTAAGTTTCTGACACACACGCTGACAACTGGGAAAACTTCACAACAAACTAACAGGTGTCCTCCTCCTCCTCCTCCTTCAGCCCCAGTCAGTCATACTACCAGGGGGCAGCGTGTCCGCACCGCAAACTAAACGCTCTTTACTTTATCTGACCTGAAAACTTCCGAGGAGTCACTTGTATTCATTTCCACAAATGATGCACTCGGCACAGAAAGACACCACGTTCACCAAGATCTTTGTGGGAGGCCTTCCTTATCACACAACGGACGCAAGTCTGAGAAAGTATTTCGAGGTGTTTGGAGACATCGAAGAAGCTGTTGTTATAACTGATCGACAGACGGGGAAATCCAGAGGTTATGGATTTGTAAGTTGCAAGTTGTTGGCATGTACCAGGGCTTTTAAAAACTGGTAGTACACACCCACGGTCGTGGATCAATTGATCAGTGTTGGCACTGAACTTACTGTACTGTTTCCTGTTCTCAAAAATAGTTAGAAATTGGTAGTTTGTTGTTCAATACTGTGACAGAAAGACAGGGATGAATGATAAACTATTGGGAACTATTTTATTTTACATTAAGTGAGGAAAGTCAAGAATAATCTGCAACAAAACTGGATATTAGCACAAGTTGAATGGAAAATGTGTTGTCTTTAGGTGACCATGGCCGACCGGGCTTCAGCTGACCGAGCCTGTAAGGACCCCAACCCCATTATAGATGGCAGGAAGGCCAATGTGAACCTGGCCTACCTGGGGGCCAAACCCAGAGTCATTCAGCCAGGTGACGGTTTCTTCCTCTACTCACTCATCTACTTGGCCTGATCTTAACTATAAAGTTTTCAGATGTAATTTAAAAGTTAAGTTGCTTAATATCCTTATCTTTGAAGTATTAAATACCGATACTTTCTTGTGTCTGTTCTTTATTTAAGCAAACCCTCAAGATTTAAAACAAAACTAACAACTGTTTGTCTTAATTGTAGGATTTGCATTTGGTGTGCCTCAGATCCATCCAGCATTCATCCAAAGACCTTACGGGTATGTTAAGGTGTAAAACCTTGTTTCTGTAACAAAATCTGTACATTTAAATGGAAAAAACACTTGTTTGTTATGACCATTTATTATCTGTTGTAATTGTTTTCACCTTGAATGAGGGTATATGAGTGTTTTATGTATTTACCTTTGCTTGGGGGTGGGGGGGACTGTAAAGGAAGTGCGCATTTGTCCCCAGCAACAACAGGACTTGACTTCATGCTGTCTATCTCTTTCTGATCTGACAGGCTCGGTAACGGTTAAAATAGCTGATGAAGGGACATGATGATTTGAGGAATAGCTGAGTCTGCATTGGGCAGAGCACTAAAGTGTTACCTGTATACTCTGACATACACAAACGAGCTGAAATGGTGACTAGATGCATGGAAGTCTTTGGCTTTTGTTTTTATTTTATTTTTATTTTCAGTTTTTCTATAGTACATAGATTGGTGTGTGTCTTGTTTTCAGTATGATGTGGTGTTCAGCTTAACTGTGTGCCTATTTCTACTTGCAGTGGGGGAGGTGGGGTGTGCAGAAGGGGGATTTTTGTGTAGACTTTCAGTATTGATAGGGAGTATAACTCTGCAATGGAGTGTTCAGTCTTTCACATTTTTAATGATTGTGCTTTAGCCTGTGGTTTTATTTTTATTTTTTCCGGTTTTCTAGTTAACATTAAGTGTTTTGTTGTCAAAGGGGCAGCTGATGATCACTCACAGTGTATTGATTTCAATATCGATCCCCTGCAACAAAACAAACTGGCTTGCATGCAGGAGTTCTTTTTCTGTTTTCTTACCCATGATGCTGTGTTTTTTTTTTTTTTGTTTGTTTTATTGTTGTTGTTTTTTAAATTATTAACCTATTTCTTTACTTGTAGCTTATAACTTTTCGATGACGCCCCCCCCCCCCCCCCCTTTTTTTTTTTTTTTTAAGATGTAAGTCTTTCTTGTCACTCAAGTGACTGTACTTCATACTGTGACAAAAAATACATTTTGAATCTTTTTTTTTTTTTTTTTTTAATTAACAGCACACAACCAAATTAAAGCTTAGACAGTCAATGACTTTACATGAGGTTATGGATTCATAATTTAACTGCAAAACAGTAAAACAAACTAAAATGGTGCTGTACTTTAGGCTGGAGACAGGGATCTCAGACAGCAGCTGTTCCCTACAGAGATCTGCACAGCCTCTCAAATTCAGATGGAAAATGGGAGTCACTCAGCGGTGCTGTTAATAATGTATGGCGCACACACAGGGCCGCTCGGCTGTGGACAACAGGTGGGCCAGGCCATGCGCCTGTGAAGGCGTTTGGTTACGTGCTTGGGATTACCCATGTGTCCTGGTGATTTACAAAGCACCTTTATTTAGCTCATAACTTTCAGGATGGCAAAATGTTCATCCCCTCCTCTTCAAAAGACATTATAAAGACATGTGCACTTTAAGCATTTAAACAAATTTAATAAACAAAAAAAAAAAAAGTTGTGCCAAAGGAAAGAATATAAGATGTAATAATTGGAGTTAGAAAACAAAAAAATACAAATACAAATTTAAAACTGTATGTTCATTATACAGCCATAGGACAAAAGATTTAGCTCATGTTGACAGTGCCCCAGTGTTTAATCAGCTGGAACACCTCCAGTCTGATCATAAAAAATTCAAGAAAGTTGCTGAAACAGTAGTACAGCGAAGGTAGTTTCCGTAGCCGACAAGCAGTCTGCCATGTGTTACTAAAGGAGAAGATCAGTTTGTCCTTTGGAGATGACAAGAGGAGCAAAAATAGCATGCTTCCAGCCTCCCTTGTCAGTCAAGTTGGTGCGTGTATGTTTGTGTGGGGGTGTATGTCTGTAGGAGGGGGAGGGGAGCGAGGGGTAGAGACACTTATATGTGGACAGATATAATTCACACCTGCTCCTCAGTATATTTATTGAGGGTGACTTCAACACAAGTTTGAAATTAGGACAAGTTTACCCAGATACAAAGGTTTGTGTTTGTCCACTTATACCCTGGTCCTTCGCTCCTATTGTTCTTTAGGCTGACGTCGTTGTTCCTACACAGTTCTTTGTCATTGCTAAGTTTGTGTAATTCTTTAAAACAATTTGATATAGAAAGGGCTCAGGAGAACCTTAAACATCTAAGCACTTGAAAAGATACTACAGTTCATTTAAAAGCTGCATTGACAGCATTTTGGCTGCTCATTCAGAGAGCCTTTTTTCTGTTTTTAGGGGCCTATTAACACGTGTGGGCATGCCTGTATGTGTGCTGTTGGTGTGGACAGAATAATGTCCATCTCTTGTGTTGATATGTTGTGGTGTTTTGTGATAAGCTCGCATTTTGTCAAATATGGTTTTTCGTGGTTTTCAGTGGTGCAGAGCTTGGCTTTGTCTTCTTTTAATGCCTTCAAGTGTTTCAGATCGAGGTTATTCTTTTCTTATTTAAAACAAATTAAAAAGCTGCGCTTGTGTTTCTTTGTGGTTTTGCTGCTTTTTAACTGGTCGTTTCTAGGTAGGGTTTTCTGTTAATGAATGGATTTGCTGTGCTCTGAGGACTGGATTGACATATTTGGCGCCTGCTTTTCAGTTTTCCAGAGTTTAGTTTCAGCGTTGAAAATTCATCCAAGTGTAGCTCTGCTCTGAACCTGTGTGTCTTTGTGTCCTACAGGATCCCAGCCCACTATGTCTATCCTCAAGCCTTTGTCCAACCCAGCGTGGTGATCCCTCATGTACAGCCATCTGCTGCTACAGCAACAGCTGCTGCTGCAACCTCTCCATACCTTGACTATACTGGAGCAGCTTATGCCCAGTACTCTGCTGCTGCTGCCACGGCTGCTGCTGCTGCCGCTGCTTATGAGCAGTATCCATATGCAGCCTCACCAGCACCAACAAGCTACATGACTACTGCAGGGTATGGATACACTGTTCAGCAGCCACTCGCCACTGCTGCCACCCCAGGAGCTGCTGCTGCTGCTGCAGCCTTCAGCCAGTACCAGCCCCAGCAGCTCCAAACGGATCGCATGCAGTAAAAAGCACGAAGACCACCTTTAAAGTTGGAAGAAAACAAAATAGAGGTCCCCTCTACTAGTAAAGAGGGGGGACATTAGGAATGGCAGACAGTAATAGTTGTCATCTCAAGTTTAACCTTATCAGTCTTCCCACCAAAGAGCCTGAAAAAATATGGAGACAGATGAGGAATAACTGTAAATTTTATTCAAGTGACATCAGTATTGGATGTATATGAATATTTAATATTTATACAGCATTAAATTATTTCTTGTTAACTGAAATACACTCATTAGACTTTGTGTGAACCATTGCACAGCAGAATTAGTATGAAGCTCCCAACTGCTTTCATGTCTTATGATCAGGTTTCTTCCACTACATTTTAAAAACCAACAAAAAGATGTACATGAGAACAGTGGGTTAAATTGTCATTCAGTTTTCAGTATTTCATAGTTTTGGACCACTATTTTCCTTGGTAAAGCTATGCATATGTTGAATGGAAAGTCAGTATTTTGTTGGAACTGCATTTGAGGTGATCTAGATTAGACACCCAAAAGAAGTTTAATTAAACTGTGTTTTCTTGATGGTACATATGAATAATAGCTGAAGCTGGTAGAAGCACTCATTTTTCTTCCCTTTGCATTACACCTCAAGGAAAAAGAGCAAAAGGGAAGAAGCACTGCTGAATGTGAATCCTTCATGTTGATAAAATGTTTCATAGTGTGCCTTTTAAATTATACTATTTATGTATTTATTCTGGAGCCTTACAGCAATAAACCCTCTTATTATTTTTTCCACATGGAACTATGAAGCCTGCTGTAGAACATCGTCCCATGTGCTGCTGCGTTTCTCATGTCTAAGAGCATGTGATGGTTAAATAAGCACAGCTTACCAAATTGCTACAGTCTGTACAAAGAACAAATGAGTGAAAAGTTGGAAATAAGTTCAAAGATTTTTCTACTTTATGTAGTTTTAATGTTGTTGTCTCTAAGATTTGTAACTCTTAAATGTTGCTTTTTATACTTGACCAGTTTGATAAAGGACAGTGCTTATGTATACTGCAATCTTTTAATATTTCTCACATTTCTTGTCTTTTGACATCAGATGGTTGGAATGGCAGGGCATCGCCTTTTTCACCTTGTAATGCATGACACCAAATATTGTAATTTGGGAAATAAAATTCAAATTTATCTTCACTTCTTTTTTTTTTTTATTGGTGCACTCTCAATTGCTGGTGTTGTTCACAAACTTCAAGTTGAATGATGGCAAGTGGTTGTTGTCATGGTTACAGAACTGAAGCTGCTAAATAATGCATTAAGGTTTTAGTCCCTTCAGTGTTCTACCTAAATATAACGGTCACCGAATTTTACATCTATGTGTTTCTAATAAATATAATTCTGGCACAAATTTCTGATACAGAAAAACCCAATTGGACAATTAAATACTTTCCAACATATATGCATTTCAAAAGCACATGATTGTGAAAATTATGTTGATAGTAGTGATGCATGTTGGAATTCTGGGCCGATATTGACATTTTTCAAGATAATGATTTGTCCAGCGAAACTTAATTTTTTTCTTCTATCTTCATTTTAATGCCAGGAAAACTATCAAATAGACATTATAAAAATACATATTGGTTTTGAAGTATGCTGTATCTCACTGTCTTTAAATGAAATGTTTTTTGGTTTTTTTTTTTTTTTTTTGGTTTTTTTTTTGTTAAACTCAATTATAACTTTATACAAAAGAATATCTTTTGTGTTTGATGACTGGTCTGGACAGCTGCATTGAAGTGAAAAGATTCCTAATTTGAACCTTGCTTGGGCTTTTTTTTTGTGTGTGGAGTTTACATTTTTTCCCTTATGCATGTGTATGTTTCCTCTGGGTTCTCCAGCTTTCTACAACAGCATAAAACCATATATGTGAATATGGTGTCTCTAAATTCTCATTAGGATTGAGCGTGAGCATGAATAGTTATTTGCTTCACTGTGTTGACTCTGTGATGGACCAGCAACCTGTCTAAGGTTTACCATGACTCTCTCCTGATATCACTTAGAAAGTGACCCAGCTCCTCCTCTAGATATACTGATAACTCGCCTCTTCAATAACGCCAAGCAAAATTCATGGAGTGACAAAAAATGTGCAGGTAGGTGGCAAAGGAAAATCAATCTGAGTGACAGGATAAATAACGTAGCATTGTTGCTTCACCCGTTAGTGGTTTAGTAAGTTAACACATTGCCAGCAGGCATAAACACTGTTTGGTTTGGATGAAATTAAGATTCTTTTCAATTGCCATAACTTTTTCTTGCCTAAGTTGTCGCCTTCTGACACCTGCTGGTTATTGAGAGTTATTAATATGTGTTATCCATGAAGTAAATAAAATACTCTGAGCTACGAAGAGTCACGCATCATTTTGAAATCCTTGCTTTCGATTTTACTTACGCACATGAGGCGGAGCCAGCTCAACATGAAAGTTTACAATACATACAGTCTCTCACAGTGAGGCGTTCATGAACATCAAATTCAATACAATGATTTGGTTTTAATGGTTTTAATTTGTTTCATTGAGTATGAAAAAAAAACTGAAGTCTAAACTACACTTGAAAAGTGAACGAATCCTTCCTATATAGCCACTTTATATCTAGGTGACTGAACAATCGGCAATTAAAGTTAAAGTTAGATCAATTACATAAAATATGACTAAATATACAAAAGTTTGTAATATCGCTACAATGTGAATAAAATATATTTTTGACAGACATACTAATTCAATGCATACAATAGAAACTCAACGGAAACATTAAAAAATTCATCTCCAGCTGCGGATGAAATGCATGCGATTGCGATTTCTCCCATTTATTTTTTGGTGCGTGAACTCTGCAGTTTCCGCATAAAGCAGTAGAGGTAGTTTTAGTCAAAGGGTAGTTTTCTGGCTCTTTGAGTGCCCTGAAAATAAAGAGCCTGTGGAAGGGGTCCACGAATAATCGCTAAGGAAGCCAGATTACATTTACAATTTTCCTTGGTTTACTGTAAGTGTTTAAATACTGGACGTATTTTGTTGTATTTCTGCTGGCTAGCCATAGGCTGAGTTTTTTTTAATCTCGTCAAAAATAAGTTAAAGGAAAACGTGAAGATATTGCTTTTTGCCATTGATTAAATATACATTAATATAATGTACGACGCCTTAATACGTACAGCTAATACAAATGACCACAGCGTGAAGGTCGTTTCGTTTCTTAACAAGAAGTAAAATTTGTGGCCTAAATTTCTTAGAGCTCGCGAATCTGGTTAAAACTGAGAAAAAAATGGAAATTTTTCTCTTTGGTAATAATTATTACATCTACACCGTATATTAATCTTCCCTGTGTATAATTCATTGAAAAATAAAACGTGTAGATAAACTGTAAAATGTCTTAGTTTTCTTTAACAATTCACACGTTTATCGTGTTCCGATATCAACCGGAAGACACCGCTGTCACGTGATCGCTTTGTTGTAGGGATCTCCCAGCTTTCATCACCAAACTACTGTTTCGGTGACAACGTTTCATTTGACTTCTCCTTTATTCTCCTTTATTTTATATAATTCTCCTTTATTTCCCTATAATTCCCAGAGCCATTCCGCTAGCGCAACATTGTTGTCTTACTGTCCGGATCTGAAGCAGAGATGACAACCGAAAAGACCGAGTACACTCCCGTGGAGGTGGGAGCCTCTCAGCCCCCTCTTCCCGGTAATCCGGCTTTTCCTGTCGCATTTGGCATGGACCCTCCAGGTCCAGCGATGTATGGGACCCACACCGCACCTGGTTTTGTCCCTTTCCCTCCACCGACTGCCTTTGCGCCGCCACCGACTGGAGCCTTCGGCATGGCATCAGACCCCCAAGGAGGAAGTTCAGGATATGTCAACCCTGCTTGCCCACCTTACTCCCCGCCAGCCCCGGGCTTTGTTGACAGCTACGGTAGTTAGCATTTCTGACATTGTGGTATTTTAAGTTTGGAGCTCAACAACATTTCGATCGTGACTAAATCAGTTTTGATCTCTTTTTTTTTTTTTTTTTGCCACTTCAGATAATGCCTACCACCATGAGGATGCTCCGCCAGCCTTCCATGCCAATCAAGACTTTGATTTTGGATTAGACAACAAGACTATAAGACGAGCCTTTGTTAGAAAGGTAAGGAAAAGTTGATAAAGATTAAAAATAATAATGCACAATTTTTTTTTTAGTACAGTTCTTCATCAACCAAATGGGTATCGTCTTATAGTTCATAGATTCTTAGCTTCCAACATTTTGTGTTTTAGTAGTCTTCAGAACTAAGATTCTGGTTCTTTGACACAATGTGAAAATCACAGAAGACATCTTTAACATTCCCCGGGTTTTGTTGGCTAACAATATGTTTTTTCCCTCCAGGTATTCCTGGTGTTAACTGCCCAACTGATGGTGACTTTTGCCTTTGTGGCTGTTTTCACCTTTGTGGATGAAATCAAGGCATTTGTCTTGGTCAACACCTGGACCTACTTTGTGTCCTATGGTGTATTCTTTGTGTCGGTTTGTGTGATCAGCTGCTGTGGAAGTGTTCGTAGAAGACACCCCTGGAACCTGGTTGCTTTGGTAAGACTGAACTTTTTCTCAAGAGGAAATGATGGTGGAGAAATTCACAACACAGGAAATGAAGTGGTTCTTCCTAGACTGTAGGCCTTCAACTTTTCTGCAGGTTGGGCCAGTTTAATTTGCTTTTAATCTCTACTGGCTAAAGTAATCAAGTAACTGTTTTCATGCACCAAAGCTTGTGTAAAATTTACAGGCTGTTGAACCAGTTGGTTCATTTAAATTAAGCCCCACAATTCACCTTTGTAACAATGAAATAATTGGCCACTTGTTTTTATGATGAAATTGCACTCCATGCAAATGCATGCTGCAGTGCTGCTGTACTCAATTTGTCTTTCATATTTCCAGTCCATCCTGACTCTCAGTATGTCCTACATGGTGGGAATGATTGCCAGCTTCCATGAGACAGAGTCTGTGATCATGGCAGTTGGAATCACAGCATTTGTGTGCTTCACAGTGGTTATCTTCTCTCTCCAGGTCTGTATTTGTTGGTTCCTGCTTTCATCATGTTAAATACAGACATAAACCATTTTTTTTTTGCCAAAGATGTATTTTAACCACTCTTGTCTTCCACCCACAGACCAAATATGACTTTACGTCCTGTTATGGCGTGCTGTTTGTCTGTTTGATCGTCCTGATTGTCTTCGGCTTCCTCTGCATCTTCATCCAAAACAAAATTCTGGAAATTGTGTATGCTGGACTGGGAGCATTACTTTTCACTTGCGTAAGTACTTGGACAAACAGTTTGCTACTGCCACGTCAGGGGTTTGATTTTGTTTGGAAAAAAGCTGCAAGTATGATAACACCTAATGTTGAATGCTATTGGACCGTTCTGATTTTAGCCAGAAATCCATTAGTCAAACCAGATGTTACAATCCAAGTACAAATGGGACTGACGGGCCTTTTTTAGTGTCCATAATGGTGTTCATGAGTATGAAAGGACAATGATGCTTAGTTTGTATTTAAGACCCTGAGATGCATTATAAGGATCTTGTTTGACGTCTTTCTTTTAAATGAACATTCATTTCCATGTTTTCTGAGTTTATCTTAACAAAATTAATTTTTTATGAAAGACCTTTACCAGATCATGAAATAAAGTAAAGAAACAAAAAGAAGCAAAGCCTGAAGCTCCAAAAATACAATCATTTAGCAGTTAGTTTTAGCCAAAAGCAATGTACAGGTGATGAACACGTAATTAGAGGCACTATGGGCTCTAGTATCCTGGCCAAAAAAAAAAAACTTTGTCAAGTAGGCTGGAGAGGTTAGGAATTAAACCCATTGACTCTTTGATTGAAGAGAAAACACTCTACACTGGTGATTTTAAGGATTTCCTTATTAAAATACTTGTCATCCACGCAGGGATGCAGTCTTAATTTGATCACTCACGATACTTTAATACGCACTTTAAAAGTTTAAAACTCATAGATATTCTGGGCCAGATACCTCATAGTTGTTTAAAACAAAGCTGGTGAAGCAACTTGTAGTTTCTGTGGTTGCAGCTTCTGTGATTGCAAGTCATATTGCATCAGTTTTTTTGTGACTTTGCCAAAAAAAAAAAAAACTTCTAGTTTTTTGTTCCTTTACTGTGTTTAAAAAATCAGATGGATCCAGTAGGTTGTCTGTATTTGTGTGTCTTACAGTTCTTATTTCCACAGAGACCTTTGTTTGTAGAATTCCTGAAATATGGAGAGAAAAAGACAAGGAAACAGCTAGAGACACAAAAGAAATTCTATTAGTCTTTTCACAACAAGATAGATGCCTTTTTAAGGCTGAAGTTGACTTTGTGCAACAGCGCATAAAATGTTTGACCTGTTTTAAATTTCTTTGTGTGTTTTAGTTCTTGGCAGTGGACACGCAGCTGCTGCTTGGCAACAAGGAACTGGCACTAAGTCCTGAAGAATATGTGTTTGCTGCCTTGAACCTGTACACAGACATCATCAACATCTTCCTCTACATTCTCGCCATCATCGGAAGAGCAAGGGGAGGCTGAGCATATAGCATGTAGAACAACAGATAGAAAATAATTTTCTATTTCTAATGAGTTTTCATAATCAGAATCTTTAAATTTGCTTTTTACTGTGTATTAATTGCATGTTTAAAGGTTGCTTTTGCTTTCCATAGTAAATGCAATTTTTAATGTTAGTTTAAGGAAGCAATCTAAAGTTACAGATTCATTCATTGCTGAAGTTTTATGTGTGTAATCTGATGTATAAAAATATATTTTGCTTTGTGAGGTTGTATTTTATATTGTATCAAATCAATAGGCAGCATAAAAATCTGAAGAAGGTAATCATTCCCAGCTGGGTTGTACTTGCAAGTTTTTTCTGAAGATTGTAGGTGTCACAGATTAGCATGAACATAAAAGGTCAGTATAGGAGAGAATGTATCTGTGCCAACTGCAGGACCTGTCTATGATGGCTAAGCCTCAGTTTAGAAACTGATGGAACTTTATGAGGTAAACTTTGGGATTGTTTGAGCCTTTATTTTTTAGGGGTTATGAGTGAAGTTTCAAGCTTTACCAGAATGCCAGTTTGAATGAGAAGGGCTAAAAATACTGTGGATGAAATAATAACAGCTCAGTCTCTGTGGCAACTGATAAATAAATCCACTGATATTGCTTCAAATTGTTACTAAGTGGACCTTGTGTTATGTTTTTTCTCTTGTCAAAGTATATTTCTACTGTCAGCAATTTGATGAAATCAAGTTGTAAAAGATGTTTTTTTGTTTGTTTTTTTTAAACCTGATGTCCGACCTATGTGTTGATTAGAAGAATAAAAAAAAACATTCCACTCTAGAAATGACTTGTTTTTATTCAATTTTGCATGGTTTTCTCAATGTTTTAGCTCATTTTTGGGAGATCGGGGCTGAGCTGTGTATCTGTGAGTCTCATCATGGACTCGGATGCAGCCTTGCAGGCCCAAACTGAACAGCTCATGGAGCAAAACAATCATCTCAAGTCAGTGTTAAGTCTGCTCAAGGAAAACATGGAGCTAAAAGCAAGGCTGCAGAGCTACAACAATCGCACTTCAGACGAATTCACAGGTATGGGGTTTCTCTTTACCACTAGGTGGCAGCCATGGCTCAGTTTAGATACTGTAAACTCGACATTGTTGTTTAATGACCAGCGGTCCAGAATTTGATAATGTGCTTATTTGATCAAACAGTAATATGCATTTTTAATACAAAAGTGAAACGTAAGCATGAAAAATGCATTTGTTCATTTAAGACAGAAAATTATGCATTTCAACAGCTGACATGGAAAATAACTGAAGCAGTTTCCTAGCAACAGAGTAATACAATGTTATTAACTCTTTTTATACAGTTTAGGTTTGTAATAAAAATATTCCCAACATTATAAGCAAATTATTAATTCAAAATGCACTGTCACCAACATTTGTATTGCTTTGATACTTTTTTGCTGGATGTCAGGGGCTCTTTCAGCAGTTGTGTATTTTTAAATGTATCATTGTATTTTTTTTATCTTTAAAGTGCTGAATTTTCATTAATATTACATATAGTTAACCACACAGTTAGCAGTCACTTATATATATTTGTATACATAGCATGCTGGGAACTGGTGTATGCAGATCAAAACAAGTCGTGTGCAGTCAGACCTCATTCCAAGTCTGTCATCTAAAACTTGTGTTTCTGTTTCAGGAAAGCACTATTTCTACTTCCGTGTTATGATAATTGATCAGAACTCTGTGTTTGTACAGTCTCAGGCAGAAGGTCAGCCACTCAGATGAAAAACACCTTTAATGAGCAAGTGTTCAAGAGAGACTTGCAGACAACCAAATCCAAACATGAGCCCCGAACTTCCTCTCCTATCAACTTCCAGTCTTTCCTCCAAAGCTCTGCATACAAAGACACAGATGAGGCAGCAGAGCTTCAACATTACCAAACTGAGAGCCCTCTTTGCTTCAAAGGTGTCACAGTCACATCAATTTTGGACCAATAATAAAGTTGCTTATACTTTTTTTTCATGAATTTTTAAAATTCATTTACAGTTTCCCAAAGGCTGTTTGGAGAGATTGCCTATCAACTCGACAGAAGAATTTTGTCCTATATCTTCCAGGCCTATGAAAGGCTTTATGGCTTCACAGTGCTCAGCATACCAGAGAAAATCATAGAGGCAAGTTTATGACAACTTCGAATACAATTATCACTTTCTGATATGACAGTCCAAGTAAAACAAAGTCCAAAAATGCATATTAATCTCTTCAAATCAAAACTAACTTTGAAATTTCCGTTGAAAGACAAAGGGAATCTTAAACCTGTCCTCCTTTTTTACAGGTTAGTACACACCCAATTACAGGAAATGTGGATAAGGGCTATCAACTTCATCTCACTCAGAGGTATGCCGACCTCATGAACAAGCTGAGCCAACTTGGGTACAAGCCAGCACTTCATCCTCCTTTCTCAGAATTTATTGTCAACACCTTTGGGATCCTAAAAGAAAGGCTTAATGAAAACAGCCCCCAATGGGCTGACTACAATGATCCAGACTTTGTGAGAAAGGCGATAGTAACCACTGCTCCTAGCAAACTTCAGAAGGACCTGCTACTTGTGCTTGATTGTCTCTGCAACATGGCAGCAAATGACAAAAAGCCACTGCTTTTCTGGTAGATTTTCTGCATGCAACAACAGAGCAAGCTGGGGAGCCTAATACATTCTGAAATGAAAAACTGCCAATAAATGACAGGATATGATGAATATTTTGTGATATTGTTGTTTGTTAATAAAATCAGGAAGTTTTAAGAGGCAGTTTATATAACAATGCTTTGTCAATCAATAGCAACAACTTCAACATGTTCACCTCTGGTTTAGAGAACATTGTTCTAGTCATGCATTGCACAATGTTAAGTGTAGCTTGCATTTGTTACCAAAGAGAATGCAAAATGATACACACATCCATTTTATAAAATTCAGAATAAAATATTGCCATGTTAACATCAAAGTCTATGTCAAAGACAAAGTCTAAAATCGGGAAAAACATTAAGAAAGCACAAAAATAAATACATAAATATATACTGCAAATAAATTAGCTTGCTGTTCTTTTTTTGGCTGATTGTCAATTTGTTTGTTAAAAGCTGTCTTTTTATCAAGCTATATGCCTAATCAGGGATATGCCAATTTATCCAATCGAGCTCCTACAGAGGTTGGAATGTGTTTATGTTTCAACACACCTGATTCAAATGCATGAGTCACTGACCAAAACTTGATAAGAATGAACTAAGTGGTGACCCATCTGAAATCTATTGGACTGTTGCTATCCAGGACTGAACCTGACCAAGACTTTTAGAACGGGTTATTCTTTTCTTTTCTTTTTTGACCTGGTATTTTGTATAACTTAAAATAATAACAGAAAGGAAATGTTTATCAAAGGTGTCTGCAGTATGGGTATAGCTGACTACACCCAACAACATAATCAGCTTTAGAAGATCAGGAAAACCCTTTAGCTAAATATTTATCTCAATTCAGTTGAAATCAGTTGAATCAATTCAATTTAGTTAAAATTGATTCAATTAATTCATTAATCCATTATCCAAACCACTTAATTTGATTAAGAGTCACGGGGAAGCTGGAGCCTATGCCAGCAGCCTTTGGGCGAGAGGCGGGGTACACCCTGGACAGGTCACCAGTCCGTCACAGGGCCCAATTCAATTCAATTCAATTCAATTCAATTCAATTCAATTCAATTCAATTCAATTCAATTCAATTCAATTCAATTCTCAAAGTACAGTGCCAAATCACAACAAAGTTTACCTGCTTTGTGTATCAGTGTAACACAAGGATGGCTAATAGACAGTCTTTTAGGCTCATGAAACTGGAAAGTTTTAATGCTGAATCTTTAAAGCACAGAGAGTGTCTTCTCATAAAATAGAGCTTAATTCACTGGATAAAATCTGATTAATATTTTGATGGCGTTTGTTGGAAAAGAAATACATTCAGAACGGAGGACACACTTAAATACATGGTCAAACATGATAGACCTGTCTGATTTCCAGTTCTATGTATGTTTGCTCGTCTAATGTGAATTTTATGATCTTACTGGGTGAAGGAGGACTCTTTAATATATTAACACTACAAGAGCTGGAACGTAATTTTCTTCTGAAATACAATTTACAATCGAGTGGGGTAGTGTTCTTATCATGTACATTTTTACTTACTGGTAAGTCAATAAAAACTAAAAGCTAAACTTGATTAATAAATCAATCAATCAAAAATATAAATTTGAACATTTTAAACTGTATAATGAGCCATGAGTATAGATTAAGAAAAAAAAAAAAAAAACCAGTTTAGGAACAACCTATGGGAACAACAAGGGAAGTTAGGTATTTTTCTGCCTCAGGTAAGATCACATGTCGGACGGTCCCGACACCATGGCAACGCCATTTGGGGTGTGGCTTAATAATGCCACGAGCGGCTGAGAGCAGGGAGGGTTTATAATCCAAAGGGTTGCTTTTGTTGGTCTGGTCTGGTCTGGTTTAACTGTTTCCAACCCAAAGACTGCTGGTTTCCTCTAAACAAATGACAAGCAGATAATTAAATGTTATGAAATAAGTAGATGAAAAGCTTGCTTATCGAATAGGTTCATCAGGCAGACTGTCCCAGTTTTCGCGCTAAGGTAAGACCATATGGGCTTCTAGCTAGAGATTTTAAGCTAGCTGAGCAAACTGACAGGTGACTGCTTTCAGTAGTTGTAACAGACTTGTTGGCAGACTTTATAACGCATGTATTAAACGTGATCATTGGCGAACCTCGCTTTATATTAACAAAGTACTGTTTTATGGTTCCAGCTCACCACCGATATGTGAATGTAAAGTATTTCTGAAAGATTAAGTTAAATTGGAACATTTAAAGTTCCTGTTTAAGATCGGTAGAAACACCTGTGCTGTTGTTCCTCAACCTGTATGGGTGTCCAGTGAACAGACACACAGACATGGACAGTTCCCATTTACCGCCGGCACAGTAGCTGGCTTTTAGCTTTTAATGGAACTATTGTCTTGAAAGTAAAGATGTTTGGTTGTGCAATTTGCTCTTTGTTTGTTTTAAACGAATATTTAGTCATACGATAGTTCTTGCAAGAATACTAGAAGTCAGCCCTTGAACGCATCACAGTAACGTTCAATGAGAAATCCATTGAGACAATGGCATGCTCAATATAACCAGAGTTACATTTTGTAGCTGGATTACCCTAAAGAAAACAACCATCTTGTAATGGGATTCTTTGAATAGAACTTATTCTATAACACGTTGTTAATTCATTATAAGTAGGTCATGTGGTATTTTTTAAACACAGAAATGTAATAATACATGCTTGGCAAAATATTTGTTTAACTTATGAGTTACCTAACCTGTTTTACTTAGTATCTTTCACATATAAATACATAAAAAGGTGTGGTGTTAGGCAGACTTTGCTTTATAGTCTTATTTAGCAACACTGTACAGATGGTGAAAGCTGGATTACACCATGTTTTTTTCTATTTGCCTCTTAAAAGTGATCATGGCAAATTGCATAAGCATGTTTTAAGCTGGTCTGGTATTCTCTGTGAGCCTCACAGTACTGCATGTACATCAGAAACACCCAGTTTCGTCATTCTTTCCATTGCATGTACAGGCATGAAGTCAATAAGCCAGTTACTGTGAGTTCTTCTTACTGTGAGCTCTTACTGTAAATGTTGACACTTACAGGCATAAACAAAGATGTGCTAATAATTTAACATTTTTTCTCCTGTTTTAGTGCCTGGTCGAGCTTGTGAAGGAAAGACTGATTCCAGGAATGCATCCAGAACCGGATGTCTGGCTGTTGTTTGTCATAATAGTTTTTTTAAGACACTGAAGAGGCATGGCCCTCAAAGAGTCTCCCTTTCCTAATGGGTTTGTTGCAGGTGTCCATGCTGTGGGATGGACACTTATCCTGCCTTGCTTCTGGTGTCTTGATCGCGTCATTGCTGTATGCAAGTCCACCACCCAGGAGCAAATCCAGCGAGAAGAACAGGAATGCTACCTTCATCCGCTCAAGGTGTTCTTCGGCTCCATTCTCTTTTTCATACTTTTTCTCATCACAGCCCCCTTTGCTTTTTTGGGCTTCCTGCTCTGGGCACCACTTCAGGCGTGCCGCAGGCCATTTTACTACCACAGAGAAGCACCAATCTCACCAGAAATGGAGTATCACATGGAGTATCACAGTGGCTTTGAGCAAGCAGGAAAGGCATCGTTTGGTTTTGCCACAGCCAACCTATGTTTGTTGCCTGAAAGTCTGGCTCGATTTAACAACCTGGGCCACACTCAGCAGCGGGCATATGCTATTGGTCAGTGCATTGTTCAGGGTGTGTCTCGACCGAATATCAGGATCTTTATTGACTCCCCCAGCAGTTGTGGCACCCTCAGTCCCTCAAACAGCATTCTCCCCACAGCCAGCTCAAATACGTACGGGGCTACCGGACAGTCACAGCCACCAGTAAATCACCATGTGGAATCAACCCAAAGACAGTTTAGAGTTGTTCGTGTGCCTTGTGATGACACAGAAGAGCCATCATCTGAAGCACCTTCTCCATGCCTCAATTCTAATCAAAATTCCAACCAGCAAGGCCGATCTAGCCACCGGCGTGCTCCCCGGGCTTTGCTCTCTCAGGGTCTCCGGCAGCAGGGTGATGTACCGTGGGAAGTGTCATCATTATTTCCAGCCAATGTTGATATACTGTGCCTGGAAGAGGTGTTTGATAAGAGAGCTGCTCAAAAGCTCACGAACATATTAAAGCCAGTGTTTGGACACATACTATATGACGTTGGCGTATATGCCTGCCATCCACCTTGCAGATGTTCCTCCTTTAAGTTTTTCAACAGTGGCCTGTTCCTTGCCAGCAGATTCCCTGTGCTAGAGGTTCAGTACAAGTGCTTTCCAAATAGTCGTGGGGAAGATGCACTGGCTGCCAAGGGCCTACTCTCTGCTAAGGTGGCTAGTTTTAAGATCTGCCTCAGTTAGAAATATATTTTTTCAATGAATATTTTAGCCTTGTTGTGCAAAAACCATATTCATTGTTTACAGAGAAAGGTTTTTACCAGAATTTGAGTTTTAAAGCATGTAGTTGCATCTAGATAGTATATTGAATAAGAGCCCTTTTTTCCAGAATAATTAAACTTCTGACTCTTGATTAATCTGTGAGGGATGACGCATAACCATTACACTATGAATGTCTAGAAGGTGATTAAGCTTCTTCATGGGAAAAATATTTCAGACATAAATTACTCTGTAAAGCATAGTTTGAAGGGATCTCTTAAATGATTAATTAAGTATCAAGTAGTTTTTAGTAATTATCTAGCTGAAATTGAAAAAAATAGGTTGATTTGATTAATTACTATCATACTTTTTTTTTTTTTAAACTCTGAATGAACACTGAAAAATATGATGGAATAAATGCATAAAAATTTTCAGGTGTTGATTGGGAAGAATAAGAAACAAAAGAGAGTGGTCGGCTATTTTAACTGCACACATCTTCATGCACCAGAGGGCAAGTCACACGTTTTGATTTGGTTTATTTTGGTAAAATTAAAGTTTTTACAATTTGTTATGAGAGGTAAAACAAGTCAGGTTTATGATACCCTCTCTGTGCTCTCTGACCAGGTGAAGGGGCGATTCGCTGTGAGCAGTTGAACATGGTTACCAAGTGGATTGTTGATTTTCAAGCTGCCAACAAACAGCCTGATGAGGAGGTTGTGTTTGATGTGCTCTGTGGTGATTTCAACTTTGATAACTGCTCACCTGGTATGTCTCTCATACAACTAGCTGTTATTTTGTCAATGTCTTTGTATCGTTCTAAAAGTACTGTAACTACATGTGGTTGTAACTGAGCAGATGACCATCTGGAACAGAATCACCATATTTTTGAAGATTACAAAGACCCTTGCAGAGCTGGACCTGGAAAAGAAAAGCCTTGGGTCATTGGTTAGTATAATTTAAATGTAACAGATTAAATCGAATACTATATATCACATATATGGCAAATATACATCAGTTGTTACTGTGATTTGCCCATAAAGGTACTCTCCTGGAGCAGCCAACTTTATATGACGATGAGGTAAACACTCCAGAAAGTCTACAAAGGTATTCTCAGCTCTACTGGTTTCATCTCTGCAATATATGTTGGGGCAAAAGCTAATTTCACTTTAATAATTACAGTGGCATGAGACTCTCTCCTGTCTTCCTTGTGTCTTTGCAGAACTTTGGAAAGAGATGATCTGAGGAGACATTATATCTCCCCACCTGTTCCAGCTGCAGGCCTTCCACTTGTTTATCCAGAAAATGGCCAGCCTTGGATTGGACGTAGAATTGATTACATCCTCTACCGAGAAAGCTCCATTTCCAAGCAATGCCGAACAGTACGTATATCATTGTTTCTTCATTTTTCTCTGTTCAAGACTCAAATTTTTCTACATCTATGAGCATTCACATTAGAATAATATCTAATGTACTGGTTATAAGTAAAACATACTTATACATTTTAACCCACTAAGTTTTATGACTTTCAATCTTCCATCCAGGAAATTGAAGAGGTGACCTTTATAACACACCTGGCTGGCCTTACAGATCATATTCCTGTGGGCTTGAGACTAAATGTAGTTATGGAATCTGACTGCGGTGATGAATGAAAATCTTCCAAAAATGGCAGCAAGCTGTGCAAAGCTTTCATTTAAACAGGAAAAACTATGTTTTGATTACATAGTTAAATTTGTAAATTGAGTGAATATATGTTGGCAAGAAAGACTGTACCACAAATGGAATATATTTTTATGGATTTATTGAGTTTTGTTTGATGCATACATTTTTATATAAATGCTGTACAGCCCAGATGTGTGAATTTTTGTAAAAGAGTATGTTTGTAGAATTTTCCATTGAAATCTTTTTTCCTACAGAAATAAGAGCAGTTAATTTTCTTCTGTGTGTTTTGCTTTTAATTTTCCAGAAATTATAATGTGTTTTATCTTACTATGGCTCTCTGAATAACTGAAACAGCAGGCATAATGAAATTCATTAACTGAAATAAATTGTACATTTATTAAAGAATTATATGGAGTTATTTGAGCTTTTCTGTTTCTGCAGATTTACCCGTCTTCTCAGTTTATAGATAGTTTTACTTTTGACATGATAAAGTTATTTAGTTGCTATGCAGACTGTAGATAAAATTATATATGTGATTATGCTTTGCTTCATTAGATCAAAAAATGTTGAGACCAAATTTCTTCCAGTGGAGAAAATCCCAAAGTACCCTGCACCACATTTTCAATTAAATGAAATCTTTTTAGTTGTCATAATGAATGAATGAATGAATGAATCGGAACTGTATAGAATCCACAATCTTGATCAAGAAATAAATGGTAAAAGATCATAAGGCTTACCTCCCGGGATCAAAGATGGCCAGATGAAAAGATGGAGAAAAAAAAGCAATTAGAGCAGTCCATATCAATGTAAAGATTAAGCATATAATTAAGAGTAGATGCATGCTGTACTGAATTCATGAAAAAATAATGAGGGCATTTTTTCATTAGATCTGTTAAAAAATGACAGAAAACCTGATAATAGTTGGACGCAGGTTACAACTAATTATCTTTAAGTCAATAAATTAAATACAATGTCATGTTCCAGCAACAACATTGAAATTGAAGCAACTATAGTCATATTTGTCTCTGAAATGTGGAAAACCTAAAACTTCTTGCACCACTGCTGCTTTAAAACAAGAGTAACTAAATGTGAGTTCACAGATTCAAACAATATAAATATAAAGTTTTGTTTTATTGTTGTGAAGCACTTTGTGACATTGTCTCTATGCAAAGTGCTGTATAAATAAAGTTTATGTAAATAATCTTTATCTAGTTTTAATAATGGGACAGTATAAAACCCTGCCTTGTGAAACACTCATACTTCACGATTTAAAAAACAATTCCTGAACCCAGAGTTCAACACCATTTATCGCCAGTAGGGGGAGGACTATGTTGGAAGAAGACTGAAACCGACAAAGAAGAGATACGAACCAATAGTGAATCAAGGACAATTAACCACTTCCTGTTTTTAGCCCTTGAACGATAAACTCGTGGACAGCGTTACATGTTAGAGAAGTTAAAATTATGAATGTTCTCCATCACTCCAGGACTCTGTTAACGATGTGCTGTAAAGGTAGTAAACTATTAGAACTGACGGGTGTTTTCAGAAGTGTCAGTTTGTTGACAGCGCGGAGCCAAAGGCTTAAAACAAACTTAGCCTCATGTAAACAACGACATGTGACATCTTCACTCAGGGGTCGCTTTGACACAAAAGCATATTACTCTGACAGTTGTGGAAGCAGACATTCAGAGAGCACAGGCACGTTTGAAGAAGAAGCTGAAGAAATGGACATAAATGACGGTCACACCAGCTCCCTAAGTACGAGTAAGTCAATACTGGCCCACTGCGTCATCACAAACAACATTGTTTATATATATATATATATATATATATATATATATATATATATATATATATATATATATATATATATATATATATATATACACTTTCTTAGATGCAAATTGTTCTGATGGATGAGGTGTAATATATATATATATATATATATATATATATATATATATATATATATATATATATATATATATATACACTTTCTTAGATGCAAATTGTTCTGATGGATGAGGTGTATCTGATGCATGAGGTGGGGAATAGCACCCTTCAAGCCAAGATGAGTCCTGGGCATGTTTCACTGGGCACTGAGGAGGCTGAGAAAGAGCCTGTTCAGCTTGCTGGTTCTTCTTTTGAAACTGGAACAATTTAGGATGTCTTCCTGAACGTGGGTACTCTTCTTAGATGTCGTCTGAGGTTGAAATCTCTTAGATGGGTTAGTTCCAAGGATTCTGCAGCAGAAATAATTATCAAAAAATGCTTCTAAAACTATTAACAGTGAGTGAAATCATTTTCTGCATCATTAGATCTCAAAACTCAAAAAAATGAGATTAAAATATGGCAATCTAATATTTTGCTGATTTTGGCAGGACAAACCATATAACGGGCATACTACAACAGTATGGTTCAGTGATAAACAAGTATTGGTGATGAACTGGATCACCTCCAATCGTTTGAACAGTGGCGTTTGCATGGAGTTTGCATGTTCATCCCACGTATGCGTGGGTTTTCTTTGGGACCCACAAAACATGCATATAAGGTTAATTGCTGTGGTTAGTTGAACACTTATCACATGTTAGTCGCTTTGGACAAAAGTGTCTGCCAAATGACAGTAGAATAGAATAGAACAGAAAAGGGTGAGGTGATGCAGCATGGATGTAATCAGATCTCTTAAAAAGTGCAGTTGGCATAAAATTCTAAATGGGCTTATAGAAACAGATTTTGTGTCTAGGCACTTGGCATTTGCTATTTATTTATCTTTTTTTCACATTTTACATACTAGTTTATTTTTTTCAAAACTGGATTGTGTTTAAAGATACCCGTGTGGGATCCAGAGTCTTTTTGGGGTTTAAATCTACAGTCAATGGCAACATTTATTATCATATAATTAGCCAATCTTTTTTTTTTTTTTTCCCCCAAAATGTCGGAGTTGTCGTGAAAACTGACTCACACTATTCTTTTCTTTTTATATTTGACTTTTTTTTGTGTCCTCTTCCATCAGAATTTTATTCTGATTCATCCAAGCAGCTAAATTTACTTCTAAACCTGAAACAGCTTCAATTTTTTAAGATACTCAAACTACTCATATGAAATGATTTAGTTAACTATATTTTGGATCAGAACTAATAATAATAATGTTAATCTGAATCCTAATAATGAGAATAACCACAAAAATAATAAATAATAATGAATTAGAGTAATATAGTGCTTTATATAATGATTTTAAGACACCCAAATTGCTTTACATTAATTCACTCATTCCACACTCACACTGTTGATGGTAAGCTACATAATTTCACCAACAGAAATATGGTTGGCCGTCTATACCGTCTGAATGACGTCTTATCACATCACACAAAATTGCTTGAATATATATTTTAGACATTTTGTTTCCTCTTTTTTCAGGATCTTCAGAGACTTTCACTATTGATGTCCTGGTGTCTCTTCTGCATCAGGAAAATGCTGTGGACCTCTGCGTGATTAAAGTACCAGACCATATCAAATATACAGAGTACTTCATTGTTGTCAGTGGTGCATCACCGAGACACCTCAAGGCAATGGCACTTTATGCCATCAAAGTGGTAACAAACCTTTCTGTGCTCACTTGTAGATATTTTGTGTAACCTGTATTTATTTTAAAAGCGTGCACTGAGGATGCTTTTTTTCCAGTACAAGTTTCTGAAGAAAGATGAAGATCGAAATGTCAAGATTGAAGGGAAGAATGCAGATGACTGGATGTGTATTGACTTTGGTGAGTAAATTCTTAAAGACCCAGTTTGTATGGCTCTAAGGAGTGTATGTGTAAACTAATGCTTGTTATTGTAATTGCATTAATTAGTTTTTCTTTTCCTCAGGAAATATGGTTGTTCACTTTATGCTGCCAGAGGCCAGAGAAGTGTTTGAACTTGAAAAACTCTGGACGCTACGCGCTTATGATGAACAGCTGAAAAGAATTCCTGCTGAGGTGCTCCCAGAAGATTTCATATTGGATATCGATCTCACAAAGTGACAAATCTTTTTAGGATTCGCCCAGACTAACCATTTCTTTCAAATATTTGGTACTATCTGTGCTACCTCTGTGAGCAGCAATTAAATTAGCCTTTGTCAATTAAAAGAGATTTAAACAGACCCATCCCTTTTACAGCTAATAAAGAAAGCATGGTGTCATCATACTGAATAATACCTGTTCTTTGTTCATATTATTCAGTCATCACACCACAAAGAAAAATACATTTGTAAAATTATGTCAGTTTGAATTAGTATTTTTATCATATGTTGATGGTTGAAATTAATTATTATTCTGCCTCTCTGATCACATCTGTTAAATTCAATAATAATTTGGTTTGTACAAGTTTAATATTATTAATATTATTTATTTTCCTTTACTGCAAGCTCTTGAGTATTCTGCAAAATATTTCTGGCTAAATGACTGCTTAAACAGATTTACTGAGGGGGTCTGTTGTACAGTACTAAAACTACCTTAGTTTTATATATATACTGTGTTTCTTTGGAAATTTGAATTACTTCATTCAGATCATGTAACCAGTTTCCACTTATAATTGCATTTTTAAAAGAGTTTTCATTGTTCTTGGCTGTATCACTGAGGAAAAACTACACATGTAAATGTTGCCATCATCACATTTAACTGTAGGGATGGTATTAAAGATGTAACAGGTTTCTTACTCATATTAAACTGGGGATTTTGATAAAAGTTGCCATCTGCTTTTCATCAAATCATGATTGTGCTTCCTGTGGTCTCAGTCATTCATAGACCTATTATTGAGGAACAGCTGCATCATAAGGGATTTATGGTGGATGATTGTTCTTGCAACAAATTTAAAATGATCTTTCAGTTCATATTTATCTGTTTCAGCATTTGATATGTTGTGTTTCTCCTGTATTGTTATTTTTGTTATTTTAGAGTTCATGTAATTTGTAACACATTAAGTTCTGTTATGTAGTTTAAACATAATTCAGACACTTTGGACGCAGGACTAAATCTTTGACTTTTCTGGATTTCTTCCATGTAAAGAATGTAAATACTGTTTGCTTATCACAAATAATTTAGTTCTCTGAAACCATTTTCTTTCTACCAGGAAAAACATGGAGAGTAGTTTTCAGATAGAAACAATTTTGCCTTGCTGTCAGAATTGCAGCTGTGTCCCTGCTGGTGCCTGCAGCCTTGCTTTGATGAGTTAAAACCTCTTTTAAGCTTTTAGCCCCTCGCTAGATAAAAATGCAGTGAAATGGGTGACTATATTTTAAACTGAACTAACATTATTTTTCTCAAAAGGGTTCTCTTTAAAATAAAATGAAAGTACCATCTATAAAGATACAGATTACAATTTAACAAAATGATAACTATAGTTAACTAACTGGCCTTCAAAGCTATGCAAAAGCACACTGGACTAATTCAGAAAGCTGTTTGATTTGTTGAGTTACAATTTAGGAGTGTTCTAAAAATGAAAAATGGTTCACCAAAACAAACTGTTCAAGTTGATGTTTCATCCGATTCAAACAAGTTGATTACTTCTTACAGGAGAAGTTTTGTAGTTTGCCAAACTGTTATTCGTGACACGCATTAACCCAGCACTCACATGCCCCACAAGACTGACCCGTAAATAGGTAGCATACAAGTAAGTCGGTCAGCACTTGAGAAAATGAGTGTATTTACTGTCTACAGCAGTTCAGGATTTAGCAAAGACTGCACATTCACAATACCATTCCTGGCTGTTTCAATTCATACTGCCTACGGTTTGACAATGGAGAATGAATTCATACATTATCCTGTAAAAATAATGATAATTTAACATGTGAAATTATGGAAGGAGAATTGTAAAAAAACTTTTACAAAACTGCTTGAATCATCTATGATTTTGTGTTGGAGAGACAGAATTTCCATGTAAATTAGAGTGCACAAAGACACAAGTCTCAAGTATGAATACATATACACAAATGTTGCCTCCATAACTTCCTGGCAAGTGACCATTATACTTCATTGACTTTCTGTCAGAACATTAGCTAAATGTGAAAGAGCAATGACGCAGGAGAATTCTGTGCAGAGCCTGCAGTTAGATGTTTGGAACTCAAGCTTGTGCTATCTGAGCATGTGTGCAGTGTTTAACACTAATGTTCAAACACAAGATGGATAGAGATGATAGTGCATTTATATAAGTTTACAGATAAGAAATATATGACAATTTAACATTTCACTGTGTATGTTTTTGCTTATTATTATATATTATTTTATCTATGGTTTAATCATAATATTTAGGAACCAAATGGTATTGAACCAGGTTTTATCTAGTTAGTTAGATGGAAAAAAATAAACATAAAAGAAATGTTCCTCTCCAAGCTTTTCATTCCAGCTAAACTGATACTTATCTGCCAAAATGTTTTACCCACTGTTGTGGAGCCATCCGGAGTCATGATGTTACAACTCACCATTGTGGAGTGGATTATGGGGAAAAGGAATATTATTAGCATTTTGTAATTTCAAATCTGTTTTGCAGGATTTATTCCTGTGTAAAGACACAACATGATGTCTTGGACACCTCATTTCATTACGCTTTGTTCCTCACAAATGATCGCACTGACAAGCAGCATAAAGCTTTTCATCCCATATTACTTTGCATCATATACGATGATGACACATGTGCACTGCAACATGATAACGAGTAGCTGGTCATTAATCCCCAGTATGCAGCGAGCTGGGTATTCATTGTTTATCTCCCACAACCTCCAAACAAGGCGCTCAGCTTTGGTCCTTCATTAAAAAGCCCACCTGTCTTCTAGGCTGATGAAATTCCAACATACCCACTGTTAAAAAGTATTTAGCATTTTGTTTCATCTGTCTCTGCCCAGCAAGAAGGCTGGCACTTGGCTGCTGTTTCTGGTTTTCTCTTGGTAGAAAAGCTTATGAGTTGTATTAGACAAGACACTCAAAGGACCCTGTAATGTATCCACCTGGCCCTCATTTGTCAGCAAGGTACCTGTAGGCGGATGAGCATGAGTATGTAAATTAGACATTCATTATGGACCAGTCCCCACACAGCACATGCTTTATTTCTGAGGTAAATGATAAAATGCTTGTACCATGAAACGTAGACACTGAGTGGATGAAACAAGCCAATGTGGTCTTAACATTAAGTGTAAAATGTGAGACAAAAAGTTTTTAGTTTTTCTTTTTCTGTAAGGATTCTGGTCAAGTTCTCATGTGACTGTCATTGATGACAACAGCACCAGTCTACTGTCAAATTTAAGTTGAGTGCTCTTCAGAGAAAATAGTTGCCATTAAAGTTGTCTTACCATTTAGGGGATGAAAGCCTTTTGTGCACTCTATCAACAGGAATTGGAAGTTTATGGGTTTGTCTGATTTACTGCTCTTTCGTGTGCAATTTTGCATCATTTGTACCTGTGCTCCTCCGTTTGGCCAGATTTTCCAATTTCAGTCAACTCCTTGTTGGTTAGAAGTATTAAAAGTGGAGTTTTTACTGTTTTGTATCCCTGCAGATACAGGAGATGCAAATATGACTATGAACTCATCACTTAAGTGTGTTTCCAACACACTGCAAAAATGCCATTTTGATCATGCTTTATTTTTTATTTTTTGTTTCTGCAAACAGACCCCCTCTGCATTGTTCAATAAACTGTAACATCATCTTTCCATGAACCATCCAAACACTTGAAAACAACTGACCATCATCAGCCACATTAAGTTACACATCATCACCTTCATTAAAACTTGTCATGCTGGTTGTGATCTTTAAGAGAACAGCCTAAATTGATTAACATCTCCTCTTATATTTTGCCAGGATAATTTGCATTTGTACTGTATTTAGTGCAGAAAAAAGGGTAAAGTACTACAGAATGACATTAATCAATCACATGTACCATTTTGAACTTTACAATTAAATGTGCTGCAATTTAATTCAGCAGGAGCTGATTATGATGTATAACACTAACTTGTGGTTATATAATATTTAATTAATTAAATTCTTAAACCGCGTTCAGTTTTAATGCAGTTCATCTAAATTCCTTTCAAAGGTTTAAAGAAATACTCTTCAAGTCAAATAGCGTTTTAATCAATATGATGACACTTCATCATCATCACTTTTGTTTTGATAATACTACTTAACATTTTTATTTGTTTCACAGGTTTAATAAAGCTAATAGGGCAACAGATATCTCTCAGGAATAACTTAGAAAAAAATGACACCCCCTCCTCCCCCTCCCAATGCAGACCACTGTATAAAAGACGGGCAGCAATGTTGTGAATCTGTCAGAGGCACCTTGAACAGTGAAAACCAACTACTGTTGTATTTTCAAGTGTAAGGAAGTTTGCTTTTCTCAAATTTTGACTGAAAGGTTTACTTTTTGATTGAAAAGGAGCAGCTAGTTTTACATTTAATGACTTTATTTGGCTCCAGATCATGAATCTTAGGAACATCAGTCTAATATGGAGCTTCTATTGATGATTTTACCTTATTGTGGGATAATTATATTTTACTCTTCATTTTGACTTAATATCCCTTTGATCCAGCATACTCTACAACGCTGTGATGTCGCCGGCCGTTCTGGCTCTCTGCCTGCTGATTTGCATTCATTCTGGTATAAATGGATATCCTGTCAAGCCTGCCGGTCCCCGGGAAGGAGCACCACCTGAAGAGCTTGCCAAGTATTATTCTGCACTGAGACACTACATCAATCTAATTACAAGACAGAGGTCAGTCTTTGAAGTTCAGAAATATGCATTAAGTTTTGAGTGTTAAAAGTAAGTATTGAATAGATTTTTTTGTTGTTGTATCTATTTTTTTTTTATTTATGTACTTTTTTTGAACAGGTATGGAAAGAGAGACAATCCAGACACTGCATTTTCAGATGTGCTGTTAAGGGAGAGTACAGAGAGTGTTCCATGGTCCAACTATGTAAGGTAAATGTTTTAACATTATCAACTCTGTAACCTCGACTTAATTTCTATCATGTATTGTATTTTATACTGTATTGAACTAAATGTGTTTCTTTCTAACCAATCATCTTTGAGTTATGTATAAATCCTCTGTATTTTTTTATGCAGGCTTGAAGGACTGCCTGTGTGGTGATGCTGCTGGAGTTGTCACATCCAGACAGTTTGTAAAGCTGTCCTTCTGTTTCTTACATAAAATAAACTTCTGTTTAATGTGAATGGAAAAAACACTGTGTAAAGAAATTCCTTTGGATCGTCAATCTGACAGCACTGTAACATGTATTAGTAATAAATTATGTTTATCAGTCCTGGTTATAGCTGCATTTTGTTTGAATAATATGTTAAAGAATAACATGTGTACATGCATATGTATACATGTTATTCTGTTATCTGAAACTGAGACAATGTCTGTTGCTTATTTTGAGATAATCAAAGATGTGCTACATGAAGTTCTCCAAGAGGAATCTGGAAAATTATGGCATGTAGACCATGACTTTCAACATTCTGTACTAGTTGACTATCAACCAGTAAGGCTCAGATAAGAGAAAAAAAAGTTTCTTATACTCTGTATAAACAACATATCAGAAGGTAGATAAGATAAACAGCATGGATGATATCCTCATAAACAAACTCATATGGGTCCATCACCTCACTTTTTATAATTTTTTGTAATTTTCTGATTTAATGTGTTAAAAAGTAAAAGGTTCCATATGTGCCAATCAAGTAGTGCTGGTACTATGTTGAAGTATTTGGTGATACACAGAGATGGAGTGACAGTGCTCTCTTCTGGTGAAATGTCCTCTTAACACTTTTTAGCAGATTTTTTTTTTTTTTCTTAATGAGTCAAATATCTTAAAAGCATTTCTGCCACTAATGTCTTTCTTTAGTAAAGAATAAAATAAAAAAGAAATTACTGTAAACATAATATCACCTATTTATTTAACTTTCTATCAAGTCTGTTGAGATGATCCTGCAGCCTGACTGAAAACAGATTAACAGGTTAATCCCATCAAGTGACCTGGATAAATCTAAAACAAATCAAGCTGGTACCAGCTTTCTTTATAAATGTGGATAGCAAAAATAATCAGGAACCCGATGAAAATTCTTTGAATAGTACATCGTTTTAGTGCTTTATGTTGACCTACTGATGGGTGGCATCAATTTAATAACAATTTTTGTAGAGTATTTATATCTAAATTTGGAAATAATTTATTAGAGGTCATTGATGGAAGCAAGTTCTACAGTATATCTTCCTTGCAGGATATGTGTGTCCTTAAAGTTTAACTGTAAAAACAACCAGCACTGCATTCAAAACAATCAAATAGACATCACTGAAGGTTTCAAAGCATTTTTTCTCTTCCACTTAAATTATTGTCATGAAACATATTGTTTTCTTGGAAATCATAGATGCTGTGACCTTCAGAATAAACAAAAAAGGGGCATGTATTTTTTTAATGAGCACAACGTTAAAAAGTCAGTCTATGATTGATTGAGGTAGCATGACAAACATGACAGGTGTTATTTGTACAATTACTATGTAGTATGCTTCTTTTATCCTATATCCTTTCTCCTGTCTTCCTAAAAAGGATTTAAATATTTTAGAGAAAACACAATGGCAAATGACATTCTACATATATTACAACAGCATGGCTCAGTGTAAAAGAGTCTGGGTACAAAACTGACCTGTCTGCCATATTATTACACGATAAATACAACATATTTGTTATGGGAATGGGGGATATTGATCCCTTCCAATCATTCTTGGAAACTAACTTAAGTTTGGTGTAAAGTTTCCAGTAAATGATATGGGTGAGCAGTAAAGGACCTCAATGGTCTAGATATAACTTGAACTGGTTGGCTGACATTAGTCCAGGACCGTCTGTGGAAGAGGAGCAGAGAAGAGGCGCAGACAGACTGCACATTGGAAATGCACCCCTAGTTACTATTGCTCAAGAGATCGGCGAATTATGAAGAGCTAAAATTAAATAATGCATGGGAGCACGAATGGGCACTGATTAAAATACAGCAGGTAAAGTATTAATATAATCATATATAACGTTACAGTTTAATCGTGGGATCTTCAGCTAATATTTAGCTACTAACTAGCTAGCTTTATAGCAATTAGCCAACTTTGCCTCGCTGCAACAAGCGCCTCTGCTTAGTGGACATTAACTATCAAAGTTAGTTGGTTGAATTCCCAGACTTAGACTTAAGCATGAGATAAAGGTATTCTTCTTTAGACTCGAAAATATTTTACAGCGCACGCCAGAAGGTGCTACCAATGATTAGCATCGCTAAATTGTTTGCGTGTGCGTTAACTAATCGACACGCGACATACTATGTTTAAAATGATTTAAATAGCCAGAATGTACACAGTTTCTGTGTAACCTTTACCAACAAGATTCTGGTTGTTGTATATTAATAATAATATTAACACTTGTTTCGGCTTATTAGCCTTCTATGGCTAATTTTCTTTCTTGCTAAACATGTTGAAGATGGTTACACGTGCCCTGTGCGCGTGTAGCTTGACAGTAAAATCTAAGCACAGCAGCCAAAACGTTTCCTGAATGGGTAATCTGTTCAAACTGGGTTTTCACTTCTGGACCTGTTTAGCCGCAAACGTCGGCTTTTCTTATAGTTAATCATGTATATATATATATATATATATATATATATATATATATATATATATATATATATATATATATATATATATATATGATTGAAAACCCAGTTTGAACAGCATTATATATATATATATATATATAAATCAGCTAATGAAATCATTCCGGCATTTTTATAAACTTAAAGTGAGTTAACATCAGCAGCTGTAACTGTTTATGGTCTTGAAGCCGATTTATGCTGTCACATAGAATAGAATAAAGAAGGAATTAACATAAACACATTTATCTGAAGAACTTTTGAATTTTTATTGCGACAAATGTTGTACCATAGAGTTAATGGACTGATTCTTTGTTTGTTTGTTTGTTTATTCCTCCCTTTTCTTTTTATATATCTGAACACATTTTCTAAAGCAACATGAATGTTGTACAACCAGCATTATATGGACAAAAACAACAGGAATCCTACAAAGACAGTAGCAAACAAGCTGAAGTTATGTATTGCAACATCTCGAAAGCTGTTGCTTTTATTTTTTTCAGATGAAGAAATTTGATCTTGCAGCTCAAAATCACCACTTACATAATGAATAAAAAAAACCAAACAAAACCAAACAAAACTAAAAAATCATAATTGATGAAACTTGCTACTTGAGAAAAAAGAAAACTTTTTTTGACCATCTGTTGAAAATATTAGAATTTTGGAATTGATTGAATCACATTGAAACACATTTGGTTTAAAGATTTTTTGCATTCTTCTTTTGTCATGTCTTTATTCCATGCAATGTTTTAAAGCTGTAATTAAAGTGGATCTTTATGACGAGGCTAAATAACCTGTTGAGGAGAAAACAAACAACTTTGATGCACTTTGGCAACCTCTGTTGCCACACTTTAGAATATTTTGCTGTTTTGTTTCTGTGTTTATTTTAGATAACAGGGTACTAAGTATTGGGATGATACACTGATTATTTAGGAAGAGTTTGTAGATGAGTTCTTGCCTTTTATGTTAATTCTGCATGATTTTAACTGGCCTATTTTTTTTAAAATTGACACTACACAGATGTAGCTCAATGTAGAGGTTTCAGTTTTCTGGTAAAACACTGTGTTCAAAAAGTATGTTCAGAAGCCCACAGTTGTTTGCATGAACTCTAATAACAGTAGTGGTATATTGTTTTACCCATTGAAAGAGTGTGACTGTACTGGCTGTACCAGTATGGCTGCTAGCTACAGCCTTCAACCTGATCAGCTGTCATTTAGAATCAAGAATAAACAACAGTACAAATCAAATCTTTAAAGTGACCAGATAATGTATTACAGATATTACGCAGTATTATAGTGTAGTCCTGTGTGAGTGTCTGCCTGTCTACACGCTGATCTATTGTGGTCTAGCTGTCTATTTAATTTTTATTCTTTTATCTCCTAAGTGCCCTTTGTGCCAATGCATAAACTAATCCAGTCAAACAGCAAAAGTGCATGTTAAGCAGAACAGATGATAATCAGATAATTTTCCTAAAAACACCGATATTTATGGGAGGACTTGTGCTTGGGTTAAATAATTGTGATATAAGAAAATAAATACAATTTTAAAACATGTATGCGAAGAACACATAGCTTTACTACACGAAGATTGACACTGTCTGTATCTGTCTGACACTGACGGGGCGGTGGTTAACACTGTGTCTGCTGCTTTGTTCACATTGGGGCAGAACACTGGACATACAACGAGCAGAGAAGAAATGACATGCTGTTATGGCAGAGTAAACAATGGATTTTATTCTCAACTACAAAAACATGGTAAATTTTGGTAAACAGTTGTCCATCTGATACTTAATTGTATGTATCCTCATTGCCCTCCTGGTTAACGTAGCATTATGCTAGTTAAAGCTAACCGACTAAGAGACAAGGTGCTGCAGTGTTGCTGAGAGTAAATGACATATTTAAAAAGGCATTGTAAAATTTAACCATTTTTGCTTGTATTGGGGCAATGTTATGACAAGAAAATAATATTTCAATCAGTAACAAACAGATCACATACATGATGTCCTGCAGCCTTAACTGGTTATAACAAAACTATCTCACCATCAAGAACCGCGGAATAATAAATATGACTGTTAGTGCTGAATATGGCTCAGGTAAGCCATGAAAGACCAAGCCAGTTTATCGATTGATTGCCTGACTTGCTCATTTACTCACTTACTTACATACACACAGAAAAACTGTGGAGTTGCCACATTTGACATTTATTTATCATTTGGATGGTATTGTGTCCGCTGCCCAAGATGGTTCTTTGGGTGTTTGTGGAGTGATAATCATACAGTAGAAAAGAAAAACTTCTTAATGATGATGCACTCACAGCACAGTTTAATATTTTGGATTCTGTGATTGAACCCTAAATCAAGTAGGATCCACATTTTTTGATCCTAACAGACACATTATAATGATGGTTCTGCCTGCTACTTTTCACTTGAAAGTACAGAAAAAAAGATTTCCCTTTTGTGAATATCCAAGCTGTTTTCTTGTAGAAGCAGTAAATTGTCATATAGCCTCATTCACTTGCTATTTGCTGTTGGTCACGACTGGACTGATCTTATTAAACAATTCCTTTGTGACTCTATGCTTGTTGCTGCTGTAATGGAAATGAGGGGTGTTCTTTGTGAATTGGCCCATTGATTCACTGTCTTCTCATTGTTTTTGCTTTATACATTCTACTGCAGTGAACGTCTCCCCCCTCAATGTTTGAATTAGCCATGAATGTTTATTCTGTATTTGTAATCATTGATGAGCTTAGTTTTTCACTAACATTTGTGCCTGCTCTCACATTGCAGGAAATTCTATGTTAGAAAGTTGGATTTTCTTTATCTAAATGTCTTGTATTTATTTATTTCTCTTCAGCCATGCAGCAGGTACTGGACAACCTTAAAGACCTGCCATCAGGCACAGGAGCTAAAGATATTGACCTCATCTTCCTCCGAGGCATCATGGAGAGCCCCATCGTCCGCTCCCTTGCAAAGGTAAAACCCATACTTACTGTAACCACCACTGTGTGTTTCACGTTTCAGGCGCATCACAGCGAATCCTAATCTCATTAGCTGACCTTCCAACTTTACTTAAGAGGAGGAACATTTGTGAGATCATGTCACTTCTGTTGTACAACATGTGGCTCGCCAGCTTGTCAACCAGATAGACAACGCTTTTTGAAATATGTTAGGAGAACAAATATGCACAAACATGAGAGAAAAATGTATGCTTTATGCACAAGCATATCTATTCGCAATCACGGTCACCCTGTATAATGTGATGTGATTTCGCCCACTAAATCAAACTTGCTTTGGGCACACTTATCCATTGTTCAAGCTTAAACCACTTTTAGAGTTGTCTAAGAGGTGTGAATCATTGCCGATGTGAGGAAGCAAAGATTTCTTCTTTGCTCGACTGTATGATAAATGTCATACTGATTTAAAATGAGAATGTTGTTGTAGAACTGAGTTTCAGAAATTTCATGTACACTACATAGTGGGAATAATGATTCCATATTACCATGAAAGACCTTTTTGTTATCCATTTTCACCATTAATGTTATCTGCCAAAACAGAACCAAAGTCCTCTTTGTGGGCTGTGTAGGTGGTAAAGGAATTTGCTGTGACACACTTTTCATTTTGTCTTGATTTTATTTACACACACACACACACACACACACACACACACACACACACACACACACACACACACACACACACACACACACACACAGGGAAAATACAAGGGTATTGCAGCATCAAATGAAATAGGCTTGATAATTCATAAATAATTACTGTCCCTTTATGAAATAATCTTTAACATCATATCTGAAATATGAGAATCATATTTACGCATGCTGGACAAATCTAAACAAGCTTTCTTGTTCATGAATTTTAAGAATGTCATTGTTACATGATATATTTTTTGGTGTAAAAAATTAATACCATTCTTGACTCAGCTGTACTATTTGTTGATGTGTGTTTGGATTTAGGCTCATGAACGTCTTGAGGAAGTTAAATTACAAGCCGTGCGGGATGACAACGTTCAGTTGGTGGCAGAAATCTTAGATTCCCTCAACAATCTGCCAGATAAAGATGCTCCTGCTGCTGAACTTGCCAGGATCCTTCAGGAGCCTCATTTCAAGGTATTTAAGATCCTTTATCATCCTTTACTGCTACCAAGTTAAGCTGGGGTTGACATATGAGCAAGCTTGTGCTTACTTGTGTGTAAATATTAGAGCTTTTAATGCAAAACATGGCGTAGTTTGTTTTGACACGCTTGAGTGCAACTTGGTGTCCTTGTCACTGAATATTATCAGACTTGTGCTTTGCAGCATCAGAAGGTGGAGCTATCTTTCCTTAGGCCAATAGCAAGCTGAGACATGTGAGTAAAGTCACAGGAGAAGGCTGCTCTACTGACTCAGTGAATCTTTATATTTGCTGATGCACGTTGTCTGCCTTCTCTATACCATGTTGGCTTTAGTTTGTGACTCCTAGGGTAAGAACAAGACAGCTTTGTTTTTTTATTTTTTGTCAGTCACTGGCTAAAATCCATACAGCATACTGAATTATCTTTTCACTCTGAAATAACAGTCTGTCAAACGCGTTATTTTGTAGGTCATTATATTTAATATTTCAGTGGATGTGTTGAAATAGTTTTTATCTTTGTTAACCAGAATTTACCACTGAAAATTTTTGAGCTTGAAGATGAAGCCAGATCGTTCTGTCTCTGTTGTCTCAGTCTTTGATAGAGGCTCATGACAAAGTGGCTTCAAAGTGCTATGAAATGCCCAACGCAACGGTTAACAGCAATTCCACGTTGCCGAGTACACTCATGCCAGCTGATGCTGTCAGGATGATTGGCATTCAGAAGAAAGCTGGAGAACCACTGGTAAGTTAGCCTGTCTTTTTATATCAACTACACCTCTGTAGAGGAAACATTTAATTTTTCCTTTTTGGCTGTAAAATCACCATCTGTTTGGAAGCAGCGACTTGGTTTTACATTGTAACTTAGCTACGGCAGGTTTCTTTTGCAGCAGTAAGACAGCACAACCATAAAATGGGCCTTTCCTGTGATTTATGAACTGTGGAGGTGGAATACTGACTACTGAATGTCTCCTACTCTGTTTCAGGGAGTAACGTTTCGTGTGGTGAAAGGTGAAATGGTGATTGCCCGGATCCTTCACGGCAGCTCTATCGACAGGCAGGGGATGCTGCATACAGGGGATGTTATCTGTGAAGTCAACGGTCGGGAGGTTGGCAGCAACCCCCGTGAACTCCAGGAGCTGCTAAAAGCATGCAGTGGAAGTGTCACACTTAAGGTCCTGCCAAGCTATAAAGACGCACCGGCACCGCCACAGGTTAGTTAACGGGAGGGGACAATTTATGTTTTGCATGTCAGTTTTTTTCACCTTTTTAAGAAATAAATAATCCTACTTCAGTTCAGTTTTATATATAGTAAATTCACCAGGAAACATCATCTCATTGTACTTCAAAAACATAGTAAAAAGTTCAAATTCAGGTCCAGTTGTATAAATTCCAATTAAAGAAAAAGATTCATGAAAAACAAATAAGATTTTACGTGATGTGGGGAATCAAGGTCATTAGCTAGACTGGCATTTTTACTTAGTTGTACTACAGCTACACAGGATTTGTAGTAAATCTGTGTAGTATTGGATGCAAACGACCTGGCTGATAACAGAATGCCAGGCTGAAAACTGAGCCCATGAGGAACTATTAATAACACCCCACATACTAACTAGGACATATACCACTCTGTTCACTGGTGCATGCCCCTCTCGTCCTTACTGTAACAGGCACGCACAGCAGCTGACACCAGGGAGTAGTATGTAAGGTTATGTCAGACAGCAACCTTTGTGCCAAGAGAGACCAAACTATCTCTTTGTTCTACTTTTTTCCTTCTGGGGTTGCTGGTTTTCTGCTGTGATAAAGTGAAAATCTTAATTATACCCCGTTATTATCAATACGTCTGTTTGATTTTTTTTTTTTTTTTAAGGTGAAGCTCCACCAATCCACCTGTTATGTGATTGGTTTAAAATTTGAGGTGGATGCAGTTAAAGCACAAAGTTGTTGCTTTAGCATTTTTACTGTTGTAGGTTGAACGAATAGTTTCAATAAACAGCGGATTGAGGTGGTGAGAGAGTGCAAAAATGCATACAGCACATGTGACGTTAAAGACATTGGCTTGTTGCTTTCACAACGCCACCCCACTGTAGAAAACAGCTTCTTACTGAATATGAAATCACCAGGTCAGTTGTTCATTGTGCATGAAAACACAGACCATCCAAAGACAAAGCTGGTCTCTCTTGCAAATCAGACTCTCTCCCTCTCTCAGTGGGACCTGTATAAATAAAGGCTAATAATACTCAAACTTAATAAGCTTTCAACACTGTATAGTCTCCTAAAGAAGGCTAATTCAGCATTAGAGCTACACAATATATCGTTTGTGCTGCTGTATATTATCGCAGTGCACATGTGTGCAGTAGTCATATTGCAGGTCTTGCAATGTAAGAGGCAAATAAACGCAACATGTTCTAATCCCTTTCAAGGGTACCTGACAGGTTTTTAATTGCCAATGTCAATAAACACACCTTTGCACATGATAGAACAACACATGTGCACGATAAAAGCCAGCACTAATAGATATCTATAAGACTAACTTTAAAATACAAAGCCCATACTTGTAACATTAATAAAGAGAGGTAAAATCAGTGCAGGTCTGTTGTCAACAAAAAGCAGGAGTGCAGCATGATTTAAAATGCTAGTCAGTCATCTGTTGAAAATTCCTGCATTTTTTTCACAGCAATATATCGCAGGGTTAGAAAAAATCTGTCAGGTTTTTCCATTATCATGCAGCCCTATTTGACGTCCATCTTGTATCTTTTCTGAGTTCTTACCAGCCAGAAAAAAATCTATCTGATGTTGACTCTTACCTTATTTCTTGCTCTTTCACTTCCTATAATGGCTAAATCCACTATGATTCACTTTCAAAATGGCTGGTGTGTTGATATTCAGGTGTGGATGCATGACGCAGTGCTATATGATGCACGTGATGTTCCAGGATGGACAAAAAAAATTGTGACATGCTTTTTCCTCAGCCTTGTGAATCTTTCGGGTAACAACAGCTCCAGGAATATCCATAAGAAATGTCACTGTCACAGAACTCTAAAGTTGGAAAACTATATAGTATTGCTTTGAAGGAGTAATGTGTAAGGTGGTGACACAAAAGACGCATTCTGTAGTCTGGCTGTCTCCTTGCCTCTCTTACCTGAAATGTGAGAGATGCAAATTGAGGTTTGTTGTCTTTCATCTGAACTGACTAATAGAAGTTGACCTGCATTTTTTTATACATTTAATTTAGGTAGGTTCTTTTTGTTTAAATGTTTTAGAATATCTTATATCTCTCTGTGGGGGAAAAAAAAAATCAGCATTTGTCTCAGAAAAAAACATTTCACAAGCACAATTTCCTGAGGGTATTTTTAACTGAAGAAGTGAATTGGAAGTAAGTTATTCAATGTTGGAAAATCTACAACTTTCCTTGCTCTGACAGAAGCGTGCATGCATGAGAGTTGAATAAGAAGTTCCTCTGATTAGAACATCAATACACCTCTATAGTGTTTATAGCAAGGTTTAATATATTGTATAATTTCAAGTTTTTTTTTTTTTATGATTATGTTATGTGTAACTATGTAATTTATTTGTGCACTGTTTTGTTCAAAACCTGAACTGTAGGTTTATCTGAAGCCACACTTTAACTACAACCCAGCCACAGACAACCTGATCCCCTGTAAAGATGCAGGCCTGGCTTTTACCAAAGGAGAAATACTTCATGTAGTCAACAAGGAGGACCCCAACTGGTGGCAGGTGAGTTGATGCAAGCTACAAATATTAACTGTAAATAACCAACATGAAGCTGCTGATTAGGTAGAAGATGTTTCTAAAAGATTGAGTAGATGTAGGTATTCTTTCTGTTTGCAACATGTTTACACTGGCGGTCTGGTTTCCACAAAGGCACGCAAAGTTGTTGGTGGAGCGACAGGACTCATACCAAGTCAGTATTTGGAAGAAAAGAGGAAAGCTTTTGTGAGGAGAGACTGGGACGTTGTTGACACAGGTCTGTACAAGTCACTTTCATTCTTTTCTCAGCTTTTATGATAGTCAGAAGTCACTTGCCTTTGGCATCACCATGTGCTGTTTTGAAACTTTTTTTTTTTACGGTGCATGTCAGGAATGTTCTGTGGAACACTAACTACAAAGAAAAAGAAGAAAAAAATGATGTACCTCACTTCAAAGAATGCAGGTTTGTATCATCAAAGTTTCAGAGTTTTAGTTTTTATTTGTTAAATCTTCTGATTTAGCCTGTGTATTATCTTGAGCAGAGTTTGACCGTTACGAACTGCAGATCTATGATGAAGTAGCCAGGATGCCACCTTTTCAGAGGAAAACACTGGTTGTGATAGGAGCCCAGGGAGTTGGGAGGCGGAGCCTAAAGAACAGACTCATTGTCATGAATCCTCTGAGATATGGAACCACCGTCCCCTGTGAGTGTGAAAGAGACAAACAATAGACTGTTTGCACTTGGTACGTTGCCAGGGCTCACGTGACGCATCTCCCAATGTGTTTTTTTTTTTTTTTTTTGTAGTTACTTCACGCCGTCCCAGAGAAGAGGAAAAAGATGGCCAAAACTACTGTTTTGTGACACGAGAAGCGATGGAGAAGGATATCAAGGAAAGCAGATATCTGGAGCATGGCGAGTATGATGGCAACCTCTACGGTACCAAGATCGACTCTATTCATGAAGTCGTGGATACTAATCGTACATGCATCCTAGATGTCAACCCTCAGGTCAGTAAAAACAGGTTTTTTATTTTGGGTGTTGTTTTTCTTAATGTTTAGACATGTTAATACATTTTGCACACAGGCTCTGAAAGTGTTGAAGACTGCTGAGTTCATGCCATTTGTGGTGTTTATTGCTGCTCCTGAACTGGATACACTAAGAGATATGCACAAAGCTGTGGTTGATGCTGGCCTTACTACTAAACTACTTACAGTAAGATGATTTAGGTTTTTAAATACTTTTTGACAGGAGTTATAAAAGTCTAAAATACATCATAGTAATGGTCTGGCTTCCTTTCCTGTGATAGGAGAACGATTTAAAGAAGACTGTGGATGAGAGTGCCAGGATCCGCCGGGCATACAGCCACTACTTTGACCTAACTATTGTTAATGACAATCTGGATAAGGCCTTTGACAAGCTGCAGGATGCTGTAGAGCGATTATTTGTGGAACCGCAGTGGGTTCCAGTCAGCTGGGTCTACTGATGTTTTACCCCCTGCTGGATGGACACTCCTGTTTGAGCTGCCAGGTTCGGGATGAAACAAGTGTTCTGCATTAACAGACAAAGTGTGGGGCATCAACCCTGTGTGATTTGGGTTTCAAACAAACCTGCATCAGTCACCTTAATCTGTATTGCCAGATTTCTTGCTAGCAAACTATGCAACATGCAACACACAGGAAGTGTACTTATTTATTGGCACAGACTTTTTAAAAAGTATATTTTCTATTCAAATGGTTTGGGAAAGAAATACTGGTTATTGTATTATTTTTAAACCAGATCGTGTTTGCCATGTTCACGATTAATTTCAAATCTGTATGTAAGATAGTTAAATTGTATTTATTCTGCAAAAAAAGAGGGCTTTGTCATTTTGATACCTCAGTGTTAACAGTTTACATTTCATCCAGTATTTCATCTCAGTTGTCACTACAAACTTGTCAGTCACACAGAAATGTCACGTTTAAGACATTTTTGTGTCCTGAAGGTGACGGCAATTGTTCCCTTACATGTTTTCACTTCAACCTCATGGATGGAAAATGTCTTGCCTGTCAGTCACCAGACTGTGGTGCACAGGAGAAAAGCAATATTGTAGTGTTAACCCACCATTTCTTTCACTCAAGCACAGAATATATTAATAATGCTAATTTGTCAGACATATGAAATATGCAAGTGTTTAATTTGGTGCTGTGTACGTGTTAGAAAGAAAAACTTTCCACAGGACTCTCAAGCAGGGTACTGCATCTCAGTGAACCATCCCTTTTGATGTGATGTTACTAAAACGTAACAGTTTTAAATGAAGTTCATATGTACTTATGAAAGTTATATTTTACAAAATTTCAGATAAGATGTATTTTCAGATGTCAAATAAATTACTGGTGTTTTCTAATGATCTGCTTTGGGTTTGCCTTGTCCTTTCAGCAGGACCAACAAATGAGGTCGGCATTGGTTTGGAGTGTGAAAAAAATTATACCGAGATGGGTTTCTAAATGGTCTTGCTTCATCTTGGTTTAGCACCACTGAAATAAATAAAAGACAATACTAGGTATATGGAGCTCTGGAACTCAGAGCTCTGTATACTCAGTTTGCAATCATATGGAACAAAATGTTCATATTTCAGTCTGAGGTCAAGAACTAAGTTTATGTTTGGGACAAAATCAGCCTGAAATAATCTTTCTAGGGTAAATGCTCTGACTTTGTTTCAGAAATTATATTTATAATCCAATCCAACATTAAAGAAATTAAGAACGTATCAAATTTAAAAAAAGTTAGAATCTAAATAGCAAACTGTGAAATGGAGCAAATGTTTTTATATTTAAACAAATTATCCATGTTGCTTAAAAACATGGCAGATAAATCCATGTTGGGCTGTTTCAAATAAAATTTCAACAGTTTAAAACATCAGATCACAAAAGTATGAACAAACAGAAATTTTATTTCCAGGCAACAGCAAGTTATCGGGGACATTCATTTTTCTTATTGTCAGCAGTTTTGTCTTTAAAATCAGATGCTTTCAAAAGATTTGTGCTATCAATTTAAAAACAGTAAAAACATTATTTCCACGTGATGTAGTTGATTATATCTGGATTGTTATGAAATTACAGTTGTAGTCCCTGCAATGTGCTACAGTCATGAGGAAAATTCATGGCCAGTTGCAAAAGAAAAATCCATATCCCTTTTCTTTACTTATTCTTTGAGTAGCCTGCTGCATCTTCAAATGTACAAAACAAACTGATTTTTTTCAATGAAAGCTCATTCATCCACTTCAGTGTTTCAAGTTTATGTTGTATTTTGTCTTCTGTTTAACCACAGAAGGCCAATGAGGCAAGACCTCGGATCACGATGCACAGGACCAAAGGAAGATTTCCTGATGGATGCTTGATTTCAGTCTGCACCACATTCCCGTCTTTCTGCATGGACACATTGGACAAGGAAAACAAGCGTTTTGTGTTTGAATAGATGTCCTCTGTCAGTGCACCGCTGAGGGGCATATCCTTATTCCCTGATACACACTGCACCTAGAACAGAGGTGAGGAAAAATGTAGCTGAATTAATTTTGACGTTAATAAGAAAATGCAAACAGGTCATTTTTCAGACAGTCGTCTCTAACCAGTTGCTCCATGGTCTGTAATGCCGTGGGGTTGCAGCAGATTTTCAAGACTTCAAGACAGTCTTGTGTCATCTCTGAAAACCAAGAAATTCAGATAAATGATGAAAAAAAACACAAGATATTGAGTTTTACAGGACAGTTTGCATGCAAAGAAAACACTTGAACATCACACGTATCACTTTCAGACCTCAACTTTGAGTACAGAGTAGAATTTTTTTCTCACCATCCAAAGCACTGATAATGAGATGCAGGGCTGTGAGGAGTGGTGTGGACTGGCCTGCCTGAGATGGTACCAACATGTCAAGAATTCCTTGGATGTTTTGTTGTTGAGAATCTGTCGGTCTAATATCACCTACACCAGGTTGCAGATAATTCTGTTCCAGCTGACACAGAAAGAGAGATGTGCACTTTTATAGGGCTGTGTAATTACATTCTACCTTGCTTGGCCATGAATTGTGTCCCACTTACGACTTTCTGAAGTGCACTGATGGCTGATGAGTCCTGCATAAGTTCTGTAATGTGCTGGAGCAAAGAGGATCTGATGGATGCTGGAAGCTCTGAAAGCAGCTGAAAATGTTCACTCAGGTGCTCCAGCTCTGGGGTTGGAAAAATACAGCATACAACTGTCATGTTTAATTTTTCACTTCCAAAGCCGTATCATGCAGAAGGAGCAGGCAAAAATAAAAAAAAACAAAAAACAAAACAAAACTGAAAACATCAAACATATGGTTAAGGGTATACGAAATACAAATGGCATTATGTCCTAACAAATGTGTGCATATAGCATAAATTATTCATTAAAAATTCATTCACATATGATAAATACAGATTCCTGTTCAAACCAGCTATTAACTGTATGCAGAAAAATAATTATCACAGCCAAATCCTTACTAAACTTAGAAGGAACAGAAATGTAACAAAATTTCAGCCATCATATGGTTTTATGTTTAAAAGTAGTCTTGTGATGTAAGTTAAAGCACATGTTTGCAAAGAATTTACACCTTCTGCTCAGACAAGACGGGCCCTAAATTCCCTGAAACCTTTGTGGTGTGACATAAAACAGTGCATAAGTTCTGTAATTTGCTGGATAACTCGGATGTTTTCCTCTGTGGTGATAAGAAATCTAAGGAAAACATAGTAATTTACCTTGCTGAAGGAGGACAATTTCAGAAGTATGCACAGGAGGTCCAGCACCATCTACCTCAAAACCACCATTGGTGTCTGACATCAGGCACAATGCTGCGGAAAATATGTCACTTTTAAAACCCAATTTATCTGTTTTACAATCAGAAAAACAGCACTGAAATGATTCTTTATTAATTTAAGAAAACAATCCCTCACCAAATCGTCCATCCTGTTTGATCTCCAGCTCTATAAGACCATATGCTATTGTAGTTTGAGTAGGAATCTCCATGGTAATGTTACTGTCTTTACTTAAGCTCGCATTTTCCTTCAGTGAAATCTAAATTAGAAACAATACAGCAGTCATCTTAAAAACTAAAGACTAACAATCCAAATTTGCTGTGCTTTGCAGCATAAAGATGTGGTTCTTACAAAAATCTTCCTGGCAAATGAATACAAATATTTTAAGAAAGCAAGTTTCAGTGTAAGTGGTACCTGTCTGTAATAGTACCTTATGGCTTTTGGGGCCACAGGAGGTCAGGCTCCCACCACACTGTCCGCCCTGCTGCACCTCCTCTATGACTGAACATGGCTGGGTGGTTAAAATGCGCTCCTTCACAATTCCAAACACCCGTTTGTGCTTCTCCTTTGTCTGCTGGATTAAACAGTGGGTCATGTCCAAAACCCTGAGACAGTAAATTACAAAAATGTCAAATGAGAGTTTCATTAAAGATCCAACGAAGCAGTTTATCACATTTTGAAACAATTATTCATGAAATCTTCCATGAAATCTGCTGCAACTTTTCTTAAAGTGTTAATATTCAACTGGACCTTATGTTTTGTATGGAATTTTATGGCTGGACAAAGATCACTTCTGCTGTTTGCAGATCTTTTACCGACTGATTGTCAGATGACATTTACAAAGCTGCATCATATTTGCTCCGCTGTTATCCTGCACAGTGGATTCGGGTGAAGAAAATTAACCTGTCTTTGCAGTCTTGCAGAAGCTTCTGTACATCCACTTCCTCTTTCTTCAAACTACCAAAGGATGACTGGAGTTTAGAGGAATCCTTAGCCTCCAGGTTGACGTTGGCTTTGACAAAACCAGCATCCACACTTCCCTGAATGTTGTCACCAAACGTCCCACTGTATTTGAGGAAGTCTGTCTCTGCCACAACTTGAATGTAAGATACGATTTCACCAGATAAGACTGCAGATATTTAACTGAGATTAAAGCAATCACTGGATTAGTTATATGTATACCTGGCTTTACAGGTGTGTCTCCTGTTAGTATGTCATTTAAGTTGAAATCGGTCGGGAGATATTTGGGTTTCTGCCAGAACCAGAAACGCTTGCGCTTCACCACCACTGTCAAGAGACCAATAGCGTCATTCAGGCTGGACACTGGAATCAGTAAACCTCCACTATCCACCTCCTCTACAAAGTTTTTGGTTGCTACGGCGAACATCTTCCACTTGGATACAGATCTGGGGGAAAAAAATCAAAAGTGAAATCAAGTTTGCAAGAGACTAGAGTGTCAATGTTTTCTGACAACACAGTACCGCACAGAAAGGCTTTCTTTCAGGCTAAAACAGATAGAAACACATTGATAAATATCAACCCAACATTAAAATTTCCTAGGCTTTCTCTACTTTTTTACCACAGCACAGCAAATACAAGTTAAATTAAAATACTCACCTACACACTTAAAATGTAAGAAGTATCTGTTTGCTAGCAGCGTCAACAAAATCACCTCTCTGTAATGCGACTTGTTTAGAAAAATAGCATCGTAATCACATCAAACATACTACAGGTATTACCACTTCTCTGCACTCCTCGGTTTAGGAGTAAATCAGGCAGGAAAACGTCTTTGAAGACGGATGTTTCTTTCCAACACCCACCTAATCGTAAAAACTTCTGTCTTCGTTTCGAACAAAAGGCTTGTCTCGAGGAGGTTCCGCCTCCTGTGAGGAAGCGCTGCTTCGTGACGCGATCAAAACCCGCTGCCACCAGGCTACTACCAATACTGCTACTACTATTACTACCACAACAAACTGCTTGTAGTTCTAAAACATATCAAATTAATGTGTGTCTCAGTGCTGAAAATAATGATTTAAGTGGAAAAAAGATCTGATATATATATATATATATATATATATATATATATATATATATATATATATACACCCTGACTGACAATTGAAAATTAAACAAGCGAGCAGGTTTGAATTTAATTGACTGCCTTGAATAATTTCAATAATAATTTTCATTTGTCGCCACCTAGTGGCTTCTCGAGAACTGACAGGAATATTTCTGTGAACCTTGAATATTAAGAATCCAGTGTTTTGTATAACAGGCAGAAGAAGCAAACCTTTGAATGGATATTTTTGCTGCAGTTTTTTTTTTTTTTTTACTTTTATCAATATTCAATTTTCATTTATTCGACCTAGAATATACCGTATGTTGCATTTTGCTTAGACACTTTCTACACACTATTGTAATTTATTGAGACCCTGAATGTTTTCAAAATGGTCAATTAACTTGTTAGCTCTTGTTATTTTGTAATGCAATGAGAAGAACTTAAATTCTATCTTAACTAATCAGTGCATTATGAATTCTTATTGCATAATATAAGCTACATATTTTATACTCTTTCTGATAACCTTTAGTTGTATTCAAGACTCCATAATTGGCAAACTATCCTTGAACTCTGGCCCACAGTAGACTACATTACATCACATCAGACAACGACTCATAAATACAAAACACAACTGAGTTGAACATTGACAAAGTGGCTGAACACCTCACAGAAAGCTCTGCAAAAGAAATCCATTGAAAAAAGTTCAATTATCAAGAAATGAGGAGTACTATATCTGCAGTAATAAACTAGTAATATAAGTAAACCTAATGATATTTCATTCTTGTGGTACAACCAGGCTGAATGCAGATGTGGATATACAATAAAAGGGTGTTGCATTACATCTTATGTTTACCTGTGTAAGAAACTAGTCAATGATTTTTGTGCCATGTGAATTCTTCTGTGCTTATTTAATTCAAAAACTGCTTTTGAGTTAATACTTTTCATGGTCTTCTTAATAAAGCTAACATACTGAATTCCTGCAGTTATCTTACCTTTAACATACATTTATTATGGAATTACCTGCCATAAAGACATCAGCTTAGGTTAAATGGAAATCACGGTGATCTTCAAATTAAAACGATTCACAAATAACTAATTAAAACTAAAACAAAACCAATGAATGTAAATTTATTTGACCTCATGGTGCATACATTTGGACACTGTTCATTCTAAAGCCACATGTCCAGATGGTACAATGGATAAAGTGAAAAAATGTGACTGATATTTGCTACTGGTGCATATATAGTTACATAATAATTTACACAGTCATAGCAAAAAAAAAAAAAGCAGTAATAATTACATTTGTGACAGAAAGATAAGCTCAGCACAGTGGGGATAAAAAGATTTACACAATGCTTATCCTTACAAAACATAGTATTTTTAGGCAATGCAACAAAATAAGTTAAACAATGTGAGTACAACTAGTAAGGCATCAGGCGATGCAGAATAAATATCAAATGTGTACACTCAATTAATGGCATATCAAGGCTAGTTTATCTCCGAGGTAGAGAATTTTCATAATAAGACAACAGCTAAAGTGACCAGTAGTTCAGTACATTTCAAGTTAGTGTGGCTTAACTATTACAATGATTTATCATCCTTTATACCAACAAGTTCTTTGTTGATGAATACAACATAATGGGTCCAGAAACATGGCCACAAATTGCCTAAACTAATCAACATTCGGATAACATGCTACCATAAACATGTTTACACAACATAGATAAGCACTTGCAATTAAGGCAATGATTTTAAAGAACTGGAACACAGAAAATTAACTGAATGTTGGTGATAGGACTGAATTATAGACATCACCAGAACCAGCCTGGATCACAGTAGAGGCTGTGCAGGTTGACATGTATGTAGTCAACAGCTCAGGAGTCACCACAGTGTAGGAAAATCCATGTGGACAAAGCCAGGGTCCTTTCTCAGCTCCCAGTATGTGTTGTTGCTCACCCAGGTATCATCCTTCGACTTCCTGCGGAGATGACAAATACAGTGAGACATAAGTGAATAGGGCAACGATGATGATGATGAGCCTACTGTTATTGTGACATGTTGCACATAAAACGTTTAAGAGTTAGACACTTTGAATCTGTCTATATACTATTGTGTTTCAAACATAAAATAAAATGGATTCAATATATTTTTGCAATCATTCCTCCATCTATCCATGGATCCATGATCTGTTTGTACAGTTATTTCCAATAGCAAGAAAAAAAAATGTTTTTATGAATATTCTGGAAATGTATTAAACCTGTTAAATACCACAGAATGGATTAAGCCATTGACACAAGTGCCTACTTAAAGTAGATTTCAGCCTCGAATGTTCTCAGGAATTATTCTATCTTGCCAGACTTTTTTCTGGAGATCTGGAAAAGATTTTCCCTTGGGATTACTTTACGTTTCTCTGGATCTATTTTTCTTTTCATCATGAATGATCCTGTGGCAGAAAAAGTAAAGGGAAAGATTGATCATTGGCTTAACTGCTTGTCAGCTGCGGTCAGACAGTTCAGTCACACCAGACCATTACAATTCTTGTGGTATGAGATGTTTCTTCTGGCAAATTCCCAGTAGGCATCCATTTGCCTTTTATTAAGAAATATTTTCTTTGTGGTCAATGTTGTAAAGGTCTGATTGATTGAGTATAGCACTAATGGTTATTCTTATGTATTACATCGATATATTTCAGTCACAGCCACCACTGTCTTGCGCACCATAAAAAATTGGACAAAACAAACACAAATGTATCTTAAGCAGACCATTTCACGAGAACAGTGTGTAATAGTGTTCATTTTTTATCATAAGTTTTAGAATTTTTTTATTTCAGGTACTATAAAAACTTGCATCACACTCATGCATAATGACTGTGGAAAAGTTAGCTAAAATAAAGAGATAATTGTCTCATGCACAGCTTTAGATTTTTAAAGGTTGTCTAAGCAAACAGTTAAAACACCATCCTATCTGTACATTTGTGTCTAATCATTGCAAGCAAGGCTTCATAAAGTACAGGCTTATTATTCTTCTGTTGCAGATAAGGTTGCAGTCCTCTTTTTAAAGCCCTGACACTATCCTTGGTGAGCTGATGTGGATTGAACTGAGACCACCAAAAAAAAAGGATTTTTATTTCTCTAATTCAATGTCATTTTAATTTTATATGCCTGTAAAATTGCCCCTTTTCTTTGCTGTAATGTTTGTGTGTTACACCTTTAGGGATGTAAATGATATTTTCAACTAATTGGGAGAGTGTCCAGAATTCATGGCTAAAAATGTGATTGAAAGTCAGTTTTGTACGTTTTCAGAAAATTTAATATTTACGAAGTTTTATAAAAGAAAAAAACATACATGGCTTCAAAAATCTAATGCAAAAAAATGATCCAAGCATTTTTTTTTTACTGTGTTAGTAATCACAGTTTTAGACATAAAACTGCAGTTTCATATGTTGGTCACAAGGTCTGTGTTGACAGAATCTTAATTCTCAGTTTATTCCTTAATTCAAAGCTCTGCTTTACTCTTTGACAAGCAAACAAACATACGAAAAAAACAAACAAAAAACAACAACTGTAAAAGCATATTTGGAAAAGCACGTGCGTTCTTATATATCCTAAACTTATTGAATTAATTGCAAACATACTCCAGTGAAATTGTAAAAGTGCAGCAATGAACAGTGTGAAAAATAAAATGCAAACAGATCAACAAAATGCTCAACTAGAAGCACTTAGAAAGCACAAACTTCTGCCAAGTCAATGTCTTTATTTTTTGTGATGCATTATTTTGTTAGAAGCTCAAATAGCAAAATCATCATCTGCATATAATAAAGAATCCTTTAAAAAAAAATTCTTGGACTGAGGCAGCAATCCGGATCACTTGGTTGTTCCTTATTCAATTTCTGAGATTTTCTTAAAAATGTAATCAAAACCCATCCTTAAGTTTTTCAATGACAGATTGTCCATCATCAGACAAAGCAATGGCAATAATTAGAAAACTTTAGCCTTGGCAGAGATAAACAGCCTGCTTTTGTTTAATCATTGTGGATAATTGTGTGGTGACTAAGAAATTAAATTTACGTAATTCATTTCAAGATCATCCCAATTATACAGAAGTGTTTAAACTTTTAATGTTAAGAAATTTAGGCTACCTGAAGAATTTAGGCTGATACAATACATTGTTCTCCTCCAGGACTCTACGTCTGTCTCTCTGCAGCTGTTCAATCCTCTGCTTTTGTTCTTCTGCTGCCTCCAAGTTCCCCTCTTCTAGCAGTCTGTCAGTGAGATACAGACATATTCATTATGCAAACATGATTAAACATTAATGTTCAATATCCATTTTTAATCCTCACTCGTGTTTTTGGGTGGTGAGTCATTACCATCTGATTATCTATCTATCAATGAATAAATAAAAAATGGACAAAGGTTACAACACAAACAGAATTGATGCAAAGGCTTGAAAGCCTCGATATTTTCCTGTGCTGCCTCAGGGCAGAAGTGTTAAGTTTACAGAGTTATAAAGCTTTCCAACAAAGCTAAAATTAGACTGATGAATCTGAAACCTACTTGACTTCTATTTTTAACACAGCTATTTCTGTGTCTATTTTCATGCTGCTTTGATCACAAGGTGGATTTTCTAAGACTGTTGAGAAGATGTTCATGAGGTCAAATCACAAAAGATGCTCTGATATTTACTGGCAGCACAAATATGTTCGATATTATTTTTGTCAAAATATAAAAGATTTAACCAACCTTTTACTTTTATTTAATGACTCTACATATGATGAAAAAAAGGTTATTGTAGGAAGCTGATGAGAACCACTCAATTTAGGAGTACACACAGAGATGGTATTTCTAGTTTTTCCATTACCTTTGGTCCACTCGTAGTCTGGTGTCTGTAGGTGATAGCAACAGTTTTAGGGATGGGTCCAGCTCATTCAGCTCCATTGCGAATTTTGTAAAACCATAGTACTGCTCATGGTTCACTGGCATTGCATCTGCATACAAATAAATAATATTAAGTTGATCAAAAACATCATAAAAGAATTTTCCTTCTTCTGAAAAAGACTTACTTGCTCTCCAGATGCATGTAGCTGAGGGTGGGTCTCCACAGAAAACTGCTTCGTGCCACTTTCCAAAGAGTCTGTGGATGACCTTTCCTTTATTATCTGTAATAGTTCCCTCCACCTCGTTTACACTTGAGTTCCAGTACCTGGCCTGTAAAAGACATAGCAGTTTTGCGTCATGGCAAACTAGTTTTGATGACAATGCAGACCATGATAAAGTCATCTTGCTGTCAGCAGATGCTGCTGTTGTGTAAACAACCCCAATCCCTAGTGTGTGTATTGCAGAGCTGGTGAGCCTGATGAGAGATGAGGATACATAATAATTTCTGACATGTCTTGACTTGCTACCCTGCACAGCTTCAGGAGGTCTTTTAAGGAGCACACTCTAAAGCAATTAACCTCTTCCTTTCAGTGAAGACTTCCATTGATCAAAGTCTGAAAGCATGGAGGGGTTCTAGCTGGCAGGCAGGTGAAAAGAAACAGCGATGTAGAAAATGTGCCGATTAATGAAGGGAAAACAGCATTTACTGTGTACTATGATATAAGTTATATAAGTAAATCTTATGTAACTAGTGTGCTTTACAGAGAGATACCTTTCAACACAAGCACATGCTGAAAGAGAGAGTGTGTTTAAGAAAAAATTAGACAATGTTTTAAATATAACGTTCTGTGTCAACTTACAGCATTTGATAAATGTTGGTATAAGACATGCAGATGTGACATCTGTTCTGTTATGGCGTAGTTGTTTTTTGGGTTGTCTCAGTTCTGGTTTCCTCTTTTATTTTGTAGCTATTCCTGTTTAGCCTTGTTTTATGTTCATTAGTTCACCTGGGTTCATTTAGTTCATCCATGTCACCTGTGTCTTGTTGTATTCTGTGTATTTATACCCCTCAGTTGTAGTTTTGTGTTGCTTTTTCGTTGTTTGTGTTTGTAGTAGCTTTTTATGGTCTTTACGTTTATTAAAGTCTGTGCTCGGCACCGACTCTGCTTCCCTGCCTACCGTCTCTGGATTTGGGTTCACACCTCCACCTCTCCGTGACATGTTTGTAATGCTGAATACTTTCACAGAAGCTGATCTAATTCACTGTGTAATATAACTGCAGTGTTTCTGACTGCAGTGTACCTCTTCAGAGGTTGGTTTACTTTAGCTGTAATTTGTTGACTCCACATTTCTCCAAAGCCACCTGGTTCTGTTCAAATACAACAAAAGTTAAACCTAAAATCATTTATCAAACTATAAATCAATTTAATGTATCTACAGCAAGGGATACCCAAAGTCGGTCTTTGAGGGTCGCTGTCCTGCAGGTTTTCGATGTATCCCTGTTCCAACACACCTGGCTTTCATTAAATATCTCCAACAGCCAATGAAGTTCTGCACTATGAGTGATTAGTCTTTGTCAGGTGTGTTGGAGCAGGGATGCCTGCAGGATTGTGGCCCCCAAGGACTGAAGCTGGGCATGCTTGATCTACAGGGTAACAAACAAACTCCAATTTAATATGTCTATAAGCTTCAAGGTTTACGCAATGGTTATAAGATTACTACTTTATAATTTTCTGCTAGTATTAGTCAAGACCAGCTTTAGGCAGGGGCAAGAGAGGGCAATGCCCCCTCAAACAAAACCCTTCCCATTCAAATCAAATTGTCCAAAAAAGGCACAAGCTTCCTAAATTCCTCTCCGAACCAAGCTTTGTGCTGGCTGTTCAGGATCAACGTGTCACTGTATCAGTGTGTGAACATGAAGGACATTGCCTCTGGATTGGCAGACTGGGAGTAGTGGGATCACAGACAGAGGGATAACACTCCTCAGCCTCCCTGGTAAGGTCTATGCAAGAGTTCTGGAGACGTGGGTCCGTTGGAAAATCAAACCTCGGATTGGAGAGGAACAGTGTGGCTCTATTCCTGGTTATAGAACAGTGAACCAGATCTACACCTTCTTTAGGGTCATGGAGGCGGCTTGGGAGTTTGCCCCACTCATCTACATCTTCAAGTCTTGTGGACTTGAAGGAGGCATTCAGCCATGTCTCTTAAGGACTCCTGATGGGTGTGCTCCGGGAGTATGGAGTACTCCACCCCACTGTGCCGTCCCTTTACAACAGGTGTCAGAGCTTGGTTGTATTGCCTGCACTAGGTCAGATTAGTTGGACTCTGGTAAGTCTGCCCTTTATCACCAATTTGTTCATAACTTTTATGGGCAGAATTTCTAGGTGTAGCTATGGTGTTTAGGGGATGCAGTTTGGTGACCTCAGAACTTGGTTTCTGCTCTTTGCAGATGATGTGGTTCTGTTGGCTTTATTGGGTTATGATCTCCAGCCCTCACTTGAGCAATTCACAGCCGAATGGGAAGCGGCTGGGATGAAAATCAGTACCACCAAATATGAGACCATAGTCCTCACCCGGAAAAGGGTGGAGTGTCCTCTCCATGTCAGGAATGAGGTCTTGTTCCAAGTGGAGAAGTTTCGGTAACATGTATATTCTTGTATATTCACGACTGAGACAAGGATGGAGTGTGAGATTGATAGACAGATTGGTGCAGCATCTGCAGCGAGGTGGACTCTGCATTGGTCTATTGTAGTGAAGAAAGAACTGAGCCAAAAGATGAAGATCTCGATTTATTGGTTGATCCCTCACCTATGGTCACGAGCTGTGGATAGTGACCGAAAAAACAAGATCATGAATACTGGTGGCGGAAATTATTTTCTTCTGCAGGGGTGTCGGGCTCTCCCTTAGAGATACGGTGAGAAGTTTGGGAAGTTAGTTCACCATGCAGGGGAGTAGAGCCACTGGAGGAATTAGATCTGTTGGCTACCCTAGGGACACCTCAAGATTTCTCCCTGATGAACTAATAAACATGGTTGGAGAAAGGGAAGTCTGGCCTTCGATAGTTTGGCAGGTGTGTGACCTGACTTGATATACAATAGAAAATGTATGGATGGATGGATGGTGATATTTTGTACACTTTGTGTATAGGATTATTCTTGTAAAATATATTTTTTGTCACTGTTTAATTTTTTCCTTTTTTATTCCACAAAATATGAATTGCCCCCCCCAAAAAAAGTAAATTTTAAATGTGAATTACTTTGGCCTGTAAAGCTTCTTATTTCATGGGTTAAACCCATAAACAGGTCTTGCATTGTTTCATAATTAATGCCAAGAGTCTTTAATATAACACTTAAAGAATAAATAAGTAAATAAATAAAGCAAATACATGAATATATACAAACAAATAATAACAATAATAATGCTTAACAAGAGTATAGCTATTCCTGTTCCCAGAATGGCTTGTTTGGTGTTTGATTCTATTACTTGTGTACCTTTATGAGTGTTGTAGCGTTCATGGAGATGAAGATTATTAATAGAACTTTTTCACTTAAAATGGTTTTGCTTGTTTGCCATACCTTGACAAAAGTAATTTTGCACTGACAAATATCACTGCTGGAGTTTCTGACACAGATCTCTCCATAGTGCTCAATCCAACGCTGGCCACTGAGAATGTTGTGGATGCAGGACGTTACCTTGTTCCATTCATAATGGTCCCCAAATCTGGGGTGAGAAATGAAAACTTTCTTCATTATCATAAACTCTGGGAAACTGCAGTTGAACGTACCTTTGTTTGCTGTACTGTAAAGGTGTTAGAATAAGAGCTTTTAACTATATCTGAGTATGGGTGAAAAAATGTCTCCTATTATTTATCTGAACAGCTAGATACTTTTTAAAAAATCCAGCAACATATTTAGCTGCCAACACACACACACACGCACACACACGCACACACACACACACACACACACACACACATATATATATCTATATCTATATCTATCTATCTATCTATCTATCTATCTATCTATCTATATATATATTTTTTTTTAAATATTTAACTATTTGTCCCTCAAAAAAAAAAAAAAGTTTCCCAAATTCAACAAATTAATACACATCTAATGTGAATCAAATTTAAACCCTTTAAACTATTAATAGAATAAGTGGAAACACAAGAGGATATAATCAAACAAATACTAGGTCAAAAATTAATTGAGACACAGTGCACATATTTTTCTGATGAGCTGAGGTGATATTTATAATGACTCACCCTGGTAGAGTTACATGAGTGGTACCGACAGGAACAATCTCCATTGACTTTCCCCAGAATTTGTTCTTACACCTCACATCTATGAAAATAATTGCACAAATGAGAATTGATTCTAGACAGCAATCTAGTACTGTAATATCTACAGATAAGGAGAAAAGATTAAGTCAAGGAAAAGGGGAAAAAAAAAAATCCCAATACCTTGCCAGAAAACAAAGTTTTTAGATTCTGCATGGCAAGCTGAGATAGGTGGGTGATGGCTGACCTGATTGGGCAAATGGAAACAAGCACATAATGGGTAAAACACAAAAATCTTGGCTTATAAATTATTCATTATGTACAGTTGGTTTCAATCTTATTTGTCTGAGCGAACACTGAGATTACTGAACTGGTTGTAAAACTAGAAGTCATTCATACCTGCTCAGCAACAAAACGAAAGCCTTTGTCTGGCCGGTCACATTCGTAAGTCTCGCCTAAAACAGGATTAAAAGGCTTCCCTCCAGTTCTGTAGTAGCTGGATGCATAACCAGATACCACAAATGTGGCTATGTATATCTGCAAGAAGGAAAATAGAAAAGCAGATTGTTTACATCTGATATTTCATATTCATAACAGAATGAGTGACGACCAGGAAACTTAACTATCTGTGTCATTTCATTCACTTTATTAATTCATTCATTTTCTTAACCACTTAGTCCAATTACCACTTAGTCCAATTTCCCCTGGTCGTGGGGAAGCTGGAGCCTATCCCAGCAATCACTGGGTAAGAGGCAGAGTACACCCTAGACAGATTGCCAGTCCATCACAGGGCCAAAACAGAGAGACAAATAATCATTCACACTCACACTCACTCCTAGGAGACAATTTTGAATAAACACTTAACTTAACATGCATGTTTTTGAATGGTGGGAAGATATTGGAGTATCTACTCATACACAGGGAAAATATGCAAACTCCACACAGAAAGGCGCCGTTCAAACCTCCCCAAGCTGAGACTTGAACCAGGGAGGCTTCTTGCTGTGAGGCCACTGTGCTAACCGCTACGACACCATACAACCCCATTTACTTGATGGAGAGCCGATGGAGAGGGTCTCCAATTCCAAATTTCTGCAATATCAAATGTCAGAAAACCTGACCTGGAGTCACAACACTACCAGTCTGATTAAAAAACTCAGAAGTGCCTGTTTTTCTGAGGAAGCTACAAAAGAACTGCCTACTAGCTGACAAATTGCAGTGCTGTTGAAAGTATAACCTAAAATAGAACAATATGATTCTCCAGCTGCATGACAGCTGAAAAAAAAGATGTGGAATACTATCAAAACAGCTCAGTGGCTCATTGGCTACCCCCTCCCTCAGTGACATCTGTCAGCACCACCTTCATAGGCAGTGCAATGAAAAAATGACTACTTCAGGATTTCAAAGGACCTATCGCACCCATGATATTGTTTGTTCAGGAGGCTTGCATCAGGTAGGTCAACTGTTTGGACCAAAACCCAGAGACTTAAGTACAGTTTTAAAACTAGAGCTGAGGTAACTTAAACAACATCAATGATTAATAAGTCATTCACGAGCTAGTACATATGCATTAATGTCAATATTGTGTTACAGTTCTTATTTTGTACTTTTAAATTCTTACAAACTTGACTCTTTAAAAATATTTTAACTATCAAGACTTTAAGTAATCCATGACTGCACTGTTATATTTCTCTCTATTCATAATTTATTATGCTTTTTATTTATTTGGTAACATTTTTTGAGGGGACTGGGGAACAAGATTTCTTCATATTTTTATGTGCCACGACAACAAAATATCTATCTATGAGACTGCTACCTGGGCTCAATTTGCCTTATAAGAAGAGATTTTATTTGACCAAAATGGGACTTCTTGGTTAATAAAGGAAAAAATAAACAATTTACAATTATTATTTTGTCCTTCAGTAGTTGATTTGACCAGATGATACCCTGAATCATCAAAGCAAACAAAATATAAACAAAAAGACAATTGATTTGCCATCTCACCATACGTTCAAAAGGATCCTGTGTGTTAGCAGCTCTGTCTAACAGTTCACTGTACTCCAGCTCTTCACACAGTCTCTGAAGGGTGTTGAGTGGCTCATTAAGGTGTACAGGCATTGCCACCTTAGACAGGTCTTTGCCAATGTTGTTCCTTAGGATGTTCCACAGGCTGATGGTGCTGTTATTGGGGCTGGGTGAGGGCAGACAGGACCGACGTTGACAAAAGACAGGACCTTGGTCTGCAGAACCTGTGAAGAGATGCATGTATAGATGTATAAGTAAAGACACAATGGGAGGCATCTAAACATTACAGAAATGAAATGATCATAATGCAAATAAGTCAGGATACAAAAAGGAAGAGCTGCTGCTGAACTGATAAATCTCCAGCCCTGTATTAAATTTACCTGAATTTAGTCTTTCAATTTCATTGCTGAGATTATCCATGGAAACGTTGTCACTAATATCACTGATGTAAGAGTCATCTTCGGATACCTACAAAAAAAATTGTAGTTCATAGATAATTGGCACATTTCAATACCAATGGCAAAAAAATGGAATGGGCAGGTCACTTTGAACATCCTGTCATGTCAGCCCTGATTTTAATGAGTTAGAGATGAAGGGTTTCCTCGCACTTGGTGACAAAATTGCACCTTAGTTCACTGTATTTTTAGAAGAAAGTAATTAACTTCTATTTCTACATTTCTCAACTGCCATGCCATCAGACATGCAACATGAACACAGCAGGAAGGGAAGAATAAAGGAATACACACAGATTAGTTTTATGACACAAGTGAAAAAAAAACTTAATGTAGGTCATCATAATGTTAAATTAAATATCTTGTATTTTTCAGCTGATTTGTCAGAGTGCTTCATATTGTAAAACATTTAGCAGATATAGAAACAGAACTAATGTGATCTTGAATGATTGGCAAACAATAATTAAGGTACATCTAGTCTTTGTTAGTATTAATTTATCTCTCCATCTTTTGTCCAGAGGATGCTGCAACAGAACTGCCCCTAACATTGTAGACAATAAAATGACTCTAAATATTAAGAGCAATAATAATTTAATTATTGTGCTGTGACAATACAGTACAAACCGCATGCCCCTGATTAATCAGAAGTAAAAAAAAAAAAAAGACCTTACTACAACAACTCATGGTGAGTATTGATCACACTTACCTCATTTTCTGAGGAACTAGCAGACAACAGAACCTCTTGTGCATCAAAAAACTCAGACATTGACTCTGCAATTGAAGCTCTGCTCTCATTGGAAACTTGATGTACAAGGGGATGGGAATCATCTATAGAGTCCCGTTTCTGAGAAAGACAATGTACAGAGCAATAATACCAATAAAAAGGGTAGCTCTATAATAGCAAAGATAGGCAGTCAGAATATGCCACAATCATAAAGTATGTAAAATATAAAGAAATTAAATATACATTGCAAAGATGACAACATGATCCAATAAAACAGTAGATATTCATTTATGCATTGCAATAAAAATACAGAACTTTGCAGGGTTAAATAAAAAAAAAATTCTATAGGAACATTATGATTATTCAATCTATCAAATTTACTTCATAGACATAATGGTCATAAGCTTGCAAACAACAACCCATCAAACAGAGGAAGCATTTTAATTTAGAAATGTGTGCTCAACAAATTTCCAGGGACACAAATAACGAGATCATTTCTCGTTAGCAACTCAGATAACAAAAAAAGAGAGCTTCCCTTAAAAGAGAGCTGTGTGACAGGTTGTCAGAGGTCTTCTGAGCCATGCAGTAGAAATGTATACACAGAATAAAAATTCAAATATTTATCTTTTTGAATTTTGAATTTTTTTTTAAACTCATGAGTCAAGTGAGGGGAAGGATAGTTCATTTTTTCGTGGCAAATTCTAGACAGTGTGGGTTGTAAGACAGAGAACAAGATAGTGTAATGATCATCATGCTGGGGCGGGGAAAGCCAAGTCACTGCATTCCTGCACCCACCTGCGCAGGGGCAGTGAGATTTATTAGTGTGGGCTCTGCGATGTGGGACTCAGCATGAATCTTGCTCAGACGCTCTCTCAGCTCAGAGTTCTGGGCTAAAGCCTGGAAAATAACCGATGTAAACATTGTTTATGACACACACACCCAACCAGAACTACCTTAAATACTAAATTCTTTTAAAACTCTATTTTGATGATTCAATTTACCAATCAAGTTTAAACCTTAGACATGTGTTTCTGTTTCTGATTTTATGTGAAGAAGCGAATCCAGAGTAACAGAGGAGGAAAATCTACAGGATATGTAAATTTCAAAGAAATGTATTGGCGTAAAGAACACTGGCATTCTGATGTGGCAAAAAAAACCTACTTTTGCTCAGAAATTGTCTATCACCATGCCGACACAATTCCTTGCTGATGCAACGATCACAGATATGTATAACTAAAGACAGAAAACCAAACCAAACAAAAAAAAAAGTCTTGAGGTGGAGGCTGCAACCAGAGAAAGCATGACTGCCAAATGTGATCTTATTAAAGTGGGCATACATCACACTAGGAGCTAGTAATCCAGCTAAAAAGCTGTCAACATGTCTTAACTGGCAAGAGTTGGGAGAAAACAGCAACTAAGAGCTGTGTTGAAAAGGTGGAATACCTAACCCGCTTCCACTGACTGAAAGTTTGCCATGTTTGAGGGTGTTTTGCTGAACATACCGCCGTCAATGTGTTCTTCAAATTAACAACTTGTGGAGAGGTCGGGGGACACGATTCATGATCCAGACATTGCTTTAATCTCTCCCGCTCAGATGTTAGTGATGTCAGTACTGATTTCATGGTTGTGTGCACTGCAGCAACAACAGGAAAAAGAAAGAGCCATAACTCCAATTTGCATTAAATCAGAATGATATAGATCCAACATACAGCAGACATACAGCAGAAACGGTTATGGTTTGTCACACGATGTTACCACATACTCAATGATCACTGATTTAGAAAGTATATTATTCAAAAGGCTGTATGGTGGTGTGGTGGTTAGCACGTGTGTGGCCACCAACAACCAGCAAGAAGGTCTCTGTTCAAGCCTCTGCTGGGGGAAGTTCCAACAGTGGTCTTTCTGTGTGGAGTTTGCATGTTAATGTGTGTGGGTTCTCTCCAGGTACTCCAGCTTCATCCCATCATACAAAGACAGGCATGTTGGTCACTCTCAATTCTACCTTGGAATGAGTGTGCGTTGGCCCTGTGATGGACTGGCGACCTGTCCAGGGTGTACCCTGCCTCTTGCCTGCTAACTGCTGGCATTGGATCCATCTTACCTGTGACCCTGAACTGAACTAAGTAGTATAGAAAAATAATGCATTGAAAAATACATTTATATTGACAGAATTGCTTTGGTGGACTAAAGTCACCCTCCAGTCAAAACTTCATCATTTGAAACACAGAAATAAGATGATTTTTTTTTAAATAAAGATTTTAAATACATTTATTTTTATCATTAAACATTTTCTCAATAGAATCATGCCATTTCCATATTACAGCAACTAACTAATTTAGCAAGTTATCTATTTAGTCATTTATTTATTTACCTTTTAAATTTCTATAAACTATTTGCAAAATGATTTTGCCCTCTCACAATAACAAATCAAAAAACCTTTTGTTTGGCACTAATTCTTGACCCATTCTTTGGTCAGATGACATTAAAATTAAAATGTTTAAATGAAAACATAAATGAGTTGCTTCCTTACTGAAAGAACAAGAGCTCAGCCTACATAACTTCCCCACATTCAAGGTGAGACTGGGTACTGAGACAGCTACTGGGTAATCTTGTTTAGGTGAACTAAACTGCAATTTAAAAAAAAACTCCATTTACATCCCAACTTCAAGTAGCCTGCAGAACAACCTGAGAGTCTTGTTTAAATAAAACTGGTTATTAAGGTAAGCTGATGCAAACTGGTTTTCACTTACAGTTTGTTGCAACACGGCAGAAATCCTCTTGCAGTTTTGCCACATCAAAAGGGGAATCCATGGCTTCAGGGTCAGCTTTTTCACTGCCCAGTGTAGCGGTGGAAAGGTTGGGGTTAGAGGCATGGAGACGGATGGAGCCAGGGGAGATGCAGCTTGGTACCTTGGTAAGAGCAGAAAAAATAGCTGCCAAAAAGTCTCATATTGAGAAAAGATTTAGTTCTTGAAAGATTTACTTTATCTTCATGTTGTCCACCTGCAGAGTAGTTTTGACATCTTTATTGTAGTTTTTATTGCGCCATTTCCTTGGAAGTCTCCTTTCTTTTTTTGGGCTGTCGAATGTAGATGTCTATTGAACATTAAAGAAGATAATGATGGTCAGTGAAAAACTATATTTAAAAAAGAAAATTATTTAACAACTACTTCAAGGCACAAGGCAACTGACCTGAAATAAACAATAAGGCATATGGGTATCTGCAGGAAATTCATCTTGGATTTTGGATATGATTTCTAGTTTGAGGGCAATTCTGCATTGCAGTCATTACAACTAAATCTGCTCTGCATTTCAATGCTGAAGAAAACAGAGACAAAATACTGACCTGTAGTGCTTGGATAGATGGAGCAGAGTAGGTGCGGTGAAGGACTTCCATGCTTTGCAGCAGGTGGTTAAGCTCCAGCAGGTAACCCTCACATACTGACAAGTCTGTAGGGGAAAGAATATGATTGATGATGAGAAAAGGAAGCACAAAAAGGTAAAAGGTGTTCAAGAGGTGCAGATGTCATGAACAAATGTTTTGACAGTATATGTATATGCATATAAAGTCTAGTAACAATAGATACCAGTACACTATAAAGAAATGTGTGACTGAACTGTTGCAAACATTTTCCAAAAACTTCTTATCTACAAAATCACAATTTCCACGAACAGCCAGACATAGATTATTAATGAATGTAAAATCAGAGAAACTGCAACAGTAATCACCAGTTTCCTGCATTTAATAACGCCCTCCTACCAGTCTTGTCTAATATGTAAATAAGACAGAGGGAAGATGTCGTTCCTGGAAGTGACTGAGAACAGTGACAAATGTCATTAAAAAGCATAAATTAAATAAGCTGCTATCACTAAAGTTAGATGTCTTTTTTCTCTGTCATTTGCAACTTTACCATAAATAAGAAGCTTATGATTAGAGAAACTTTTATGATTCCATCATTTTCCACTGCAACATCGATGAGGGTCTATCTTTGTTGGCTTGATTTTATAACAAAACAGTCACAATTATAACACACAAAAACTCCACCTGCTCCTCCATGGTGAAGTATTAAAGTGATTTCCAGACAGTTTTGCTGCACCAGTCACTACTGTTTGCTTAATGTCAGATGGGTTTAAAACGATGACTGTTCAGAGGAGCAGTAGTTAGATGTTTCAGTACGCATGTAACCCTGCCAGAAAGCAATTTAGTATGCACCAATCCATCTCTCAGGCGGAGAATGTCCTACAACATCTGGTCACATTTTTCAGTATGCAGGTACATGTATGAGTGAGTTTTTCCCCAGTGGGTTTTGTGTCCTGCTTCTGCTTTCCTGCCAGTTGCTGTTTCCAGCTCACCTGGAACTACTGATTGCAACCTCCTTTAAATGGATCTGCTCAACAGCTGGTGTTAGTTCGTTGGCTTTCCACTATTCCATGGCCAAATCTGTTATGTTTCAACATCCGAAAGACATTTCATGCATTCTGATGCTGCCCATTGTAAGAACGACGGTGCTTGGATCATTAAAGGAGCATTAAAGGAGTTTTTAGGGATAGACGCAGACCTTTTGATAAATAAAGAAAACCTGGTCACTGACTGCTTGTTCTTGACTTGTTTCCAAGTCCATGCTCTAGGGCTGCATCTGAAATAACATTAATAATAGCGAAGAGTCACAATTGGCAAAACTGCAGAGCCATGAATTTATGAAATGAACAACTACTCATGCTGTCATAGTGTGGAATTAATATTCTAACACAAAATGTGCTCACAGGAGTTTGCTGAGCCTTGAAAGAACTGAATGGAAAATATAAAGAAAAGGGAGTTTGCCGAGGAAGCACTCTGTCTCAAATAACTGTGCTGTAATAAAGTAAAACTGAGAAAGCAGAGTGCTGTCTGTTTATGTTGTTCTGTTAATTTTGTATAATGTTACAGATTTATGCAATAACCCAGTTGGCAATTATCTGCCAATATTCCTTCCTGGTTTTGCTGCAGCGCCATTCTTGCTTTTGACCTGGATGATGTATTTAAATTCATTTTATTTCTGAAGAATAGTTGTCTGCTCCTCCATGGTGAACTATTCTGTGTGATTAGACAGATGTTGCCACACCACCACTGTTATATGAGTGTACACTGATCAAGATGGGAAAAACCTGGGTTGAATTACAGAGTTGTTTTGTGGTACTCCTTATCCAGATTCTGAAAGTCTGCCTAAGTCAACCCCGGTGACCGAGAGATATCTGAGGCATGTTACTCACACTTTGTTGTGCAGACCTACGGTCATCTCCACCGTCACCTGCCTGGAAGATTTAGTTTCTTGACTTCCCCTCCTTTCTGTGTGAGTAACCAGCCCCAGCAAATTTGGCTCCATCTTATCAATAAATCCCTCATCAATTGCAATTTCACTTTTTTTCCCTCTGTGTTGGGTTCTGCCACCTACTCCAAACCCCAAACAAGCTAAGCAAGCACAAACCATCTGCACTTTGCTGCCTTATTTCGTTTGTTATGTATACTGTAAAAGAGACAGAACCAGCCATAATAGCTGGCTCAGATAAGGTAGTTTGGAGGCTGGAATACCTGGCTTCAAATGTATTGGCTAACCACAGTTTTGGCATTCTGACATTTTAAACACCTTCTTGTTTTAATGTGTTCTGTTGTCTAGTTAGTTTATTTATGCAATAAGGATGTGATGTTCTGTGTAAGTTGTTTGAATAGTTACATTAAAAAATCTGATCATGTAGCTACTTTTACTGTACAGGACACTTTTGTAAAAGGATAATAAATCTTAACAGCACTATTTTCCTGGTGAAACAGTATCAAATAATACTGCAAGAGAAAAAGAAGCACTTGAGTATATAACAAGTGTGGCTTCCTCTGATGAGAAATATTTGGTGAAATTCACAAACTCTGTCAGGATGAAATGAGCTGGTCACAGTGTTCTTTGCTTAAGCTGCTTCCCAGCAACCCAACCTCTGATAAGCAGCAAAAGAAGAATGGATGAAAGAGAAAAAAGATGTATTGATGGCAGACTGCCACAGCTTGTAAATCCAATGTGGACTAAAAGGCTCCACAAAAATTAGCATTTCCACATTTGCCTGGTGATATGAGGTTGTAGCTTTGCAAAGAAGCAGATATACAGGCTCTGCTAAGAGTTAAAAGACTCACAATTTCAGTGGGCAGCTGTACTGTCTCACCTTTGGAGCATTTGTCCATGTCATCAGATGACTGGAGCCAGGCTGCCACCTTCGCCTGGCTGTTGGAGCTTAAGGGGAAGGTTCCTCCAGAAAGCACTGTGGACTGCCTTCGTATGGACATACACTGCAGCAGCACATAGAAGTAAAGGTCAGACCAACAACAATTTGCTTCCTTCATAAAAATCATTCTGTCAAGGGATTTTATGGCATAAATTAAAAAGGAACAACAAATGAATTTTTTTGTTAGTGAGTTTCCATTTGATAGAGACCACATAGTAACAAGCTGTATGCTGTGTAGTGTTCAGGTGTACCCTTCTGATAGAGGCACCCTCGGCTATACTGGGGGAGTTGGGGGAGGGGTAGTAGGGATAGTAGAAGGACTTCTCGCTAGGGCACATTGCAGTCTCATTTTGCCGGTAGTGCCGATGGTGACGCAGCTTCGAAACCCATTCATCAAACAACTCCTGTGACTTAATCTGCAAAGCAGATAACGATTAGAAATCAAAGCAAAGTGACATGTGAAGGAGGTAGAGAACATACAGAAAGGTGCAGCACACTTATTACTGTGCCCTTGAAAAATGACAGATGAGGTAAATGAAACAAGCAATTTCAACAGGAGCAGAAAATTAAATAGAAATAATTCGGATTCTTGCTTGTGGGAGATGCCTTTTATTTATTGGTTCTGTGGTCTACCTTCAGGTGATAGATGTTTTCCTCGGCATCAAGATCAATACACTTGGTTTTCTTCTTAATGGCCATGACGGAGAGACCCACATCAATGCAACCATGCAATTTCCCTTTCTCAATCTAAGAGACAATGCAAAAAAACTATAAATATATTAGACTGAGTATATTGTATATGATACATCTCTTAAAATAGATAATAATCATAATGATAATAATCCCTTTTATTGGCTGACTTTCTGCATCACTGAAAAATAAAAGTGAAAAAGGAAGATTGAGAGGGAATTAGCGCCTTTTGTATATGCTGATACAGATTTTCAGGAATGTGAAAGGAAAATCTCAAAAGACATTAAAAAAATCCCTTTGCAATCTTCTGTAGATGACAAGTTCATATCATATAGAGTCAAAAAGCTTTTTGTACTCACGTCAGTGCTGCACTTGGCATATTTAAGAATTCCCTTGTCCAGGAAAAAGTATCTCTGATAGGATAAGGAAAGGGATAAGCAGATGAAATAAAATTTAGCATTATTGACCGAAAGCTTCGAGTCTGTTTTGGCTCTGCAAAGGTCAAACTCTTGATCATGTAAGTAATTAATGTGTCTGCAGTGAGACGTTTGTCATCCCGGATACTTCCCATGGGTGTGTCTGCCTTTATCACTTGTCCTTTCCGTCAGATGCAATCTCTCTCCTCCACTCTATTTCTAAATGTATTCTTGAAGCTCGTACTGTACCTCACAAGTAGATTGTTGAAAGCATAGAGACCAGACTGGAAGTCAATACTAAATGTATACAGCTGAAGCAACCAACAGGCCATCAGCTAATGCATCAGAGTGGAACAACAAGATATCTTAGCATTATTATCAAGGAAAGCTTTCAGACAGAGTGTAAACAGGCACTGATGCAGGACACGTGTTAGTCTCCTGCATCTCCTGCACAAGCTCATTCAATTAGTTTAACACTTAAATGTGTCATGTCAGCAGGTTTGTGAAGAGAACCTGGCAAGTATGAAATAAAACTGGCAAGTTTAAGTGACAGCTGTCACAACCTGAAACATATTATGACGTCAATCACTGAGAGAAGTGTAATATCACGCAGGTCGTTTAAGGACCTTGCAAAGGTTTTAATCATACCTTGTGCCAACCTTTCATAGGCCACTTCCTCCTTTTAAGCATGTAGCCCTCCTGTTTCTGGGGCTCAAGAACACTGCTGAATCCTCCACGCGGGCCTTCCACTATTTCCCAGCTGTCCTGCAGGTACAGGACACATGCTTTGTAAGATCTCTGAGATAGTTTCCAGATGGTTTAGTTATGCAAATTAATCAAATAATCAATGTTGGGTCTTAAGAGTTAAAACCATGCTGTGATTTATGGCTGCAGATGCAGTGAAAGATCTGCATAATTTTTTCCATCGACTGTCAGCCAGTCAGTGGGATATACTCTGAGAGGAGGAGATCAGACTGTCATTGCTGCAGGCCTTTAACGTTAGGTACGCAGTGTTGTTATTTACACTTTCACCTCGTGGTCCCATTTTCAAAATTAGCTTACCTTTCTCATCTCACTCTATGTACTAAACATTTTCTAAATGACATTGAAACGGTCATGTCTAAATCCCCGGCATATGCAGAGATTAGAATATTTCATCATGGATTTACCTACAATGACATTTCCACAAAGGCATTCTAAGCACTATGGAGGAGAGTATTTTATATTTTTGAAGACACAAGGAATGCGGCTTAAGTAGTTGTTTATATGTTTTCAGTTTAAATGAGTGTGGAAATAATTGGCCAATCAATTAGTAAATTAAATTAACTTTCACATAATCTCGGACTTTCAAGAATAATTTTCACTCTAATTATGAATACTTTTTAATCAATTAATCACAAAATCAAAAAGCATAACCTTTGTTTATTGGTAATAATTTTGCTCCTACACAAACTGTTGTGGTGTTCATACCACAGCCATCCGGACAGACTTTGGATCTTTGGCACAGGTTTGAGGTGACTTACAGTTTGTTGCCTCAGCATGTCTCTAACCGTTCCAGTTTAACAGTTGTGGCTCAACAAACATTATGAGCCAGACAAGCTGAATACTGAAGGTGAGCCCATCAGAAATAAAGGGGATGAGGAAAGGACAAGGGCATAGCTTGTGGGCTGATCTTTCTAGTCTACCCCAACACTCATCATGACTCCCTTCTCTGACACAGTCACATGGTGAGTCATTACTGTCACATACTGCCTATGCACTTTTCTCCAAGGTCAAAATCCTCTACACTTGAAAATGCAGAGAAAATGCAGCACAAGAAAACAGTTTTAGTCATAGGAAGAGCTCTAATTGTCAAGAAACTGTAAATTACAATCTTGTTAAACTTGTCTAACATCATACAATGCAATATGGTTATCTGAGCTTTGTCCTTCAAAAGCAAAGCTGATTAAACATTTAAATAAAGAAATAAAACACAGAAGCAATTGTTGTGCCCTCTGCTCATGCCCTTCTTTCTTTCAAACTCAGGGGAATCTCTTCCTCTTTTAGTGTTGTGTAGGATTAGGTGCATGGTTGCCAGCTACCCAGCTCCTCATCACTCATCCTGCCTATGATATATGTGTACACTACCAGTGAAAAGTTCGGACACGGGATTTAATGGGAATCATGTGCACACATACACACACGTACATACATATATATATATATATATATATATATATATATATATATATATATATATATATATATATATATATATATATATATATATATACATACATACATACATATATATATATATATATATATATATATATATATATATATATATATATATATATATATATATATATTTATATATATGTATATATGTGAATGAAAATGCTAGGAGTTTGATGAAAAAACAATGCCAATTTTATATAAGTCTTATATATGTTATGTTGATTTTAAACGAGGACCAACAGCTTTCATAAAAGACATCCTGCCCTGTTTACAAATATTTGGTGTTTAGGAGATAGAAGGTGATGAGACACAAATGAAATGGAGGACATGAGCTGAATATATTCCAGATGGCCTTTTCTCCAGCACTGGGTTCTACTTTATCCTGGGGATATTGAAATGAAATATACAGTTCCACCAACAAATTCTGAGTCTGGCTTCCCACCGGCTGAGAAGAAAAAACTCCTCCCAAGTAACACACTCAAAAAGATTTGAATCAGATACCAGAAGATCCATGAAGGACAACAGGCTGAGCCCTGAGATTCGACTGCTTGAGATGATATACTGTATATATGTTAGGTGCCTCTAGCTTCTCAAAAACCCCATTCCTAAGGGGTTATGCTGATGTCAAATAAAAAACAATTGACCTCTTATTCATTAGGTTGAAGCTGAGTTAGATTATCCAGGACTGAGCACAATCTGATTGGGATTTTCTGCTTCTACAAATATATTCCTTTTACTTGCAAATTAAGAGATGAGCACCTGTGAGTATGAAAAAACCCCAAACAATAATGACTGCTACTACACATTGAAGATTACAAAATTTAAAACCTCTATTTACATCTGCAGGTTATTTTACTATAATTATTTGCAAGTGTATTTTATTACTTTTTTTCTTTTGCCAACAGGAAGGTTTTTTTTTTTTTAATCTCTCCTGCATTTGTTGTTTCTTCAGAACAATTACCAGAATTTACTTTGCCCTGCTTGTTGTACTTGACTGATGATTAATTACTTTCATTTCCAAAAGGAAATGCTATATGGTTAATGAAAAAATAATGAGTGTGTAGCCTGCAGATAAATGCTCAAAGACAGTTAGTACATGATGCTAATTTGTCCTCAGTGAGGTGTCTGAGAGAAAAACCTTTGTGGGAATTATTGCACTATTTTAATTGAATAACAGCATAAAAATATTCCACATTTGATAAAATATCTTAGACTAAAAGTAAAATATGAAAGAGTAGCTGGATTTCTGAACTAAAATATATTTGTGCTACTTTTTTTTCTATCACAGACTGCAAAAGAAAAAAAAAAAGATCACAGTTTAGTCTAATTCCTTTCCACACATGTAACTACAGGAAAATGATCTTAGCAACATGGGTTTTACCTGTCGGCTGTCATGCTTAGATGAGGAGCTGCTGTTGCTGCGTGACAAGGAGGAGATCTTCTGTGACATGGCTGAGCTGCGCTCCTCTGACCTCATCTTGCTGCAGACGGGCCAGTGTTGGCTACAGCTGGACTATAAGAGACATTCCTGTGCATGGACAGAGAAGGTGAAGAGCGGACTAGGTCGTGAAAGTGTGTCAATAAAAGATCATTTAAATAGGATGGTCCTGCTAAAAGCCTTTCAGCGCTCACTGAAAAGTACATTAGGTCAATTAGAGTGATTCGTTTTTCCACCCTCATGTAGCAGAAACATGGCTGTAATGAGAAAGCTTCACAGAAAACAACATTGACAATCAGGATTCCAGGATATAAATTAGACTGCTACCGAGATTGCATGTTTAAATAATTCATATTGTACCCTGATGGATTATAAACATTAAAAAATCCAATAAATCTACAGAAAAAACTTTACATGCAGATGCACAACAGTGTGACTTACATTTAGACTTAAGGAAAAATATGTTATCTTTAGAAGGTATATATTATGTTTTTAAAGTGTTCCATTTGTGTTCAATTATTTGATAGTGTTTAAATAATTAACAGACTACTTAATGGATACTTAATGACTAATACATCTCAATATCATAAAAACATTTAGTTTTTGAATGTGGTCAGTAAAAAAAAAGAATCATATCATTTTCATTTAAAAAACAAAGTAAAATATTTTTAAAAAGCCACCATTAAGAGCAAGCAGTGTGACATTGTGACAAAATCTAATCCTCCCCAACAGAGATCTGATCAGTGTTTAAGTAAATGTCACTGGTTGGTGGTTGGTAAGACTCCACATCTCCACATGACATCACAGTAATGAGGAACATAAAAGACAAGTGTAACATCTAAGGATACAGTGAAATGTGAGATAACTGGCGAAGTGTAAGATCATCGCCTCAATGGAGTGTGAAAATAATTTCACCTCTTAAAGGAATGACAGCCTTCAGTCATATGCTGCACAACACCCAGTCGAATTTACATTACATGCCCGGTCTACAGCTTCAGCATTACACCACTTTTCACTAACTCGGTGCAAGTGCCAGTTTGTCATAGTTGTGCTACAAGGCAGGGTGTGTGTCTGTGAATATTTTGTCATCACTGGGTCAGAGATCATAGCTAATATGCTGTGACACAAATTAGTTCATTTTTATGTCACAATCCTACCTGTCAACACCAATCCCTTTGCTTTTAAATTCTTGTCCAGCTATTAATAATTGCTAATAGCAAGTCAATAATCCCATAAAAGACTCACCTGCATCCCCCAAAATTGTACATATTTATGTTTTGGCCCTGTCAACAAACTCCCAGGGCCTTAACATTGCTTAAGTACGACTCTGTACCTTTTCACTTATTCATTGAACAGGGATTTATGAATATAGTAAATATCCTCACATATAGCTCCAACACTGATGCAACAGAACTACAACACTGACTGCTGCACTATGCTATGGCCAGATCTGACACCACAGACTGTATAAAAGAAAGACGTTTAAACCACAGAGAATAATTCTTAAGGAGAAGAAGCTGAATGACGTAATATGAGATTTATTTTCTAAATCTAAAAACCTTGCTCTGGGACATTTGGTAGCTCTTGTTGTTAAACCAAACAGGTAATAATAAACAGGACTGCTAATGCACATCAAAATGAATCATCCACAGGGTTTCGAATGAAAAGTGACACCCACTTGCACTCTTTCAGAGACGTGGACAGCCGTGACGGACGAGTTTATGCCAGTGGATATGGCTGCATGTACTGAAGAGCTTCCGTTCAGTGCAGGAAATATAAATAAAAGCAAGACAGAGAACATTTTGAACATTTTTGCTCACATTTGAGGTGTCCCTTGAATAAATGCTTAATATGGTAACACAGTTTAGTTAGTTCAGTGACAACACTCAGTTGTGTTTGGCTCTATTTTACAAATAGTCGCCTAGAAAAATCCGGACTATAGATTTCTATGGTGCGTTTTATTGTACACTATGTCTTTAAAATAATCTCTAATAACAACTTTGAATGAGATGTTGACGCTTACAGGATTGGATGTCATGCTGTGCTACAGCCGTAAACTGAACATGTCATGTCTGTACTTTACTACAAGTGTGAGACACACTGAAAAGCTACACCTTCTAGCTTGTGCTTTTTCTGAAAGCTTGCATTTGCGTCTCAAATTTATTGGCTCTTCAAAACAATATCAATTAACTGAACAACCTTATTCAGCAAATACTCTGATTCTTCTAAGGTTCTATGTGACAGATACGGGCTGTGTGAACTGTCTTTTCTGAGACCGATCATCAGATTGATTTTAGTTAGATAGAAGTAATATTTGTCCATGTAAACATAGCTGTATATAGACAGACAACCGTGCATGATCAAACTTCAGCTAGTTTATTAGCATAGAAGCCATTGGACAGTGAGAGGAAATCTAGTCGTTAAAGAAAATTTATGTTGGCCCAGAACATGCAAATGGAAATCAACCAGTAGTTATATTCCAAATCTTTTTTTTTCCAATTAATATATGATTAAAGACTCCATTTCTCTTTGCTTTTTAGTTTTTTTCCTTGAAAATGAACACAGTGTTGGCTTTGCAACTACAAAGTGAAACAATTGTTTAATCCAGTTGCTTTGTACGACTAAATATGAATGTATTGTATGTATATGCACATATGTAGAAACAACAATTGCTCATAGCTCAAATAAATGCACCTGAGTGATTATGTAATCATTCTTTGGTTCACAATGACCGATATTTTCACAGTTCAACTGTCTGTAAAAATAATAAATGATGATCCAACTCACTACTGAATTAAACATCACTTGGCATTTTTTTTTCAATTCAATGATTGTTACAAAATGTAGCATTTGTAAACACCATTTGACATTTTTAACAAATCAGTTGATGAGAACCGTTGATGAGGACCACAATATACATAAAAAGCTCCTTAAATTTCCATTAAGATGATTTCTAACACCATTGTGTCCTGGACTGAGTAGGACACACCACACACTGAGTATGAAGTTGCATCAAGGTTAATTACATTACCTCTTTTGCATCTGTTTGCTTTGCCCCACATCATGGCTACAGCCTCTCGTGTTGGGCTGACAGAAGTGCTGTTATCTGAAACCTCCATTGTGCCCACTACTGTGGAATACCGGATGCTTTTAACAAATCAATGTGCCTTAGATGAATCCACAACTATGGACCAACGTGGTTGAAAACGCCAAAGGAGGTGCCTGATAGCTTTGCAATATGTCTTGTGCATTTTGCATCTCAATTCATACAAAATGGCATCAAGTGACCATGTGTAGAAGCGGAGCGAGCTGCAACAGTAGTGATTTATACCACACTAAATGTAATCTATCTATCTGTACACCCAAAGCTCCCTTACCGTCTCATATTATTTATTCATTCTTTTTACACTGAGATGTGCAGGTCAGTAACACTGTCACCCTTCTGGGAACCTTTCCATCTGATGTAACAACACTACTTCTCAAGCCTTCCTTGAGGGGACATCACTGTCAGACATCAGAGTTCCACCCATCAGTCTTGCTTACAGTACAGTTGTATGTATTTACAGAATAGCTTTGTTTACAGTTTAAGGGCACAGTGATTGCAGGTTTTTGCTTCACTGGACAGTTGTTGCTATCTATGGTTGTGGCTTGAGAAACACAAATAAATATTTGGAAGATGATGTAGTAGGTACCTGAAGGCAGACTGTGAAACTAATGATGATAAATACAAGTAATGATGATCAAAACTGTCAAGCTGAAAACTGAAACTGAGTAAGCTTGTAACTTTGGGTGGGTCACATCAACAGTAACAGTAATGGAGGAGCAAAGAACAGGAATTGTCTACTTACAGTAGCACAGTAGTACAAAGTGCTACGATCATCTTACTATATAAATGCATGAGAACTAAACAAATTTACATGTATAGACTGTGTACAACACAAAAACTGAGGAAAATCCATCCATCTATCCATTGTCTATACCCACTGACTATCCTGTCTAGAGACAGCCCATGCATTCTGGTTCTGTACACTGTAGAAAATAATTTAGGGTAATATTTTTTTCTTTGCTTGTGAAAAAAAGTTGATTAAAAAGCAAACTAAAAAAAAAAAAAAAAAAAACATAATGAAGAACTTTCTTTATTTCCAGTAAACAAACAGCTAGCAACTGCATCTGAATCTCACAAAATTAAAAAGCGCACATTTGTGACAATAAATTACTTCATCAAGTAATACAAACAAAATCTTGCACCATACTAAACAGTCAACCATTAAATTAAAGTTGCAACATTTCAGTCATTAAAAAATAGTCTGTTTGGGAGCATTTATTTGGTTGTCTGAGGTCAGTGCAGCTTCATCTCTCCAGGAAAACCCAACAACAGTGCTTTACAGACATTTTAGAAACATTACAAATAAGGAGCATAAATTAAAATTCAAAACAATTTAGAAAGGAAAAAGAAAGAAAGAAATCCTAAAAAAATGATCAGGTTAAAAAAATTCTGATCTGAAGTCACATCTAAATGAAAAACACATAAAAGATACGCAAGCCTGACACTTTGCAAATGAATTTCTGTTGAACTCAGTTTCTGGTCGTGGGAGACCCTCAAAGCTTGGCCTGTGAGTCCTAGTCTGTGTTACATTCGTCATGTCAGCCCCTCTCTCTCTTAGGTCTTTATTACCACGTCATTTGCAAACTATGATGATTGTTGCCCAAATATCACTTAAAAAATACACAAACATGAAATAAATTTTTTGGTGCTGCTTAGATCTTAATGATTCATTGAGCCATTCATATATGTATGGTAATGTTATTTCACAATATCAGTTCAAACTTTCACTCTTGAACCCTCACACTGTAACAGCGAGTTTAAAGGGTTATTAAGTGTAATTTTGTTCCAGCATTAAAGTTGCATGGTCATACAAAACGTCTAACATCAAATAAGGAACACCTTGTGGAGGAGTGGTGGAGACTTTACACCTCTGTTTTCAGGATAGAGCGAGCCAAGTGACTCAACTCAACCCCTAAAACTGACTGAACAGAGGTGTAGACGTAGTGCTGAGCAGAGTGTCTAAAAAGGCCTACATGTGTTTGATTTCAGCAAACTGGTGTCAGAAATTCAAAAGGTTGCTGATGATAGTGAATCTTAAAATTTCTTGAAGTAATTTAACTGTAGATTATTTTCAGCATTACTGGGACAAACTATAGAAAGATTTTTGTATTAACCTTTCATTTTACTTGTTTTATCCTATCTTAAATAAATTAATAGCGACGTGAACACTTCATTACAATTTTTGTGTAATAAAACAAGCGATCGCACAATTCTGGTCATTTACATAGTTCATAAATGTTTGTAACAGCATTCTTTTCAGTGTCACACACAAAAGGCTAAACGGAGAGGGAAATAACAGCTCTTGAATAATACAATAGAGTGTTGGTGGGAGGAAGACAGAATTGTTGTGTAATGAGAAACCAGCATGACACACTGGAGAAAATGTATAGCTAACTAGCAGGGTTTAAAACCAATACTGGCAGTCCTGATTATCTCACTCACTATGTTCACACTCCTCTCAGTACGACATCGAAAGGAACCTTTTTAGTACAAGGAAATTGTATTGTGTTTTTTTTTTTTTTTTTTAAACTGGACTCTAGTACCAACCAGAGAGAAAGTGAGAAGGGATACTTTGGTTGTAACCCAAGTTTTTAACTTGGGCTACAACCAACATTTGAGCAATATGGAAGATTTCTTCTGGAAAATATTTTACAAGGTTCAATAAAACCATATATTAATTTGCAAAAATATACTTAAATTTTACGTGCGAACCAGCTACTAACCAACATGCTTGTGTGATATCACCAGTGCACTTTTTCCTTAAAATGAGAAATTAGAAGAAAGGGAAATAGCTCCGCTACATGAGTGCATTTTTCTTTTAGACGGATGTTTCTAGCATCTAGTTCTTCACGTTGAAGGAAAGCTGTTTAATTAATGAGTCAATCACTAGTTGCAACATTTAAACAACCTGCAAATGGTGATAACTTCCTCCCTTGGTCTTTTAAAACAGGTCAGATCTGTCAGCACATGGACACCGATGGATCTTTAGAGTACCCTGTACTGCATCTCTGGCACTGATACTTTGCAGGGAGATTTTCTAAGCCTGCGATGGACTGGTGACCTGTCCAGGGTGTACACTGCCTCTCTGGGGATAGGCTCCAGCTCCCCCGCGACCCTTGATCGGATTAAGCGGTTCAGATAATGAAGGAATGAATTTTCTGAGCTTTGTCCTTTGTGGATTTGATTTGTTCTGACACATCATGTGGATACATGATTGGCTCAGGATCATGAAAAGTGGGAATTATAACGTTCGACCTTGTGAAAAAAAAAAGTTGAACAAAAAGCAAAAAAAACAAACAAAACCCTTTCTTTATTTCAGCAGTTTGGCAAAATGCAGTTAGAAAACTGACTAAATATTTACCTTTCAAGGCTACTGCTCACTGTGATAGTACTTTTTTTTTTTTTTTATCAACTTGAAGCTACCAGAGAGCTGTTAAGTAGTTTTTGCAAAACTAAAGAGCTCAGCTGAAGCAGTAGATGGTTTAATATCCCTTAAAAGTTGGGCTAACTGCACTGATAGAAACTAAAAGCCCCCCCATTACATCTCATCTGCATTTCATGTAGCAGACACATCTCTGTCCTTCCACTGTCTCTAGAGGCTGCCATAGGGGGCTGACAGGCATAGCAAGCTTTCAGGCATCAGGATGTGACTCACCTGAATCAACATCTCATGACTGAACCCCCACAGTGCAGCTTTCTTTGGAAATAGAGTCATAACTTGTAAAAATGATAGTACTTAAGCTCCTATTAGCAGCCGATGTGTGACAGTAATTTAGAGCAGTTGGGCAGGGATAGATTTTTACTTCATAAAATATGAACAAAAATCTAAGTAGTAAAAGTGAAAAAGGGCAAAGTTCTGCTGGAGTTCAGTAATTCTTAGGGAGTAAAAAGGTGCTTAAAGCAGGTTCAGAAGCAAGTATGGCACAAAGTGGAAAACTTGTCATAATAAACTGACCCTAACCAACCTGGTAAAATGATAAATATATAGCCTTTACATTTTCAAGAGGTTTGGAGAATACCTTACGTATCTAGTTATACAAAATAATATAAGAATAAGAGAAATATATTTCACTGTGATGCAAAGAAAGTCAGTTGGTCCACGTTTATGCAGCCTAAATGATTTTTTTTTTTTTATACATGAAGCAAATCAAGCTGCAGCAGACAAAAAGAATGGCCATCCCAGCTTGTACCAAATCTAAACTGATTCCCTGACTTGTGTTACTGGTTGATTTGATTAAACAGAATTATCTGAATAGAAGAGAATCAATGTTGATTTAATATTGCTCCGCAAGCCAAATGCCCCTCAAAGCATCTCTGTGCTCTCTTCAGCTGTGGAACAATCTGCATATAGGTGACAGACAAATGGGCTCTGCTTGTGTCACATAGAGGTGATTTGTGTTTTGGTTTCCACTTTATCACTGCAGGCTACCAGGTGTTCTCAGCCAGCTCATCCAGCTCAACTCAAACCATTTTGCCAAAATGCAAAATCCAAGTGGGAAAAGTAGAGCACTGTTTCCCTTGGCTCTAATGTAAGCCACATGACTAAATTAGAATATCTTGCCTAACTCTGATTGCCTTTCATTTCGCCCTGTAGGCAAAACTTGTCAGAATGTAATTTGTAAGGAGCACACACATTATTCTTCCTTTATATGTCCTCTGATAGCTAGCCCTGAAACAAGGAGAAACACTGCGTCTAAAAGTTACCACTTTATTAACAGTAATTGTATCACAGCTGTGCATTACCCTGCTGGGATGATGCCACTCAGTCTTTCTTATTTAATTATCGAAATACGGAACAAAAATTTCTTAGAGGGACAAAAGAAAAAGCTCTGATATAAATTAAGCAAAACAATGGGTGTGTCTAAAGCTGCAGGATACAGAACTTGTGACAAAGGAAACAATGATTGAATTTGGCCATCCATTGACCTAATAATAATGATTCTTTCTTTACTCTGATAGCAGTGATGAGTACATCATCAGAAGGGGAAAAATATTGTTTAGGTAACAGTTTGTTGGTTTTTTGCAAATTAAACTACAGTTATAATATGAATATTATTTCTATTTTGTTAATTTTAAAAAAAAATCTATTTAACTTACAGAAGAATAGTCAAATTTAAATTTTATGCATAAATCTATCAACATATTTTTTTTTTTGGCAATGTGTAAGAGTCATTATTCTGCTCATGGAGATATACATATTGGTGTAAGTGGGATTGCTTCTCTTATTTACTGATATTTTTTTTTTTATCACATACAGGCACCAAAAACTATATATAACATTTCCATCTGGAAAACTTTAATAATCCTGTTTTGAACACACATTCCTCTTGTACTGTAAATACATTCAAATTGGATGTCACTTTTCAGCAGAAAATAAAACTCATTTAGATGCATAAAAGCTTTTGAAAGTATTAAGGGAAATGTATTGAAGTAGATTCAGCATTCAAGTTGACATCACCATAACATGTCTGCTGCTGATTACATTACATTAAAATGTGTACAGAAATATTACATTCTAACATATAAGTAAGATTTTATCCAAAAGAACATATTAACACATTAGCCAATTTGCATAAAGTGAAAGGATGTAAAATAATAGCAACCTTGACCCAGAGCATGCAAAGTTGTAGTTTCTACATAGACACAGAAACTGTTCCATGACAATGATTTTCAGGCAAGTTTCCTTTTGTGTGTAAGAAAACATAACACTCTGACATCTACATTCAGCTTCCACACACTTTCTCACACAGATAATGATGGTAAACTGCCATGTGTTGTTGCATGCTGATGATGCTTATCATCAACGTCTTGACCTATAACCACATATACGTGTTGCAAAAAGTACACTGAGGAAAGGGAGATAATCTGCATAATCTGCTGACTCTTAGACCAGAGGGTTGACACCCATCATACAAATAAAATGTGAATTTTACGCTTTTCCTTTTTACTAGACTGAAAGACAGAGTTACAGGTTATAAAGACAAAACAGCCAAATCATAAAATTGAATGTGTGTGAAAAACACATTTTAGTCTACATTATTAAAGGTGGAGTATGTAAGATTTTCAATATTTTAAAAATAAATTAACTAAAAAAATAACTACAGTCATAATTAGATAGTTATTTTTTAACATGTAGGTTCCAGTCTGTCCATATTTGATGTTTTATTAAATTACAAGTTTAATTAATGACAAATACCCTTCTTAAATGTTTGCCTGCCAGTAAAAAAAAGAGTGCTTTTTGTCATTTGTCATTAATTAAACTTGTAATTTAATAATGCATAAAATATGGACAGACTGGAACCTACATGTTCAAAAACTATCTAATTATGATTTTAGTTATTTCATTAGTTCATTTATTATGAAAATATTGAAAATCTTACATACTTCACCTTTAAGGGCCAAAAACTATGTCATACTACATTCTAGGTTTTTCTACCATGTACATAATAACAGCCATAATAACATGAGGTATGGAATATTCTTAAATCAGTAAAAGGTTTTCACCCCATCTGGTATCATCAAAGTCTCGCTTAACCTGGAAAGAAAGTTTAACTGTATACAAAAAAGCCTTACGTACGGCAAGAACAGCTTATTATTCATCATTGATAGAGGAAAAAAAAAACAACCCTCGGTTTCTTTTCAGCACTGTAGACAGGCTTACTAGGAGCCGGAGCGCTGTGGAGCCATGTATTCCTTTCTCACTTAGCTGTGATGATTTCATGTATTTTTTCAGGAATAAAATTGACACTATTAGAGATCAAATTCACAATACTCTTCCTTCTACCTATAATGTTGAGCCTATTGTGGTCTCCGAAGCATCCTTAGATCCAGGATCTGACTTGTGTCTAAATAGTTTCTGTCCTGTCCAACCCTCTGAATTAACTAAAATAATAGCTTCATCTAAACCATCCACCTGTATCTTAGACCCTCTCCCAACGAGCCTCTTTAAGGACATTTTCCCTTTAATTAATACATCACTACTAAATCTTATCTGTCTTTAGTGACAGGATATGTACCACAATCATTTAAAACTGCTGTAATCAAGCCTTTATTTAAAAAGCAATCTCTGGATCCAGAGGTGATAGCAAATTATAGACCTATATCTAATCTCTCGTTTATGTCCAAAATTCTGGAGAAAATAGTTTCAGCTCAGCTACATGCCCACCTGAGCAGAAATAATTTATGCGAAGAATTTCAGTCAGGATTTAGCTTGCTTTCACTTCCAGATGGTGTTTCAGCAACAAAATGACTCAAATGATTCAGCATCCAAAGATCGCTTTTGGAAGCCCATATGTGTAAAATGAATGTAGTGATTTATGGTACACGTTCATTCATCATCTGTGATTCTTCTTATCTGTGAAATCCCAGAATTTTAACAAGTAATTTCTTCATGAAATGGTGACCAACAACATGCTGAGCTTTGATTAAGAATAGCATAAGAGAAGATGAAAAGTAATTCAAATCTGAATGCAGCATCACTTAGACTGTGTCATTAAAAACTATGATTGGAGTTGTGTAAGATCCTTCAAGAGGCTGCAATCAGTCAAAAGAGGAGATGTGACAGTTTCCTTTTCAGCATGAATCAGCTTCTTATATGAGCTGGAAGAATTAATGTGTGAGAATAACAAAGACAACCGTACAAGAAACAGAGGGGCGTCCTGGAAACATTATGGCTTTTATTAGAAGAAGTAATTAATCACCCCAGCAAGAATTTCTGCCATCTATCTTTTCCCAAGAACACCCAGGCAGTGGAAGTGTTATCCATCTGCAGAACAACCACTGCACAGAAGAGTCAAGATATTTCCTTTCTAAAAATGACTATATATTCTTCTGACGATGACACAGATAATCGTGGTAGCAACCCATTGGTCCAGAGGAGTGACACAATGTGACTTCATCAAAACTTAATTAATATGTTTATTAGAACATCTCTTGACCAAACATGGTCATATTAACCCAATTTCAGTGTGTATGTGTTTTATACACTTTTTCTGGAGAAGATGCACAGATGGTAATGCCTCCTCTAGATCTGCTTAAAGCATCGTAGTGAAAGGTTGCCAATGCCGTAGGGAACCACTCCAATAAGCAGATTCATGCTGCTGAGCTCTAAGTGCAGACTGCTTCCTCCTCTATTTCTAATTGTACATTTTCATCAGTTTGAAATCGAGTTTGAAGCATTCTGTACTCATCTTATTGACCCTCAGAGGGAAAGTTTGGTACTGATGGAGAGACAAATGCAATCCCTCCATTATATATATGGAATGTGTTTTTGTTCATGCTAAAAATTGTCAGACAACTGAGAGGTGTAAAAAGAGGTCCTCTCTTTTGTATTAAATGCACTGTGGAGGAGCCTGACAGCCTCAAACTCAACACCAGCTCATTAGGACAGTGAGAAGTGGTGGTCTACTTTACAGTTCACTCACCAATGAGCAGACAAAAAACTCTGCAAAGGCACTGAATATCCTGCAGCAAACGGCTTCTCCTTTTGTGTCAAATGTTTAAACTTGGCAAACTAGTTGTTGCTTCCAACTGAAGATCACTCAGCAGTCATCAGAACGCAACGGCACCATCTCAACATCCTTTCTCATCTAAATCCAAAACTCAACAAGCTAATGTTCCCTCATGAGAATTCATAGGCCAAAAAACGCAAAAAATCACAAAACGCCCTTGGAGTGAAGATATATTTAGATATGGCAAAGCTTTGCTTACTTTCCATTTATGGGCATTTATGTGAGGAGATTTATTTCAAACCTGAACTCGGTAAAACTCAATGTCGCTGCATCATATGGAATAAACAATAAAGTAACTGAGTTTTCTTCTCTGACAAGCCTGAGTTTCTGTGATTTGACTGCAGATGCCAGTATGGCTTTCTTTGCAGTGTCATCTGTTAACGTTATCTTTAAATATGGTGTTCTTGTTCTATGTGTCAAGTTTTATTGACCCAATTTCGCTCCGTTACCTAATGTACTTAAGAGTAAGAAGATTGTATAATCCACAAATTAAATGTTCACCATATGGTATGTGGACTTTTTTTCCTAGTTAAATGTAAAAATCTGCTTTGCACTCACATAATGAAGAATATGTGCTTAGAAATTTCAGTCCTAATGATCTAAATTAAGTTTTTGCTTACATTACAGCAACTGAAAGAATGACAGTGTCAGCATGGTAACATGGAGACAACACTAAGGTTATGACGTTCAGGCCTGAGTTTAGTCTGTAGCATGTTAACATTAATGACTGGCACAAACACACAGCACAGCCGAAAGTAGTGGAAATGTTGCAGTATTTTTACACAAAGACAGAAATGTGATTATTGTAACAGATATGTTCATATGTCCACATATCCTAAAATAAACATCTGTACTGTTCTACATGTTTTATATGCATTTATGAAAGCAAGTCTCCAACATTTCAGGCAACATAATTTGGGAAAAACAGCAGGTTTCTTGAGTATATCAGCACTTCTTAAAAGCAACAAATCAACACTGACAGAAAAAAAATGCTGAGAAATGTTATTCTGCCATTTCTATTAACACTGTTTCTGCCTACTCTCGTCATTTCTCTGTCTCAGTTTGACCATTACTCAAAGGTGATTTTGAAGAAGCTTGAATGAGCTTTTCTTTGAAGCTGTGGTGTGAAAACATTCTGACATTTGACAAAGGAAGGACTAAACATGTGGTCAAAGAATAATTTTCTGTACTCTAGTACAAAGAAATGTTTTGGTCTTTATTTGATTTTTTTTTATATGAAAAGATATTTGTAAGTATTTGTATTATTTGTAATGTCATCATGTCAGCATGTTTTAAATTCTTAAGAACCAAAATACCTAACTCTTTCAAATAATACATTTGCACTTTGGTGCTTTTAAATAGTCAAAGTCCTAAAACAATGATTATAGCACCTGTCACTGGGACAAAATCATCAACAGAAGAAAAAAAGCAGTATTTCCTCAGAAAATAAGCAAAGTTGAAAATCATGTTCAGACATAAATCTTACATTATCCAAGAACATGGGATTTGTCACTCTTTCAAATAATGACATTTTTAATATTTCATTCCACTGAAACAGGATTGCATGAAGGAGTTTGGTGAAAACCTGTCTTTGCTCTATAAGTACACTTATAGAGCAAAGTTAAAAGTTAAAAGTATCTGCTGGAGTCACCATCGTTAAAATTTCATGCTGATTTCTGGCAGTCTGTGTTGGGAGGTTGGGGGGTGGTGAGGTGGGTGGGTGTTAGGAAATCAGCCTTTTAGCTTCCAACAGTCTTTCTGACGCCTAGAAAAGGTTCAACACATGAGCAGCAGCCTGGCGTTGAGAGCCCATATTACTCATTTGAAAAACAATAAAACTAAAGGAAATATTTATCAGTTTATTTTTGTTATTTCAAACTAAATAATCCAAATGGCTCAAAGTGTTTTTATAAAGGCAAAACCTGTCTGGAAACTGGACTTACAAAGCTGGCAGAATCTATAAATGTAGCTCCTTCACATCAAACCACATTCACCACTTCCTGCTTGAAACTTTACCGACGCCTACTTGCCACACTCACAGAAAACAGTTTTCACCTGCTGTCGATGCATGTCTGCTTTTCTGCTTCGTTGACCACTTTCTATGTTAGTTGCTGTCATTGTTGGATACCTTTTTATTAACACAAACTCTGCAGCAATATGCAGGTCCCTGTATGATTAATGATGCTGTGTTTAGACTATTGAATATTACAGCCATTACTATGTTTCGCTAATGAGAGCATGAGAATTATTGACTGGTAGGTATCAGTGTGACAATATGTGCAGTAATCTACAATAAGACATTACATGATGAGCACAAAGCACAGCAGGTGACCTAGAAAGCTGCTAAAATGTTCCCAGTAATGCAAAGATCAGGACAAAAATAGACGGTGATCATTGTAGAATCTAATAGATTGTTTTGAGCAAGTAAACATTCAGTAAAACTACTCTGGAGGTCACCTTGTGCAGTGCAGCATCCTAAAGCTGCTATAACTACACATACAAACATGTTGAGGTTGTTTTCTCTCTCGCTGCTGCATTCCACAAATTTTATTGATTCTTCTCTTGCACAGTCTTGCTGTGTTTGATCGTGACACGAGTGTGATGATATAGAAACAGAAAAGCCCCAAGAGGAGTGGCCATTTGTCCTAAACCAACCACTGTCCCTAGAGAAAACAGCTGTGACAGTGAAAAGGAAAGGGAATTCATATGCTGAGCTTAAGTATCAAGTGTTCCAGCAAACATCTTCACTACAGTCTTTAAAAAATTTCAATATCAAAACTTTTTTCTCTGAAGACTTTGTCCTCTAACTACATATATGACTGAAGGACTTGCCTACAATCCACCTTTTTCACTCCAACTCATGAAGTAGTTTCACAGAGATGTTTGAAAAGACATCGCTCAAGCAACACCAAAAAAAGGCTGTTGTCCTTCTGTTGACACAACAACCAAGAGAGCTGACAGCTACTCCCAAACTCCAAATTCATCCTACGTGAGCTGAGACCACACAACTGCAACTAGAAGCATTTTTATAATAATCATCTGAGGTATTTGAATTAAAATAAACTATGTGATATAATCCTTAATCCTGTTTTTGCTCCAAATGCTGTGTAGTAAGCATGACATGCTGAGCTCAAACCCTGATTAAATCTGTGGTCACTGTCACACACACCAACATCCACTCAGCATGAGAGATGCAAACACTCAAACAGGCTCCTTATTGGTTTAAACTCAGACTCGGCATCTGCCTTATGTTATATTAGGTTTATATAGAAATAGCAGATTATCCTCCAACACTTGTATTCACTTTTCTAAAGGAAAAGTAAGGAATTTAGTGTTACCATGGAGACAAAAAAAAGTACTGTACTGGTGTTTGGTATCTGAATGGTATCTGATGCCTCCAAAAAAACAAAACAAACAAAAAAAAACATTGCTGCTAAGAAAACTGGTTGCAAGCTTTTTAATCAATGTACAGTTTTCTTTACCACAAAAACACCTCAACGCTGGGTTCAGAATTAGATTAGATATATATAATATACCATTAAGGTACTGTGAATTTTCTTTCTTTTGGTTCAAAATAAACTTAAGATGCCCTTGATCCATCCAGCCAACACTACTAAAAGTAGGTTACAGGTAAGGAATGTCTTGCTTTTGTCCTTGTAAAAGAATTCAGTCAAAGATTACAGAACAGCAAGCAAACGAAAAACAAAGCACTCACCTCAATGTACAGAGAGATGTAGTCTGAGAGGAGATATTTATTTACAACCAGTGAGGAGCCGTTCAAATAACAGACTAACACACAGCCTCCCCACTCCCGTATTTCAAGCACACACATGCAACACTGACCGCTCTGAGAGCATCAGTTTCTCCACCTCTGCACGGGGGAGGGCGATGCAGCATGACTGGCTGAAACGAGCTCCAATTAAAATTCCCCTTTATAGCTCGACGTTGTGTCGATGAGGCGGGGTTTGTGTCATTGACAGCATCTTTTCTGTGATGTTGCAGGAGGACCCCAGAAGCAGGACAAACAGTAGAAAACTGAATCCCCCTTTCACGCCAGTCGTTTAATTGTAGTCTTTAACTGAGCCATATTGTATGTTGACGGATACATTTTATTCACAGATATTTTTTTTCTAAAAACAAAAAAAAAAAGAAATTAGAAGTATTATTAAAGTGATATTTGGATATCCTAGAGGATTAGAATATATTTTTCCTTGTTAACAGTGCTGAAAACGCAAGAAAAAAAACCCGAAAAAAAGTCATGTTGAAGAATAGTAGAAAGTTATCATATACTGCCATCTGCTGGATGAATCCCACAATTACTGCTTTTAATTTTATACCGTAGTTTAGTATCTGTAACTTAGACAGTCCTAAAACATTCGACAAACACACACACACACACACACACACACACACACACACACACACACACACACGCATAACTAGAAAAAAAAACCCCAACACTTATATATATATATATATATATATATATATATATATATATATATATATATATATATATATATATATATATATATATATATATATATATATATATGAAACACAACTTTCACATCACATCCTTCCAAATAACTTCAGAGTTAAGTTTAGTATCATTTAATAAAAATCTATTATTTTCTCCATGCTTATAAGATTTAGAAATTCAGATAACCATGTTTCTGTGGAGAAGCATTTTGGCTTGTGAATTTTCCAGTTTAATAGAATCGTTCTTTTGGCAACCAAAAACAATTACTGATCTTTTGTTCGGGTCATTGAGGAATGTGATAGAAAAAATGTTATCTAACATATAAAATACTTGCTTGCTGCATATACGTGAATAAGCAGAATTTTATTCATAAAGACCTAAAATGAGCAAATTAATAGGAGGCTTGCTGCTTGTCCTTGAAAGTTTTGCCCTAGAGATAAGATTTAAGTGCATGTGAGTTAAATTAGACAAACAAAAATAATCCAGCACCAAGAAGCCGTTTTGACTTGCCTGTCTTTAAAAAAAAAAAAAAAAAACAGTTCAGAGGAACCAACTTGACAAATAGAGATTTTCTGCAGTATTCAACAAGAAAACGTCAAATGTCCATTATGCTATGAAAGCAATTACATGTTCTTTTTTTTCTTTTCTTTTTTTCTCTCAAAGTTACAATGATTCAAGGCTGCGGGCTTGGTGCTCAAGGACTTGCTGTCGCAAAGGATAAAAAAAAAAAAGAAACATTCAGACAAGTCTGCCTGGCAGCAACAGATTATAAGCAAAAGGGCTTTTAAAAACATTTTCTTTCACCAAGGCAAGCTGGAAGGTCACTGCAGCATCTGTCATACAATGATTTGGAGTCCACAACAGAAGCAGCACACTTCTCTAAAGGTACACTCAATTTTGGTGCACCTTTCATTTAAAAGAAATAAACTCAGCTTCAATCAATTTACTACACTATTCCCCTGCAGAAAACACATTTACCAGGCACTCTTTAAGGTATACCTTACTGATACTGGGTTGAACCACCTTATTGTTTCAGAAGTGCCTTAATTTTTCATGCCAAAAGTAGAATGAGGTGTTGGAAAGATTACTCAGAGATTTTGGTCCAAATTAACATGATTTTATCACACATTTAATGCTTATTTGTTGCACAACCATGTCACAACTCTCCCTATGTTAGGACCACTGGACTACAGTAAAATCATGGTCAAGGTCAAGAAACCAGTTTGAGATTATTTGAGCTTTGTAACATGGTGCATTATCCTGCTAGAAGTAGACATAAGACAATGGCTACACTGTTGTCATAAGGAGATGAATATCGTCAGCAACAATACCCAGGTAGGCTGTGGAATTTAAACAATCCTCTGCAATACTATGGGGGCCAAACTGTGCCAAAAAATATCCTCCACACCATAACATACCACTAGCAGCCTGAGCTGTTGTTACAAGGCAGGACAGATCCTGGCTTTTCTGTTAGTAATTCCTAATTCTATACTTACAGTGCAAATGTAGCAGCTGAAATGGAAAATCTTCTGTTATCCAGTTTTGGTGAGCCTGTGTGAACTGTAGCTTCAGGTGTCTGTTATCAAACAGCTGCAGCTCCTGTGGTCTTTTGCTGATGTGGCCCATCTGACTTCAGAGATGCTATTCTGCATCACTTAGTTATTACTCTTGCCTTTCCTTTATCCATAACCAGTCTGCGTTTTTCCTCCTCGATCAGTACAGAGTTTGATCCAATCAGCCATCCCGAGTATACATTAGGGAAAAGTGGAAAGGAAAAACTCTAAACAGAAAGGAAAAACCTCCAGCAGAAGCCCTTTCAGGGAGGACGGCCATTTGCCTTGACTGGTGGGGGTGAAGAGGACAGGAAAGAGAGACCAACAGACACTGCCATTTTTAGCCAGAAACACCTGATGAATAAATAGAAAGAAATATGTCAACGGTGCTAATACTGTCATATGTTTAATAATGGAAGAAGCAGAGATTAAAAGGAAGTGCTCTGTGCATCATGGGATGTCCCTCAGAAATCTAAACCTGTGGCAGCATAACTAAGGGATGGATTGACCACTCATAACTGTAGGACTTGTCAAAATGGAAGGTTTTAAGCATGATCTTGAAGGTAGACAGGGTGTCTGCCTCCTGAACCCAAACTGAGAGCTGGTTTCATGAGAGAGATGTCTAATAGATGAAGGCGCAGCCTCCCATTAGAGACTCTGGGAACCACAAGTAGACCTTAAGTCTGAGTGAAGTGCTCCGTTTGGAATATATGGAGTTATGAGATCTTTGATATAAAATGGAACTTGGTCATTGAAACCTTTATACAAGAGGAGAGGAATTTTAAATTTTATCCCGTGTTTAACAGGGAGCCAATGAAGAGATGCAAGAACTGGAGAAATATGATTTCTCCTGCTAATTTTAATCAAAACCCTCACCACAACATTTTGGATCAGGTGGAGGCTTTTCAGGGAATATTTAAGACAGACTATCATTTATGAATTCCAGTTACATGCTGTTTGTACTTTGTAGTCTTGCTTGTACAATGCCAAGGAAGATTAAGGCTAATAATAATTTTTAGGGGACAGAACTTTTATTTATTTTTAATAGATAAATCATTCAAAAGAATAATGAAACCAACCTATTTTTATATGTATTTACATGCAGATTAATGGAGGAAAACATTGACTACTATTCTACATAAATTTAAAATGTAACCAATTGTGAAAAACCTGAAACCGTCAGAAAATATTTGAAAATTTTTGCAGAGAAAACCACATTCTTAATGGTCAGGACATGAAAGTTGATGTATAACTTCATGGGTGAATGTCAAAGGTATAACTTTCCTTAATTGATTTAATTGAAATATTCAGATTCAAAGAAGGAAATTCATGTGTCTGAACTTTTTATTTGATTGTCCTCAGAATAAAATACTAAGCTTGTTGAGAAAAGAAGTTCAGGTCAAGTTAGCCACGGATATAGTGGCAATTGATCCCATAGAAGTTATGCTTTTTCCCACTGACAACATTGTCTCTCAGGTCCACAACAGCACTAGTTGTAGAGTTGTTGAAGTTCTGATGTGCCTCCGATTTACTGAATGAATGTTGAAGTTCCAGAAGGCTAAGAGCTCTGTTGGCTCTATCCATAGATCCAGCTCTGTTGACTGAGTGATTGCCTCGCATAAGAGGAGGCTGGGGCAGGATGCAGGGACCAGACAAAACATGTAGATGCTCTTTTCTATCTGTCATAACTTGCTGCTCTGATAATAATCCAGCATACGATTCAGCACTTGTCCGACCTCTAGCTGCAGGTAAATTTCCAAGTTTGAGATTCACTTTGTTGCCAGTTGCATGCAGCTCCATAGGACTCCTCTCTCTATTCATGTTTGTGTGGAAATGTGGGCGGTTGTTTACGTCCAAGTATTGCTCTGTGTTTGACAACTGAGCAGTGCAAGCTTTATTGTTGCTCTGTGACATAGACTCTGTCATGAGAGTTTCATCAAACCAGACTGTGTCATTTTCTTTCTGTTTGTCCTTGTACACTGAGCTTTTACTCTGAGCTTGTTGTTTGTGTAAAGTCACCTGGGACAGCTCAGTGTGCTGCGCTTGTGTTGAGTACGTTCTGTTAAGTGATTGGGTGAAATCCATTTGGTTTGAAATCGTTGCCTCATGGGAAGTTGGGATCTCTTGTGGCCTATGTCGGCTTAGAATTGCTGGAGTTGTCCTTGGATTTGATATTAAAGACATATTCTGGAGCCCAGTAGAAGTGGGACTGCAGGTGATCCTCTCCACTCTGCTTCCTTGCCTCATTCCACATCCTTGTTTTGGTTTAGAGGGAACAAACATAGGGTAGGACTCTTCCTGCTGCAGGTGAAATTATTTGTATCAGTGTTTCATATTATAGATATAACTTTAAAATTACAACGTGTAACTTACAAAGGGTGCAGGGTGTGTTATTCCAGTGAGGTTATTTATTTTTTCTTGGAAATCATCTCTCTTCAAAAGATTTGCTGACCCTGGTCCTTAAAATAATATAATACATTAGGTCACATCACCAACAATTGCCTTCATAACTACAAAATGAAAATGACTTGATTACTTGTGATTTTACTAAACAGTTCTACACACAACTTCTCATGCATTAACAGCAAAACTCAGTAAGTGCAGTTAGTGCATGTTTTCTGTCCAGGTTTCATCATACATCTCCCAGGATTCTTACCTGTATAGTGCATTTGATAAGAGGTGAGCCAAAGGTTTTTCTCCAGGTTTTTCAGCATGTTACTTGTCCGTTCTGATAATGTCAAATCCCAGTCTCGAAGTTTAGGATTGGGCAGTATTACCTTTGGTGGAGTGGGGTAGAAAACTTGTTTCTGTCCTTTTAATGGCTTTGTGTGCTGAGGGAGGTTAACAAAAAACTAGTCAAGCCTTGTTTTACCTTTTCAGAAAAGGCATTTTATTCTTTTCTGTCTTGATTACTCACATCCAGGAAGCCATTTTCTCCTGTCCAAGAAATAGCCTTCCTCATGGTTTTCACTGGTGTTTCTATGGTCTCATGTCTGTATGGGGAACCTGCAAACATGGATAAACAAAATCATCACGAGATACAGAAATGATCATAAAGACATTGGTTACAAAGATAAAAATGAACAGAATAAGACAGAAAATGCTTAAAGTGAGACCAAACAAGACAAATAAAACAAAAACTAGAAGTAAATTTACTTCAAGGTGACCAAAAAGTACCCAATAGACAAAAAGATGCACAACTGAATAAAAACTACCAGAAGGTTGAAGAAAAAATAAAAAAAGATTAATGCTTCTAAAAAATAATAGAATTTTTTTTCCAAACTGGAGGAAAAGACATGTGAGGTGCTGAAAATAGGACAAGTATCAACTGCAATGTCACAAAAAGAATTACTTGATGTAAAGAGTATGCACATTGTACAAAATGTCTGTAAAAAACACACGCTTCATGTATGTTTCTATAGTCATATTTCTTTTTTGTCCGAACATGCCTGTAGGCAGTTTTTCTCAATTTTTGACAGTGTATCTTACCAATAGTTTTGCTAAGGACGGTCACATCAGGTGCTCTGTTTGGGATAAGGAGGTTAGGGAAAGGTTGAGAAGCAGCTCTGACTCCTGTTTCCGGGTCATCTGGGGAGTGAAAGGAGGGGAACATTGCAACCCGGGGGATGTGGGATGAATAGGGATGCTCTTTTAGAGTGGCAATCTTTGTCATTTTCTCTCTGGAAAAGAATCATTTGATGAAAATAAAGCTGAGTGAAGGTTGTTGAAAACTCAGGAAAAGGTCTGCAAGTCCACACAAGGACATTGCAGATAAAAAAGAATAAATTCTGTTTAAATAATGACAGAAAATGTACTCACGATACATTTATGTCAGTTGGTTTTGGTATACTGATAAAAGAAAGCAATTACATGCTATTACAATGGATTTATCATATACAAAGGCCTTTTGAACAGATCAGAGACTTTCTTGTCAGTTTTCTGTAACTGAAATAAATGAATGGCAACCTACAGTTGGTCATTGAGACGAACATTATTTTTCTTCCTGCCTGTGGTGTGAAGTTGATGCTGACTGGTGATATGGCTGTAAATGTGAAGCAACAGTATATTATTGCGCAACATCTGTTATTGATTCTCCAACATTTTTTCCATGAAGAACATTTCTACACTTACTTAGGTAGGGCTCCTCCATAATCCCAGAGATGATTTCCATTTAAATCAGCTGAAAGGCAGTCGGTTATTGAAGATTTTGACTTGGTGTAGCAGCTGGAGAGCTCATTCATAATGAAGAAGGCTGAAGAAGGGATACAACTCTATACAGAAAAGTGTACTGGGGAAATAGACACAGAGAAGTAGCCAGATCTTTGAAAAAACCAAAAATACTGACAACAATTTTTCTTTGTAAACTTGTTCTTCAAGATCAGTGTGGCACAAATGTAAAATTCAGCAAAACATGTTATTCAATAGACAAGTAGTCACACTTACTTAGCTGACAGGAAGGAAATTCCACAGAGGGTTCTTTTATTCTCCTGTTGCAGGCAGTTGTCTTGGTTTAGATAAAAATACAAAGCTGCTGCTGACCGAAATGGACTTCTTCTCATCTGTGTCCAGTGAACTGGGTTTAAACTTCTGGGACAACCTAAATGATGGTGGTAAACAAGAGGATCTAAACCGACACCCTATCCGACCCACAGCACACAGTGTGTTAAGAAAACTGCCTTTGCAGACTCCAACCAGCAAAAACAAAAGGGATGCATTTCCTAACTCATGTTTCCAAAGAGCAGCATGTCAAGAAGTATAAGCATATATAAAATGCATCAATACTGTCATATAGGCATCAGGGTGTATGGATAATTCATATTATTTTTATTTCATTGCTTTTCTAGAAGCACAAAATCACTGCTCGGGTTGCCCATCATTCAGTTGTCCAGCAAGGTTCTGATAATATTACATGTTCACAGCTTAGCGCACTCATACAGCCATGCCTAAGGTAGAATGAAAAACTAGCTGGCTCTGGCTAACACATGCTGAAACCAGATGCGAGCTGTGTACAGCTGGTGTTTGGTTGCAGGGGTTCATATTTCATTGTGTCCATTTCTGAGCAGTATGAAAGGTAAGAGATATATTGTCTTGTCCTTTAGAATGCCATAAAATGTATTCATGCCAGGGCAAAAGCTTAATCTCCATCAGACAACCATCCTTTCTTCAATGATTACAAAGTGTGCTCTCATTTTTGGAACATCATCTTCTCTGGTTGAATAAATGCTGGGATGTGAGCTGTCCATGGTGCTGCTAGTGTGTCATTACTTTCTTACAGTCCTTGTCTTTGATGAATAGAACCGCAACACAACTACAGATCAAAGAGCAAAGAGTAAAAAAAAAAAAAAAAGAAAAAGAAAACAACAAAAACATGATACAACCTATTTTGAAAAATGAGGCGTCTAATTTTCACATTTCAAAGCACTCAGTTTGCAATAAAATCCATACCTTGTTTGATGGAATTTTTGGATGTTAAGATGATATTTCTGGGGTGCAAGTCTGAGATTTTAAACATTTAGATATCCACTTAAAGCAAAAATTTTAAAAACTATTGTAAATTCACATAATCCCTCATTTTATCTATATATCTATATCTATATCTATATCTATATCTATATCTATATCTATATCTATTGGTTTCTTAATGATTAATTGTTTAGTTTGAAACTGATATGTTGAATTTAAAACCTCTTAAATAAAAAAAAAAAAAAAGGAAAAACCCTGTTTTATCATGACTTGAATTGAATTCAGTTTTAAATGCCACTGGATTCTAATGTTTTGAGTATGATGCTTGAATTGAGATTAAATATTTCAAGTCTTTTCAAAGGGTCAACACACTTCATATACTCTTGCTTCTCAAATCATCAATATCCTGAAGACTGCAATAGCATACTAAATAATTTCAGCTGCCTCTCCCTGGACATAACATGGACTGCTTTCCAACAACAAAGCTTTCCTTGTTTGTTCACTCAGAAGACCCATATTCTGCATTCTGCTTTTTAATTGGGATTCTCAAGAGACCTTGTCCAAAGCAAAACACCTAAGTCCTATTAAGCAGCCTAAGCTAAGTCCACTAACCAATTACTCTGCTCTGCCCCAGCAGAGCTGCCGCTCTACAGATTATACTGCTGCATTACAAATGCGCCACAGGCTGCAGTCATTTCCCTGAAATTAAGTTATTGCACAGATGCAAGCTGATGGTAATACCCTGCACGATTTAAAACACAAACCAGATTCAACTTAACCTGCTAGTTACCATTTATACTCTCGTTATCTGTGAAACATTCCCAACTCTTTTGGAGAGTGAAACCCACAACATTGGTTTGCATATAAAACAAATGGTGTCACTGAGTTCCACTTTTTTGAGGTTGAAGAAATACATTGTAGTGATGGTTTAAGAATTTCTCAGATCCTGTTTTATATGTGTGAGAATCCATTCACCACCATCTGATGGTCAGGGGATTCAGCTGTAATTTGGCAGTCCATTGTCGCCTTAATGGTTGTCTACAGACTCCCTAAAGGAGTTCATGGAGACATATATGATGTTTCTGAGAGCTGAGAACCAAACAATTAATACTGAACCTGTGAACTTTTAAAATCACAGACGTATACAGGCAGTGTGTGGGTAGTAGTATGAATATGAGATTGGCTTTAAGGAATAAAGTGTGTGTTTTATGTGCACCAAATGTTTTTAAATGAATATTTTTTGGATGCAAACCATATCTGCAACAAAGATGCTTCTATAGATGCATGTAACACAGTGACAAATATTTTTCTTTGACCAGTCTTACATTCCTTGTCCATCATTTAAATCACATTCTGTATAGGAGCGAAGTACCTCAAGTTACTCTGCCTTTTACAGCAATGCAAGAAAATAAAACATCTATCTATCTATCTATCTATCTATCTATCTATCTATCTATCTATCTATCTATCCTGTTTTGTCCACATCTTAAAAACGTTGGGTAAATAAAACATCACACTGATACTGTACTTCATTAGAAGCTCTGCTGTTTCTTGTGGCACAGAGTAAAGAGAGAGATAGAGGGAGAGCGAGAGAGAGAGAGAGAGAGAGAGAGAGAGAGAGTGAACAGCGTGCCCTGTATTTTTTTCTTTCTTCCTTTTTTCAGTTGAAGGATATATAGGCACCGCGTTTTTCCACACCTCTGCATAGCATTCCTCAGGAATCCACCAGACACAGCTCAGGCTCTCATTTGACTGACAGCTGTAGCTCCTCTCACAGTCGTCATCAATTCGGTCTTAAAGAAAGTTAATCAATCTGAGCTTTACTGCTCCCAGCATTTTAGGGAAAAGTCCATAATGGACTGAAACAAACTGGGAATGGATAAATAATTTTTTGAGGACCTCACTTTTCGAGGAGCTCGTTTCCTGCCACTTCAACCCATCATCTACTCGCCTTCAACTCATGTTCTATTGGATTTGAGAGTGGCCCTTACAAGCAGTATGACTGCGTTTGACTTCACGGATATTGAGGCGTTTTTGGACTGCCACCCGGACCTTTTTGAGGAGTATGTCGTTCGGAGGGCCAAATGTGATCAGGTGAGCAGGTGGCTGAAGGAGCATCAACCGTCGAAAGTGTCCACAGCCGAGGAGAAGCGGGGCGCTGCCATGGACCCGCTCTGGCCGACCAGCACTGACGGGCTCCGACGCAGATCGTCTCACATGGAGCTGCGGCGGAACTTCGCCCGCTCCAAAGCCCACACTGCGCACCGCACATACGACGAGCATGTGAGCTTGAGCGACCACGAGTCTCAATCGAGTATGAGGCGCCGTGCGCTTCTGCGTAAAGCCAGTTCGCTGCCACCGACCACCGCGCACATCCTGAGCGCCCTGCTTGAGTCTAGAGTCAACGTGCCTCAGTACGCATCCAGTGCCATAGACTACAAATACAGGCTAAGAGAAACCAACGAGAGGGAGTTCTTCTTAGAGTTAGTGAAGGATATATCTAATGACCTGGATCTGACCAACCTTAGCTATAAAATTCTGATCAACGTGTGCATCCTGGTAGATGCAGACAGGTGTTCACTTTTTCTCGTGGAGGGTCCCGCTCACAAAAGGACACTGGTGTCCAAGTTCTTTGATGTGCACTCAGGCACCACAGTCAGACCATCATCCAGCACTCTGAACTCCAATGAAGTACAAGTCCCATGGGGGAAGGGCATCATTGGATATGTGGCGGAGCATGGAGAAACTGTAAATATCTCAAACGCATACGAGGTAAATAGTAACAAATTTTACACTATTGCACAATTTAATGCAGATATTTGGCTTTATTTAAATTATTTAATACAAGTTTATTTAATATAAATTCTTAACTTCTTAATAATTACTCTATTGTTTAGAGAGCACCTGTGGTCACATTTCCACTTGAAAAAGTTTCCAAAGTTTTTTTTGTTTTTTTGTTTTTTTGTTTGTTTTTGTTTTTTTTTAAAGAAAAGGAAAGAAAGAAAAAGGAGAATATGTGTCCCTTTGGAGAGTACATTTCTTTGTAGCCCCATCCTTCTGAGCAACGACTCAATCTATGGTAACCACCGAAGTATGGAGGAAAGAAAACGTTCATTCTTTCAGGTTTCCACTGGCCAGATCTCGTCTTGCGCTCCACATCATTATCTCATGGCCCTGGGCTGCTGAGCTGGCTGAGGTAACATGGTGATGTGGATCCCCCTGAGGACTATTACTGCAATAGTATAGGTATATAGTAGAGCGCAAGCAATTAGATGTAATAAATTCCCCATATATACCTTTAAAAAAAAAAAAAAAAAAAAAAAATAATAATATATATATATATATATATATATATATATATATATATATATATATATATATATATATATATATATATAATGAATCTAAGCTGCTCAAACAACTGCGCCAGAGATATTTTTTATTTGTGACAAAGGCTCGTAAAACCCACACGTTGTGGCGATGTGATGCTGCGCGGTCAATTGTTCCGCTACTAAGGAAATATGGCGTTGAATTTTGAGTCATTACTGTCTAACTTGTGTCTATGTGGCAACAATTCCAGGACCACCGCTTCAGTGATGAGATAGACAAGTTAACCGGCTATAAGACTCAGACCATCCTCTGCATGGCCATCTGCAACAGTGATGGAGAAATCATTGGTGTTGTGCAAGCAATTAATAAAAATCCAATGGGTACCCCATTCACTGAGGACGATGAGAAGGTACAGTTCAATTTTGTTTGGAGAAAAACAAAAACAGACATTCACACACACACACACACACACACACACACACACACACACACACACACACACACACACACACAAACTATACAATTTATCATTTACATTCTTTTAGTTCCATTGACGACATTTTAGAAATGGTGATAACATTGGATGTGCATTTAGTCACTAAAAATACTGACACAGCACACAGTAACATTTACACTTCAGTTTACTAAGATGTTTTCAGTCTGAATCTTCTTAATGGCCGCAGAGAGAAGAACAATGTTCTAGCTAAAGATAAATTATATAAAAAATAAGATGTCAACCTTTTACTCAAGCACAGCACATTTAATATTTCTACAATATACACACTTAGGAAAAATGTTTTAAGATGATGCAGCGTTTGCTCTCTGAGCTCTCTGGAATGTGCATGTGTTATAGCTTTATATTTGGTTCCACAGCTTCAATTATTTCATTATCTCCCCCTATGGGGAGAGTATATATTGCACATTTTAGGGATTTGAATGGTACTGTTTTCTTATTTAGACAAAAGTTATGGCAAATAATAGCTGAAATTGCTCATCTGTCTGTGCTGGTGAAACAAATTAGAAAAAAAATCTTACTTTTTGTAGATTACAATATTTTTTAGAAGTTTAACTGCATCTAATTGCTCCACCTAATCCACAAGGTGGCACAAAAATTCTGAAAAATTATTTATCCCAAAACATCTGTTCTTACTTCAGATCCGGAAAAATCATGATTGTGACTGAGTCCTATGTTTTGATAAATAAAGGCTCATTTTTCAATTTTATCAATATTTGCTTTTCATATTTTCATTTTTAGTATGTAAAGCACTTTGTCTGGTTTTGTGTGCAAAGTGCTATCTATCTATCTATCTATCTATCTATCTATCTATCTATCTATCTATCTATCTATCTATCTATCTATCTATCTATCTATCTATCTATCTATCTATCTATCTATGTGTATTTTTGTGTGTGGATAGAGGCAATACCCAAAGTAAAAAATGTAGGTAAAGTCACAATCTGCCAGCTTATCCAGGTACTTTAGGACCCCTGATGTCTCACACTTTCTCTAAATCAATACTTCATTAAAAGGAAATCTATCAGAGAGAAGTTTGTGCTGAGAGATGGCTGACTCAATCATGGCTTTCTTCTCCAATCTAGCTTTCTCTTTTCCCTTTTAAAACCTCTTATTCAGCCAAAAAATAGCCAGTATTCATAGCATATTTATATACGATATCATTATTTATTTTTGTTCTCTACCTCAGGTGCTGCAGATGTACCTGCCCTTCTGTGGAATATCAATTTCCAATGCCAAGCTGTTTTCAGAGTCTCGCAAGGAGTATGAGAGGAGTAGGGTGAGATGTTGTAAAGTGTTCTTTTTAAAAGCGATGTTTCATTTTTGTATGTATCTGATTATATGTTTAAGTAAGCATGTAATCTTATTAAACATTATGCACATCACAAGTACACTCTCTATTAACACATCAGGTTAAAGTGTGCTTACTAGTTATTTTTGGTCGGTAAAATTGAGTTTAAACTTAGTAACTATGATGTAAATATACACCGTTTGTATAATTAACATGAATCAAAGTGTTAATTCTTCTTGTCGCAGGCTTTGTTAGAGGTGGTCAATGACCTTTTTGAAGAGCAGACTGACCTGGAAAAGATTGTCAGGAAGATCATGCAGCGTGCACTTACACTGCTGCAGTGTGAACGCTGCTCTGTTCTTCTTTTAGAGGACATTGACTCTCCCGTAAGACCTGTCTTTTGTAGCTTATAAATACTCTTTTGGATGCTTATGTTAGTGACGAAAGTTATCCACACTTTATTGATGTCTTCTAATTTAACTATCAGTGCAAAAATCCTCTCTCATATTTACACACAGATGTTGCAGGTCATAGTGATATATGGCTTTTTCACAGGTTGTGAAGTTTTCCAAAACATTTGAGCTCATGTCTCCCCTGTGCAACATGGACCGAGATATCAGGTAGAGGACATCTATAATATACTGGAAATTAAATTTAAACCATGCCTCCTGTGGGGTCACGATCTGTGGGAGGGGCCGTAGGGGTCAGGTGCAATGTGAGCTGGGCGGCAGCAAGAGGCAGGGACCCTGGCAGTCTGATCCTCTGCTGCAGAAACTGGCTCTAGGGATGTGGAACGTCATCTTTCTGGCAGGGAAAGACCCTGAGCTTGTGCTTGAGGTTGAGTGGTTCCAGTTCACCTCAACGCATAGCTTGGGTTCTGGAACCGGTACCCTTGAGAAAGTACCACTAAACAATTATTACTCTGGAGTTGCTTCCAGTGAGAGGCACAGAGCAGGTGTGGGCATTCTCATTGGCCCCCGGCTGGATGTGTGCAGATTGGGGTTTACCCCAGTGGATGAAAGGGTAGCTTCCCTCTGCCTTCTGGTGGGGAGATGGGTTCTGACTGTTGTTTGTGCTCATGCACTGAACAACAGTTCAGAGTACCCAGCCTTTTTGGAGTCCTTGGAGGGAGTATTGGAGGGGGGTCCCTCTGGGGACTACCTTGTTCTCTTGGGGATTTCAATTCTCATGTAGGCAATGACATTGAGACCTGGAGGGGAGTGACTGAGAGGCATGGCAAGCAGTGGTCCTGGCGTGTGGGACTCTGGATACAGCTCATAGGTATCAATGGGTTAAACGGCATGCGGCTTCAGCTATTGCCAAGTCATGGGAGGAGTTCATTGAATCCATGGAGAATGACTTCCGATGGCTTTTGAGACAATTCTAGTCCACCATCTGGTGACTCAGGAGTGGGAAGCAGTACTCCGTCAACGCTGTGTACGGTGGAGTCGGGGAGCTGCTGACTTTAACTCAGCACGTTGTGAGTCGGTGGACGGAATACTTTGAAGACCTCCTCAATCCTGCCAACACATTTTCTGATGAGGAAGCAGAGCTGGGGGACTCAGGGATGGAATCTTCTATCTCTGGGGCTGAGGTCGCTGAGGTGGTTATAAAGCTCTTTGGTGGCAAGGCCCTGCGGATAAATGAGATCCACCCTGAGTTTCTTAAGGCTCTGGATGCTGTGAGGCTATCCTGGCTGATACATCTCTGCAGCATCGCGTTGACATCGGGGACAGTGCCTCTGGACTGGCAGACTGGGCTGGTGGTCCCCCTTTTCAAGAAGGGCGACCGGAGGGTGTGCTTCAACTACAGGGGGATTGCACTCCTCCGCCTCCTCAGTAAGGTCTACTCAGGGGTCATGGAGAGGAGGGTACGTCGGACAGTCAAATGTTGGATTGAGGAGGAGCAGTGTAGTTTTCGTCCTGGTCCCGGAACAGTGGACCAGCTCTATACCCTTTTTGGGGTCCTGGAGGGGGCATGGGAATTTAGCCAACCAGTTTACATGTGCTTTGTGGACTTGGAGAAGGCATTTGACTGTGTCTCCCAGTGACTCCTGTAGGGGGTACTCCAGGAGTATGGGGTACTGGACTCCCTTGTATGAGCTGTACGGTCCCTGTACGACAGGTGTCAGAGCTTGGTCCGAATTGCTGGCAGTAAGTCGGATTCATTGTCAGTGATGGTTGCACTCTGCCAAGGCTTCTCTTTATCAGGAGTGAGGTCCTGCCCCAAGTGGAGGAATTTAAATATCTTGGGGTCTTGTTCACTAGTGAGCGAAGGATGGCGGATGGCGTGAGATCGACAGGCGGATCAGCAGCAGTAATGCAGATGCTGCACCGATGTGTGAAGAAGGAGCTGAGCCACAAGGCAAAGCTCTTGATTTACCAGCCTATCTATTTTCCTACCCTCACCTATGGCCATGACTGTGGGTAGTGACCGAAAGAATGAGATAGCGTATACAGGATTGCGCCTATGCAGAGTAGCCAGGCTCTCCTTTAGAGATAGCTCGGTCATCCGGGAGGGACTCAGAGTTGAGCAGCTGCGCCTCGGCATCATGAGGAGCCTGATAAGGTGCATCTGATCAGGATGCGTTCTGGACACCCCCCTGGTGAGGTGTTCTAGGCACATCCCTCCAAGAGGAGACCGCGGTGAAGACTCGGGACATGCTGGACATGCTGGAGGAATTTTATCTCTTGGCAGGCCTGGGAACACCTTGGGATCCCCCACCCGCAGAGTTGGCAAATGTGGCTGGGTAGAGGGAAGTCTGGGCTTCCCTGCTTAGGCTGCTGCCCTCACCACCCGACCCCAGATAGGCGGCAGAAAATGGATGGATGGATGGAAATTTAAACCAAATAGTAAATTAATATACATGGATATAAACAGTATATTTTTTTTCTATTCTTTTTATCGGTCATATCAGCATGGAGAAGTTGTCTTGCTCAGACTGGCTGATCAATAACAGCATTGCTGAGTTGGTGGCTTCCACAGGACTACCTGTTAACATCAGTGACGTGTGTCAGGACCCTCGCTTTGATGCTGAGGTGTGGATACAGTGGTGCAATCAGCAGATCCATAAGAGTTTAAATTTTTATTTCAAACCCAATGAAAAATACACATTTTAACCATTAGAAACATTCATTATGAACCAAACAAGTTTTCTTATTCTGTCTGCTTTGTTTAAAGGCAGATCAGGCCTCAGGCTTTCACATCAGATCGGTGTTATGTGTCCCTATATGGAATCGCACTCATCAGATAATTGGTAGGTTGGCCAGAAATAGTTGGGTTTTTTTTTTTTTAAGTTAATTTCTGTTACAGTCAATGATATATGTGGTTTTTTCCAGGGGTTGCTCAAATTCTGAACCGCCTAGACAGGAAGACTTTCAATGATGCAGATCAGAGATTGTTTGAGGTCAAGTGTTTAAAATTTGTACCACTATTACAAAACTTTGTGTAGTCACCGAACTTTGATGCACTAACTGTTGGTCTTGTTCTTTTTGTGCAGGCATTTGTCATTTTCTGTGGACTTGGAATTAACAATACTATGATGTACAATCAAGTCAAGAAAACATGGGCCAAGCAATCTGTAGCACTTGATGTGAGCATTTTCATTAGTCCAAATGTCCTAATTCTAAATCACAGTGGAGGACATAAAATATGCAGTATGACTTTTCTTTTCTTTTTTTTTTTATCTTCCTATTCTTTCTTTGTGGTGGTATGCTAATAATGATTAGGATAAAAGTGTCTGCTAAATAACTGTAGACAAATAAAAATTCATCTGAAAAAAATTATGATAATAATTAAACTTTTTATTTAGACTGTGTCTGTGAGAATAAAGTGGTGTCAATGATTAATGCTAATCTTAACAGACTGTCCTCATATTCATTAGCATGCCCCAGTGTGTTTTGCTCCACTGCCCAGTATCTAACCTTATCAATCACATCAGAAAACATAATTCTGCTTCTCTACATATAAATATTTAAACTGTTTTCAATAATTCATCACAATACATGTGCCAGTCTCCTCACCACTTTTCTGAGGCAACATACAGTACTTTATTTCTGGCACATTGTCTTTTCTGTTTCTTTAATCCCTTGAGGGATCTTTTTTTTTCCTGTTTGCTGACCAATAACTTTGCAAGAAATAAGTTTTCAAGGTAAAGGCATAATTTTTCTTAACCTGATTCTGTCATGAATTGAATTAGTGGAAGATGCTAAGAAAATCTTTATTATCTTCTGCAGGGTTGATTTTTTTTATATGGTCTTACCTAGCCCAGGCAACCCCCTTACAGTATGATATCAGCACGAGAATCCTTCCTGTGTATCTCACCAATTCATATGATTTCTGCTTCTTCAGATGTTATCTTACCATGCCACCTGCTCCAAAGTAGAGGTTGACAGACTTAAGGTAATCTCCAGAGTGAAACTGCGGAAAACACTAAGGGTTATAAATGCTATATGAATTTGGTTAATGGTTAAGGGTAAAATATAATTGGTAACTTGAGAGTTGATTGTCCTTTTACCATCTTTCCTGGCATTGTGTGACTGACAGCTCTGTCCTCTCCTCCCAAGGCTGCCAAGATCCCCTTGAGCAGTGAGCTTGGCATTGACGAATTCCACTTCAATGACTTCTCCTTGGACAATGATGCCATGATCACGGCTTCACTCAGAATGTTTCTGGAACTTGGTGTTGTCCAAAAGTTTAAAATTGATTATGAGGTGAGGCTGGAATTTGTCCTGCAAGGTGTGTCTTTAGGATTTTGGTGTTTCTGAAACTGAGTACTACCTGTATGTTTTCCTCATTGTAGGTTTTGTGCCGCTGGCTCCTGACTGTGAGGAAAAACTACCGAACTGTAGTTTATCATAACTGGAGGCATGCTTTTAATGTGTCCCAGTGCATGTTTGTTATGATCACGGTAAGTTTCAAGGGTGCGTGTAAGTGGTAGGCCTGAAAAACTAACTACACTTGATGAAACAGCATCTGAAAGGGATGTTTGGGATTTTAGTCATTTTTATTTCAAACAAAACATGAATACATAAATACAAAACGAAATAAAACAGAAATAAAATATAGATAATAATCATAGGAAGAAGAAGAAGAAGGAAATAATTTGTACAAATAAAATTTAATCTAATAAATACAAAGTGTTTCCTGTGGTTCATTTCTATACATGTATTGATGACCATCAGCTTTGCTTTGTGCAGACAGCAAATTTCCAAGATGTCCTCTCAGATGCAGAGATGCTGGCACTGATGGTCGGCTGTTTATGCCATGACTTGGACCACCGAGGCACCAACAATGCATTTCAGGCCAAGTATATACATCAAAAAGGCCTGCTTTGTAAATGTAGGCCACAACGTGTATAGATATGTTGTTGATATCATTAAAAGCTTTGCCCTGTTATTCCTGCAGGACAGGTTCTGCTCTGGCGTTGCTGTATGGAACATCAGCCACCCTGGAGCATCATCACTTCAACCATGCTGTCATGATCCTGCAGAGTGAGGTCAGGCCAATAATTTCCATGTTTAAGTGAAGAGTTGCAGGTCAAAAAAGTGAATGCAAAGCATAGTTACATTTTTAACATTTACAGAACTGATATCAGTACTAACAACAAAATATTAAATGTTTTAAGCTTCTGAGGTAATCGACTGTCACTTTCAGTAATTAGTAAAAACTTGTGTTGTTATTATTCTCCCACCATTAAACAGTTCTGGGTTTTGTACTCATTTTAGGGTTGGTCGATGGTGTATTCATTGCAGCAGTTAATTTTTTTAATGAGCAAGACTTTTTGGAAAGAGAGCCTTGATAACATGGACCATGAACAAGAAGTCTAACATGCAAGCAGAAACAAACAATCAACAAAACAGAACCAATGCATATTATGAAAGATTAAGATTAAAAAGTTTTATCTTCATTGGTGACAGCCATATATAAGGACAGTACATAACAGAGATATGAACAAGATATAAAAATAAATATATGCTAAAAATGAGGTACAAAGCAGATACACGGTCTTAAATGTTACAGTGTGGGTCATGTGGGTTAGTGTGGAAAAAAAAATATATATCTGAGCAGTTTGCATTATAAACCAGTACACATTCAACTATATATACATATATTGTACATATCCATACTTGGAGACATTCAATGACTCGAAATGACCAAGAAAAATGTGAGTTCTGTTTGTGGTTTATTTTATCTGTAAAGTGCATAATACCTAAAGTAATTTTTGCAAACATAAGAAGGGAAAGTCTGTAAGCCGTTACTTCTGTTATGTAATAAGACTGCAGGGAGAAAAGACAAAGTTCCATTGCAGAGCTTCATACAATAATAACATGAGATATTTTATTCTCTTAACTAAGTCTAACCCAGCCTTTATGCTGCAAATTGTCAACCAGAGAGCATTTAATAAGTATGTTTTTCCACATAATAGTGCTATTGAGCCCATGATTGTAAGTTGCAATTGTGAGTTGTAAGATTGTGACAAGGTTTGTTTTTTGTTAGGTTGTATTCACATGACAGGAATTGCAGATCAATTTAACTAAAATAAAGTGAACCACAACAGAGAGATTTTTCCAGATATTTTTGGATTTCATAGCAAACAGACCTCATTAATTTTACATTAATTTATGCTTCTCCTGATCTAACAGTTCTAAAAGTTCTCCTGACCACTGGCAATTGAAAGTGCAGTAGAAAGTAAGGAATTTTCTGCATTAAGGTCTGTGGATTAGTTTAATCCACATTCCTTTTCTTTGTCCATATATAAGTTTGTGGCGAAACAAACAGTAGAGAGGTTTGGGAAATGGATGTGATGAGTCACACAATAACACTGCATTCAAAACTCAAATCTGTGTTAAAATTTAAACTTCAGCAGTTTCTCTGTTGGGACCTTGACTGCATTAAAGTTTTACTATTGATTAAACTTAGATATCTATTCACTCTACTGAAGTAGTATGCTGTAATATAACTATGGTTCACACTCAGCACAATCACAATACAAGGGCTAGCATTCATTCCTGTATCCCACAAGTTAATATTGAAGCCAGAAATGTGTGTTTTTACACTGGTATTATGGGATGGAATTCTTTGCCAGCTTCACAATAAAGTTTGAAAAGACAGGGTATGCAACTTCTATGCAACAAAGTGAGTTAATGCTTTGTGATATATATATATATATATATATATATATATATATATATATATATATATATATATATATATATATATATATATATATATATATATGTATATATGTATATATATGTGTGTGTGTGTGTGTGTGTGTGTGTGTGTGTGTGTGTGTGTGTGTGTACGTGCGCTTGTGTGTTTGTGTTTCATTGAGGAAAAAGACATTCTACTAAATGGAAACAAGGTAATACCATTCATGTACAATGTTAATTGGATATCATCATGCTTTCATAAAACTGCTGGGAGCTACTTTTCCATCAAAACTTTCAGATTGAAAACTTGAGACAGATATGGATAGACTAAGGGGATACTTGCTGATGATGAAGATATGGTTCAAAATGATCTACACTAGATTTTTTGCATACTTAGTGTTTGTTAATTTGGTTGAGGCTGCACCATCTGGACTTGCGACAGTGATGTCTGACAATGGATCTTGAGGCATATTAGATAATAGATCACATCAGTGGTTAAATAATAGATGACATAACGTCAAAATATTGATTAAAATCTTAAATTGTTATCAACTATGTTCTTGAATGGACCGAATACATCAGCTAAAAAATAAGAGGAAAGGGGAGAAGGAGAAGGAGAAAAAGGATAAGAAAACAGTTGCCATAAAACTTCAATAATGGGCAGCTGATTCTCTATTGTTACTTTTCTGCTAGCTATTTTAAAATGATTTATCATTGTATTTTGACCACTGGACTTACAGAAAGCCACTGACATGCAATTTCAACTTTGGAACAATGCTATGCACAAATTGCTGACAAGCAACACCAGTAACCACTAGTTTCATCAGGAGGGGGTGCTTTGTTTCAAGTGTAGATCAGTTTGATCACCAGCAGTGTTTTGCATTGATTTCTTTTAGCACAGCACAGAGAAAGTCCATACGCATTGCTAATTAAAATTGCAAATAGGAGCTTCATTTGACAGTGAGTAATGACTTTACCAATGCAGTGGGGTTTAAAGGGATAGTTTAGCCTCTTTTTACTAATTCTTGATATGTATTCTTACATTGTGTACTATTGTGTTTTCTCTTGCAGGGCCACAATATCTTTGCAAACCTCAGCTCTAAAGAGTACAGCAATATGATGCAACTATTGAAACAAGCTATTCTCTCCACAGACCTTACTTTGCACTTTGAGTAAGTGGTCTTTCTCTAGTTAGTTTTACATCTGTCATATAATAAAAAATATGGGGTTTGGGAAGCATGGCTCCAGTATATTCCTGTGGATTATTATGTTTTCAGTGGTCCTGAATTTTTCTTTCAATTAAAAGGCGCAGAACCAAATTCTTTGAGCATGTTCTATCTGGAGACTTCAGCTGGACCGACGAAGGACACAGAGAAGTTCTAAGGTTTCAACATTTATTCTGAAAAAACCAAAATCAGTGTGACAGTGAAAAGAAAAATGGAAGTTGTACAGAGAGCTCTTATATCATTGGCAGGTCTATGCTGATGACAGCTTGTGATCTGGGAGCTGTCACTCGTCCTTGGAAGATATCCAAGCAGGTTTGAATGGTTACTATAGTTATAGTTACAGACTTAAACCACACAGTTCTGCCACTTTCCAACAAAGCATGAAGGATTTATGTTAATGTAGATTCTCAGTCATCCAGATCAACTTAAATAAAGGCAACTGGACTTCTATTTTGTGGTTCTTGAAGAAGTTTCACCTCTTTTCTAAAATCTGCGTCACTAAAATTCTTTTGGTCTCAAGGTCCAATGAGTGAATGGTTTTGAGGAGGTGGCCTCAGATCCCTTTTATATAACTTTCCAGCACCTACACTGCAACCTCGTACCTAACCCACTGGATTCACAACCATTTCAGAAAATCTTTTTGAATTTGTTTTTGTTTTTGTTGGTGACACAGGTAAACAATTCACAGTCAACGTTGAACTGAATGACCCACAGGTTGGTCTGGTGAGTCAATGACACTGTGTGATCTGAGTGCTTATAAGCTGAAACTCTACTGGTTATAATTAAAAAGCCTTTCAGATGATGGATGAAACATCTTGGAGAACCAAGAAACACAAGTCCAGTTGTCTTTATAGAAGCCATTAGATAAGCTTGGGATGTGCATGTGCTTCAGTGTGGTCATGAAGAACAATTGTATTTATTCCCCACAGTTAATGCGTGTAGTGTGTTCTTGTAATATAGCAATTTCCTAAGTCCATTTGTATGGGCAACGAAGGTACAACTCCAAAAGATCTCTATATAAACTTTATTTAAATTAGTTTGTTTTGCCAGAAGTCACCCATTATAGCCCAGTTGATTTGGTAATCCGCTCACTAATCCACTCACTCACTTCACAATCACTAATCCGCTTACTTAGAGTTGGATACAGACTAGTGTTTAATTTGCAAAGCTTAAAAACACTTCAGTCCCATTCCCCTTTTATGCTTTTTTGCCCACTGTCCAAAAACAAACAAGACAAAACCAAGAAAACTAAAGAAAAAAAAACACATCAATATTTCATAAAACCCATCAATAAAAAAGATAGAAAATGACACTTGAAAAAACACAACAGCAGATTACATCTATGTACAAAACATCACAAATATTTAATTCCATAAATCACAACAAAAAAGAAAATTTTGAATGAAAATCAGGATCAACAGAAAATACATTTAAAAATGTAATAAAACAAAACAAAAAAATCAATTCACAACATTTATTTTGGCACATTTGTGTTTTTTTCTATTGCTGTATGTTGTAAAATATTGTATTTTCTATCCATTTGTTTTCTAAGGTGATGTTGACTTTTGGTGATGGCTGATCTTTTCAATTTTCTGTTTATTTCTACTTTTAAAATTTCACTATGTGCTGCTTCATGTCATGTTTTGAGTGGTGTTTCAGTTTAATATGTTTTGCACATCAGGGTACTTGTTTTCTGAATAGCAATTCAAAGGTTTAAGTCGGTATGACTCATTCAAAAGAGCACACTATTAGAACAACATGATTGGAAAAAAAATCAAATAAATGTTTTTTTATGTAGCCACCTTTCAGCCAGTTGTAATATCAAAATTTTGCTTCATAGCTGAGTAAAATAATTTTGAAGTGATTGTTTTTCAATGATACCTGCAGGTTGCCGAGCTGGTGACGAGTGAATTCTTTGAACAAGGGGACAGGGAGCGATCTGAGCTTAAGTTAACACCAGCAGTAAGTAATACAGATATTTGTCTTTCCTGTTCTTGGTATGTCATTTTTTTTAACATCCAGTTAACATCCCAACAGAAGGAAAACTTATTTTTTTAAACCCAGACATATGTCAAATTTTATGATGGAAGTTTTGGTCATGGATGACATGTCCCTTCAGGCCATCTTTGACCGGAATCGCAAAGATGAACTCCCTGCCTTACAGCTAGAATGGATTGATGGGATCTGTAAACCCCTGTATCAGGTAGTTAACCCTTGACAACTAAAACTCGACATTAAGAGCTCCTTTTGATGAACAAAACAAACAATGACATAATCCTTTTTACACTGCTTTGTGTTTCCCAGGCACTACTGAAGCTCAACAGGAAGTTAGAGCCAATGGTGGATGGGATAGATGCCAATCGAGAGAAGTGGCAGGAACTCTGTTCGTCTTACCAGCAGACATGCAGAGCCTCAGTGTCCAGCCAAAGCACTGAATTAGGTCAGAGTACAGAGTGCTGTGCCAATGGAAAAAGCAATGAATGGTTGGAGTGCACAGACAAAGTGAAGCCAATAGAAAACACACCATTCGGGTCAAAGTCTGAGTGCAGCGAGGATCTAAGGCACAGAGCAAACAAAGAGTCTTGTGACAATGCAGCAGCAACAGCTGGAAACCTAACAGGAAGGAAGTAAAGAAGGTTTTGCAGCAGGGAAGTGTTAAGTAGGTTGAGTCACTGAATGACACACATGAGACTCCTAAAATGCCTTGTGATTTTTATAACTGGGTAAATGAAAAGCAGATTTAATCAGCTGAGCCTATGGCTTCTCCCAAGCATCACTGTGTCAAACTCAGGAGTGAGATGGTCCAACTCCATTTACAGGGCAGTATTCCCATGGGTACATATAAATTTGAACGTGTTTCACATTTAAGACTAGAAAACAGCTGAGACCAAAGAGGGACACTTATTAATGTAATGTTTGTATTGGGACTATCTCAAAAATCACAAGCTCCGTTGGAATGCCTTTACAAACAAAAGGAATCACTGTGACATGTCACATAAATTGCCATTATGAATGTAGACTGGGGCATTATCTTACTGTTGAATGTTTAAAGACAGGCTGTCTTACCTTAGTTACAGATTTCTGGCTGCATGGCATTATTTTTATTATTTGTTGAGTAAGCTTTCAGTCAGTTTGTTCAAAGAACTGCATGTATGTCATATAAGTATTATATCTTATTATGTTTTGAAAGAAAAAAGGGGGAAAGTTGTATTGAGATTTTGTTGTAACTGAATCCAAAACTTCAAGCCTTTTTGTGTGTGTTGTGAATGTATGTGTGAATGCAAATGTGTTGCCATTACCTATATATGTCCAAAAAATAGATTATGGGTAAGCACAAATAATTTTGACATTGCTTTATGAGTTCAGAAATTCCTCACTCCATTGTGCTGAGATAAACTTTCACAATAATTTTTAAAAATACTTATTTTTTTACCCACCTGAGTCAAACAAACCACATAATAATAAGTAGAACTGGATTGACTGATTGATTTATTTGAACAAAAGAAAATATGAAGTTGTGTTACACATCACATTTAAAGAAAGTAACAGTTATTATAGTCAGAAAAAAAGGAAAGATGAAGTAAAACAAAAAACTTATTTACTCCTGTCCCCTCCACAATTATAATTATTCTTCCTTACTTTGTTTCACTAATCCCTTGTCAGTTTTTCAAAATAAGAGAAATTTTTTTTTTTCAAAAGTTACTGTAAGTTTAAATGTATTATTGTAATTGATACAGAGAACAGGATTTATGCTCAGAGGATAAAAGGGTTAAATTGATCATCCTAATAAACATAGTGGATTACTTGTGTGAAGGCACAGTGTCACACCAAGGAGGTTAGTGGGTAACTCAGACCAAAGTCTGAGGGATTAAAAAAGTTTAGATGATTGTTTATTTGTTTGTTTGTTTTTTATGGAGCCATGGTTATGAGGTTTGAGGATCATCACCAACATTTCATTCACATTTTTCACAGATTTTCAAACTCTCAATGGGTCAATGGTCTAACTTAGATTCCATTAAATGTTGGGAGTGATCTGGATTATCATCTGGATCCAGGAATTTTGAGATAAGACAATGCATACTACTCCACAATAAATGGTGCTTGGATAAATACACTCACCAAAAATACAGCACAGATTCCCAACAGGTTTACAAGATATCAAAGTTAGATCTGGATCCTGGCAAAATTCTGAATTCTGCAATCCAGAACAGGAAAATTACAGGATCTTTGGAATTTTCATCTCTGCCTGAGACAGTTTAAGACATAAACATGTAACAAAAAGCATCATATAGTCAAGACGCTGTGGATTCATTTTCATTGAATCTAGGAATCTGACAATGCACACATATGAAATGAATGTAGGATTATATAATAGGGTGAAAATTGCCATATAGATATGAGCTGCCTGGCAGTGACCTGTGCTCTCCAAGTGCTTTCTAGCTATAGCCGGACAACTCTCTACATCCACTGCATGTGTGCAACATTTGCCTAAATCTCTGAGACATTACAACAGGACACTGAAATGTTAGTTGTACAGTAATTCCGATAAGTTAGAGCTGGACAGTAACCTAGATTTAGTAACTAGAATGTGCATTTGTGATGTTATATTTAAGCAGTGTGTTTCTACTAAAACATGCTCCATTTTGGTTTTTTCCATTAGTGAGGTTCATTTAAGCTGGTCTGTATGTTCATTAGCATTTACAGTATTTTAGAGCAAAGAATGCTGCTAATTTTTAAAATAATTTTCAAACAAATTTTCTGTACTTGAATGTTTAGCTGGGTGGTTCATCATGCTGTTTTCTACAAAGTGATGAACACTCAATGTATCTCTTTTTCAACTTGCAGACTTTAAATGTATTCACACGTGCTGTAACTGTAACTGTTATTATCGTTGCAAGCCGCATGTCGTGAGTGACTGATTTTATTATTCACTATATCAACAGCGTGAATACATCAATGAGTTGCTTTCTGTGTAAGAAGAAAGACTGGACTCTGCCTTTTGAAGGTTGTTCAATATTATTTATGTACAGTTTGCAAAATGATGAATTTGTTTATATGGAATACATTTGTTTGCTGATGCATGCTGATTATGTTCAGAAAGCATGTTTAAAATTGACATTGAACATCTTGATGCCTTCAACTGCCCTAAGAGATTTGCTTTGCATGCAATTTCTGAAACTGAGAGACTACTCTATGTTGTACTTGCTGTATTGTTGCCACACTGTTGTTGATTGGAACAAATGCAACTTTCTAATGTCCAAGACGGACTTTGCCAGCATCAAATGCTCATTGTTTTTCATGCAAAATAAACCCTTACAGAGGAGAAAAAGGCATCATGTTAAATATAAAAGAGGCAAGTTTATATTTGTTCTATGCCAGCTTTGTGAATAAAATGCTGTTCCATGGTAACTAATGGTTGTTGTTGCAAAAGAACCTGACATTATTATTCAATATATAAAGATTGGTCAAAGGTGTTTCAAGAAATAGGTGTAAATCTGTAAATCAGTTGGGTAGTTCTCCTATCCTTATCCATGCCGAATACGTTAAAGGGGTGGCATCTTACCTCATTGATAGCCTAGAGGCATCCCCTCAAAAAAGATGTCAAACTTGAATGGATTTTCTTTCAAGATTCTGTCAGCTTTGTTCAAAATAGTGACTAAAGATGGTAGATTTGTTAAACAATCCATTTAGGTAGCTGAATGAACAACTAATCCAATAATGAGTGTGATACAGGTTTGACATGAGATAACCAACACGTTTAAAGCCTGACTAAAAAACATGAAGTAGGAACAGTACAAAAGGTTTACTTGAGTCACATGCACATTGTTTTGATTCACTTTTCTTTTTTGTAACTTCTGGATGAGACAGACATCCAGAAGTTTCAGCAGACAATTTTACTGTGTTAAATATGCAACAACATAACTTTACTGCTTTACAATGGAGTGCTTCTGACTCATTTTAGGCCTTCAAAACAGGTCAGGAATGCAGAATTTTAAGTTGAAACGTTACAAGGTCCATCTTTAAGTTCTTCACAAATTTGTGATTGACTTGACTGCTCTAATACTAATTTATAATACACTTTTCCAATGTTGCACCTGGAAAACCTGTCCATTTTTTCTTTAAGAAAAAAAACTATTTTGGTCTCAAAATGGCATCCAAGTCAGCTTCTCAGAGCAACAAATCCAACAAAAAAGGATGACTGACCAGACAACCTCATATTGAACACCATAGCTAGGTTTCTACACCATCTCAGTGACCAGTTGGTCACAGAGCTCAAATCTTATCTTGGCCAACTAGAGACTAAACTTGACTAACTACGCCTGAAAGTGGAAGACAAAACTAATGTCTTAACTCCCCTGAACTTGCAGCTAATGATACAAGCTAGCATATTCAGGAGCTGGAAATTATTAGCTCTGGCTAATGGCAAAGCAGTCAATGTAACATTGGCCTACATGAATAGCCTGAAGAGGGGTGAAAGAATTATTTTCTGGTCTACTTTATGAGATTCTTGGCAATAACTACTTCCAGCTCCTTCGAAGATTGACAGAGCTCACTGCTCACTTATGGCCAAGCTAAAGCCAGGTCAAAGATAGTGCTCTGTCATCCTTTGTCTTCATTGTTATGAGGTCAAGGACCTCCTGATCTGAAACGTCTGTCAAAGAGGGTCTTTCAGAGGAGAGCAGCTCTGGATTGTGGAAGACTATTGTCCAGAGGTTCTGTCACAGAGGGTGGACCATAAGGATGTCATGTTGGAGTTATATAACCGCCTGTGTACATGACTGTTTAAAGATAAAAGGCAATTTATCTGCTATATTTCATAAACTATTATTTCATAGCCTGCCAGCTGAAGAAGAAACCCTCTGCTTTGACAGTTTAAGATAGATATATGGTTACTTTTGAATTAAATGAAAGAAAGAGACGTTTTCACTCTATTTTGCTTTATTCTGAAGAACATAGATCATCTTTGTGCCAGTGCATAACAGAACTCTCTGCTGCTCAAAAGCAATCAATCACACAATCGTCAAATTTTCATTCCATTGTAAATCTTATAAATAAAATGTATACTTTTTGTACTATATTAGGATTGCTTTTAGCTGTAACAGTCATTAAAAAAAATAATTATCAAATATGAATTTTTACCTCTTTTTAACTTTTGTAATTCTGCTATCAACTTTTTCAAGTGTGCAACCCTATATTTTTAAAAATAATTTTTTATTTAACACAGCGGTAAGATGGTTGTGTTCTTATGACAGAACGCTGCTCTTTCTTTTTCATTCCTTCCTAACCTGGACTCATATTTGCAAATACGGAGTGGGATCTCAACTGCTGGTTGGACCCCATGATGAATTTGGATGATGGATTTTCCCTTTATGCTGATGATTTGCTGCTGTTTATTACAAACCCCCATATTTTACTGCTTGTAACATAATCATTACTTGTCAAATGTGACCATTTTTTCAGATTACAGATTGAACCTAATGAAAAGTGAATTGTTTCTGTCAATGTAGAATACTCAAACTAGACCATACTTCCCCTTCAAAATAGCAAGAGAGCAAATTACTTATGTTGGTAATGTAATTACACAAAAATCTAAGGAACTCTTAAAAGAAAATTTCTTGCTAAATCTTGAAAATACCCATTAGTCTATACAGAAACAGAGACAAATTTAACAAGATCTGGAAACCCTTCCTAAACTATTTCTACAGCCTGCAGTTCAGTAAAACTCATGTATAATAATAATAATAATAATAATAATACTAATAATAATAATAATAATAATAATAATAATAATAATAATAATAATAATAATAATAATAATAATAATTGTTATTATTATTATTATTATTATTGTTGTTGTTGTTATTGTTATTATGATAATCATTATTATCATTATTATTATTATTATTATTATTATTATTATTATTATTATTAATAACAATAATAATAATAATAATAATAATAATAATAATAATAATAATAATAATAATAATAATTTATTTATTTATTTATTTTATATATAAAAGAGTACAGACTCTTTGCAGGCTCTGTTGGGCTTTTAGATTATCTTTTAAGTAGTTTTTGCAGGGTCCACAGCAGCCCTGCCAGAGGAGACTGGTTGGGCAGTAGCTGGTTAACTGAAACATTGACGTTGCTGATAATTGCATTGTGTTATTTTGCACATTCTTTGGTCATAATTGTGTGACTTATCCATGTGCTCTGTAAATTAATACAATACACCAGTTAGATAGCATGTCAACTTAATCTGCTCTGTTTCTTTGTGATTGCACCATATCTTTGGGATAACTAAATACCAAAGTGCAGCCTAAAAAAGTCTTTTCTATTCTAGTTTAATACTTTTCATTAGATAATACATATAAAATCTTAATTGGCACTTTTTAAAGCGCCCTATAAAGAAACTAAAAAGACTAAAAAGTTATGGCCCAATAGTCATACCACAGTTAAATACACTGACAAAGCAACAAAACACAGCATCAGCCTCACAGAGAGCATAGCATAGAGAGAATTCTTACATATTCATACAGTCTCTTTTGAAATATGTTATTCGTCTATGAAGAATGTTTGATGTTGATTTTAATAAGGCAGTGAGGTGAGGCAATAGCAGCAGTAATGTGTAAAACTGAGTGCAGCTCAATGAGCATGCAGCCGCCAACTGCCGAGCCATAGCCAACGCTGGGCCTTAATCTATAATTTAACATGGATTGAGTTTATTCTCCTCAGGGTTGATGATCAGGGGAGAACCAGATGAAGAGAGGAGGGAGAGCCTTCCAACCTAATTTTTGATACAAGGCCTTGCTTTGCCATGGTCTTTGATCTCTCTCCCTCTCCCTATTTCTCTCCTCTGTTGTTTTTTCTGTTTCATCTCCCTTACATACAGAAATGGAGTCCTTCATTCCTATTCACTTTGACATACTGTACTATAGGTACACAACCATAAAAAATGTAGATCATGGATGAAAAATAAACACCCTGAAGAAACATGTCAAAGTTTAATAACCTTTTCATACATCTATAGTTTCCCTGAGTCATTTCTTATAAGAGAGGCTTGGAAGAAAAACCAAACAATAACAAATACTCATAGGATGAATTACACCGAGGCTTGTAAATACTGTACAAGTAAACATAAATACAGTAATGAGATAGCTCTTTTATGTTGTTTTGCAAATCTAAATGTCCTATATCCATTTTTAGAAACCAAATTGCTCTGCAAATATGATAGTGTGAAGTACACTATAAATATTAATACATGCTCTCAATAGTAATTCTAACATACTAGAAATAGCTTTGTTCATCTTATGATGATTAATTTCATATTGTGCATTTATTTCCTACAATACACCACTGGAACTCTGTTATGAGTTTTTTTGTGGATTGGAGTGGCATATATTAGTTTGAAGACTTCAATATTTAATTGCACTTCAGCAAGGTTTGAATGCTGGAAAAAGTTTCAACGCAGCCAACAGGAAACTTTAGCATAGCTTTAACTCAGCTGGAAAGTGTCTGAATTTTCAAGTAGTGGGATTATTTTTCTCTTATTTGTATTCCTGTCAAGACTTATTGCTGCTGGTAGATGATTTCACTACAGAGCCATTAATATATGCTGCACAAAATTCTGAATATGTTTTTCAGCATTAATAGCTCCTCCACAGCTGTACATTCTGCCCTTATGAAATACTTGATTTGAACTGTGTACTTGTGAAAAGACCAAATTTAGTTTTTTAGTGAGCAGGAATGGAGCTAAATGGCTGAGATAGTCAGGGTGGCACTGACCATCTCTGACATTTCACTGGACATCCCAAATGCCGCCCGACGTGATTAACAGGTCACTGTATGGAGAAGGACAAAACCATCTTTCCAGACACATTATACCCCAACGTCTGTAACACTTCAAGGTAAATTTACAAGTGGTTCTCTAATTAGTTAAAATGTTATTTCTGGCTGAACATTTTTATAGGAGACCTTGCTTTCTGTAGAGGCACAACAACTAATGTTATGTAAGGCTTTTGACCTGATGTTAGTCCGAAGTTACGTAGCAGTGCTAATTTAGTCACACACTAGATACACATTAAGATGATGTGGTGGAAAACATATCATATTTGGTGAGTGTATAAAGAGGGTGCAACATACCTGTAAAATTCTGGATTTTAAAATAAGGGAAATTCTCTGTCAAAAGAGAAAAAGAGAGGGTGGGTGCTGTGTGAGTGGGTAATGGAAGTTATAAGGTTGCTGCATGTTTATTCTTCGCACAGGCAGCGAATTATCTCCTCATATCGGTTTATTTTCTCCCCGTATCATAATCCAGAAGATTTACCGGAAAATAACCACGTGGAAAAAGGTGACTAATATATGGTGAAATTACCACACAACAAGCAACTTACCATTCTATGGACATTTTTTTATTTTGCTGAAAATATTTCTACTTCCAGTGTTCAATGTAAAGTTGTTTTATTTATCATGTTTCTCAAAAGCAACCTTAACACAACAGTGTATGTCTTAAAGAGAGAGGTGTTTTTATTGAATACAGTATTTACCACTCTTTTTCAGTCTCACCCCCTGCACACAGTCTCTTCAGGGTGCCCAAAGTCGGTCCTCAAGGGCCGCTGTCCTGCAGGTTTTCTGTGTATCTGTTTCAACACACCTGGCTTCCATTAAATGGATCCAACGGCCAATGAAGTTATGTACTATGACTGATTCCTTTGAATCAAATGTTTTGAAACAGGGATGCCTGCGATGGACTGGCGAGCTGTCCAGGGTGTACCCTGCCTGTCGCCCAAAGCCAGCTGGGATAGGCTCCAGCTTCCCCGCGACCCTGAATTGAAATAAGCGGTTCGGAAAATGAATGAATGAATGAATGAAACAGGGATGCATGAAAAACCTGCAGGATTGCGGCCCTCAAGGACCAGAGCACCCCTGCTTCAGATTGTCTCAAAGAATTGTGAATTTATTAATCTTTACCTCTGATGCGTATAGTCACTTTATGATGTTATTTTTTAAAACCTTTTATGTTGCTTTTGGTAGTTAAGCCAATTAATTGTGATATGCTATATCTGGTGTGCTGTCTTTGAACATGACACAGCTTTGTTCAGTCTTTTTTTCCTATGTCCAAAGTCTTATTAATCACTTCCTGGCATGAAACAAACAAACAAACAAAATTCTCAACTTAAAGTGATGTTGAAAATAATAATAATAATAATAAAAATCATTATATGTTAATGATAAGGACTTTGGTTTAGTTGACTGTGTGAATTGCAGATGTAAGATATTTGTTATGGTTTCTCTTGTTGTATTTTTATTATCTGAAGAGTTTAATTGATTTTTCTGCGCTTTTGTAAATTCATACCAACCATCCAATTTAGAATGTTTTCATTTAAATATAGAATGCAAATACTTTCAAACCATCACATTTATTTACTTACAATTTACACAGTGCTTTAATGTTTTGGAGATGTGATTGAAAAATCATTATGCACAGACTAATGAGTTTACTTCCTTAATTTTATTTTACATATTGGATCTCCATATGTATGTGCAATACAAAAATCCACTTTTACTCATGCAGACTAACAGAAGAATAATTATCCGCTATAAGCAAAGCTATAAATTCTTAGTGTTGGAAACAGGAGCTTCCAAAACTCCAAAAACTTTAGAGGTTTTCAACATAATATTAACAATAGCATACTTGCGCTGCGTAAACAATCTCTATTGTATAGATGTAGAGTTATCTCCCCTTACAAATGCCCTACAATATGTGCATTAATAATATTATCTCACATCAGCTTCCTAAGATATTTTAAAATGAAAATTAAATGAAAAAGACTTTATTAATCCCCAAAAGGAATTTCAATATTGTAGTATATAATAATAATAATTAATTTGAGGAGGTCTTGTTCCGGAGGCTGATGACTGCTGGCAGGAATGATCTTCTGTATCTTTCAGTCTTGCATCGGACCCGAAGAAGCCTCTCGCTGAACACACTTTGTTTATTTTAAGGGTTACTATGTGTCACTGAACCAATGATTGGATTGGATTAAGACATTGTGTAGATCAAATTGTGTTATTTAGAATAAAACGAATACATTAAGAGATTGTAGCGTGGAAACCAGACTAAAGAAATCAGAACCAGTGGAGGATTTTAATCAAGAATGGGGTAAATAAACTACCGTGCCATTACAGATGATATTTTGCAGAGCCAAGACTCAACAGCATCGTGTTTTACTGCAGACATGGCTAGCGTGGTTCTTCGTCTCCAGCTGCTGAGAGGCAGCCACAGTACTTCAAAAGTAAGCCTTTGAATCTCTGGAGAACCTATTCATTTCATTCTTTCTCGATCTTATCTGATAAATGGTCCAGAATAGATCCTCAAGGCTAATTATCCTGACAGATACATCGAGGCGTTCTGTGCTGTTTAGCGTCTGAGTCAGTGATGTATTCACTTAACAACACCTGCCTAGATGAGAGTTATAAAAAATTAAACAAGCCCAAAACAAACCTTACAAAGAGGGAAACATATCTTCCCCTGGCTGTCTCTCAACTGACCAGCTCAATGTGAATCCCAAGAGGACAAACATACAGATGCTCTTTTGATTCAGTGTTGATTCACATAACCGCCAGAGGCTTTTTGTAAAAATTTCTTATGGTCCTTGAGTCAAGAGAAGAAACACAGCTTATTTCAGCCAGTCACATGATAAAACCACAGACTCAACAGAGATTGGTGAACATTTTTTCTGCCATATATTGCATAGCCTTGTCTGGCTGTCTGTACCAATCAAAGCATCTTCTGTGTTATGACATTGAGATGAATAATTGATTCTTGAAGGCAGCTCACTGGTTATGTAGTAGATCCAGTGAAGCATCAGATTGTTCCATAGTATGCAACTGCTGGAAGTGAAGAATTTTTTTTGTTGATGTCTGATGTGTATGAATCTACATAAGCATAAATAGTCAGCTGGAGTGACAAAAAATTATAATTAGTGTTAAACACATAGCAAAACAGTATATGTTATACATAAAAGAAGAAAGTTTTAATGGTTTATAATAAGACATTGAACAGTCTATATAACAGTGTATAACATATGCTGACCAAAACTGGGAAACAACTGTTGATGATATTTTCTGCTTTACATATTCATAAATTGTTGTACTTACAAAAGAAAATTAATTATATTCTGTTTGATCATTTATACAAGTAATCACTTATTCAGTATATTTCCAATTGCTGGACAAACATTTTTGTTTTAAAACCTTTAAAAACTTTTTGAATAAGCAGAGCATACTTTTTCCTTTTAAGTCATTCATTAATTTATCCACCCATTTTTCTATACCCTTAGTCAAGGTGAAGGATGCAAAACAGAGAAATGTCTTGTTCTGAGGCAACAGAAGTAGAAGCCAAAGCTGTTTCAACATTGCCAACTGTTTAGCTTTGCTTCCCTCAAGTGGTGAATGAGAGCACTAGCTTTTCTGAGTCGCAGATGAGCAGCACGATCACTGAAAATGCATTGGAGAGTAAAGTGAAATGGGAAATTGAAAATAATTTTGTTGCAGGAAAGCAGAAAAAGTTCACAAAGATGTAGAAGGCTCCACAACACAGTTGAACTGCAAAACTGATATTCAATAAATAATTCAGCTTGCTGGATCTCAAGACAGAGAAGAAGAGATGGAGGAGCATCTGAATCTGACCAATGCTATGGATTTAAAAAGAAAATGCTGAAAGAAAAAAAAACTTGGAGGAGGTGCCCAGAGCATCCTGCTGACATTTGGAAACACCCCTCCTTGATGACTGGCCAGAGCTGGATTCCTTCACTGAAAAGCTCTTTGATTGTTGGCAGGAACTCCTCTGGTTTCGTTGAATGGTTGTCAGCTCTGTCAGGGTGATGGACGGGCGGCTGTTTCACCCCTGATAGAAACAAGCCCCTTCCACTGAGCCGCAATCGCTTGGAGAGCTGGACCTCTGCTAGTCAACTTCTAACCTCTTTTCAAACAGATGGAAACAACCACATGTGGAGATGGTGGAGGAGTGTAACAGTGAAAAAAAGTCAGACTGAAATTACCAGTTGCAGGAGCAAAGAGTTCTCCAAAGTCCTCAGCCTCATAACGGAGGAAGATGTTTATCAGCCTTTGGTGTTTTAAACCAGTCTGTTAGCAACACCACATACTGTATAGACGTAGTCCTTGTCTGCAAAATTAGATCAATCCAGATCTTGAACATCCACAGGCAGTTGTTCCATTCGTCAGCAAGGTCAGAGGTGTTTTTTTTTTTTGCTTTTTTTTTAAAGTTCAACATAAAAAAAAAGCTCAACACACACAAAAAAAAATTGTCTGTTGAGTTTTATATATACATACATATACATGTATATACATATACAAAAAATGTGATCATAATAACATGATGTATTTTCATGTACATATATACATTATATATACACTATACACACACACACACACACACACACACACACACACACACACATATATATATATATATATATATATATATATATATATATATATATGTGTGTGTGTGTGTGTGTGTGTGTGTGTGTGTGTGTGTGTGTGTGTGTGTGTGTGTGTGTATATATGTACATGAAAATACATTGTGTTATTATGATCATATTTTTTTAACCTGGTGATGTTTCATTGTGATTTTTTAAAGTGTGCTGGTGTGCATGACAAATGCATCTGATGTTTTTGTCTGAATGACAATAAAGAATGTTGATTCTGACCTTTATGTATTTAATAGCTTCATTGCTGCTGTTGTGTTGAACCTTGACTGGATAGATTTTAGCTGCTTGAACACCAGTATCTTCCCATAGCAGAACAGCTCAGGCCCCCCTAAAACTTAGTCATGGCGGCTTTACATGAGAAGAATGACAAACACTGCAAACACGTAAGAGTTAAATCCCAAAATCCTTATTTCAGTCAGTCACTTTTCTCTATCTTACTTTCTTTCTTTTTCTCCCTCCCTCTCTTCATTGCTCTCTGACTCACAAATGCACATTCAGAATATATCATTTCAAGTTTAATTCTTCATACTGACTTCAGCTTAGCCCAGAGCTCCACTCCATGAATCACTACCATCAAGGCATGCCTCTGTACTGAGGTAGTCTTTCATATCAGAGTGAAGCAGTACTGACTTTTATGTGGGCATCCAGCCAGCTTTGACCTCCAACTATATAAATGCAAAGAGAAAATATGTCTGAGTGAACCTAACCACCTGTCATTCCTTCCGTCCGTCCGTCCGTCCGTCCGTTCATCCATCCATTCAGCCATTAGATTGTAGAGTAGAATGGCAGTGGCCTTTAATCTGGTGAAGCTAGTTTGTTTTCTACCATTTTACCAGGCTTATTGTGTACCTGTTCACACACTGCACAGGATTGCAATACTTCACACAGTTGATTGTAAACCATATACACCAGAAACACATGGGGCAGATTTCAGCATGTGCTGCATAGGGTTAGAAAAACAACATGCCTTGCTTTAAAATCAGTTCAGATTATTTTACTTACATTTAGTCAATGCTGATGATGGACTCGCAACCCGTCCATCATAGGACGTATCCTGACTCTTACCTGCTGATTGCTTCGATAAGTTCTGAACTGGAGTAAACAATGTAAAATAAAAATGAATGAATGAGTTTATTCAAAATAAAGTCAGTATAATTCAGCAAGAGTTTACCAATTGTACATATCTACTGTTTAAGGGATGAATAATTTTGTGATCTCTTCCTCTGAATGAAGAGACTGCTACGTTGACAGTTATACAATTTACTATTTCAAAAGAAAATTATTTGCGGTTATTACTCTACCATTTTACTACTTGTGCAACTTTGTTTTTGTTTTTGTATAGACTACATTTTTCAATACGGAATTATTTATGACTGAAAATCCCCATTTTATAGCTCAGTGGTTCTGAACCTTTTTTTCCCTGAGGAACCCTTTCATGCAACCAATAAGCTAGATTCTCACTATAAATTATGCATTTTGGCTGACTCTTTTTGTTTGATATAACCAAAGTTAAAGTAATTATCAACACATGGCCTTAGTTTTTCCCCCTTCTTCCAAATAAACACTGTGGTATTGCTCAGATCTTTTAATAATGAAATAATGACAAATTTTTTGTGTTGCTCATTTGCTTAGTTAGTTAGTTAGTAATTAAATACAGCTAGTTCATAAAGACCCCTTGACCCTCCTGACTACCAATAGTTCAATTTGTCCTCTGTGGAGGACCTTTGTAAACCTAAATATTTTCATCTCCCTGAATGCTACTGAACTAACACCTTTTGGTTTTTAAAGAGGACATTTAGTGCTTTTAAATTGTACTTCATTTGTGGGGGTGGGGCTTTGTGAACTTTCTTTCTCTCTTCAAGAAAAATGGCCTCCATTGCAACAAGCATGTTTTATGGGAAGAGCAAAAGTGCATAATACTTTTCTTTGTGCTGATTTTTACTTGAAATTTTGTAGTTATATTTTCATTGAATATCTTATAAACACATTAAATCATTTCTTAGATAAATATAACTATATTTTACCACAATATTTAAAAGTTTAAGCAATGTCCTCCGTAGTGGACATTTGTAGTTACACATTTTTTTCCCTGGTAGTCAGGAGGACAAATAAGCAAACAAAAAAGGAAAATTATTCTTAGCATTACTGCGTGATGTGTGGGGAAAAGGTTATTTCTTATATGTCTCAAGTTGTTGTAGTTGTACAGTTAATACAAGGGGAATATGATAAATATTTTGATTACACTAGTATATCAATGTTTTCAATCATTATTTTATTACTTTTATTTTAATTTAATCTTGATTAGAGATGTGTAAAGATGTGCCTGGAGTTCGAATTTGTGTGTATAGTAAGATATTAGGATATACTGAAAGTTTATTATGTTTAATCTTTACTTAATCAGTACAATACAACTGTATTGTACTTTTTGTTATTTGTTGAACACATTAGTGTAAAACTTTGCACACGTATCATTCTGCCCAGGACCTTGTCATGGTTCAGACCTCGTTCAGGTCTGCCTCACTGACTCCTGCCTTATTTGGGCATGCTTCCTGCTCACTGCAATTATCATCAATCAACTCAATCCACTTCACCTGTTCCACTCCCCTCTTAAATACCATGCAATCCTTAGTTCTCTGCCAGATTATCTGCAGGCCAGTCTTAACTCCTGTCACTAGCCTGGTTTTTTGTAACTGCTTTTTGCTTTGGACCTGGATCTGACCCTGCCCTCTGTCTCTGGCCCCTCCTGTATTGATCTGACATGCTCCTAATCTGGATCTGACCCTGACACTGCTTTCTGCCTCTGGGCCCTCCTGGATCGATTTGACCTACTCAGAATCTGGATCTGACCTTGACCGTGCTTTTCTGCCTCTGGCCCCCCTCTGGATTGCTCTGACCTGCTCAGGACCTGGAATTTTTTCCTATTCTGGATGCTTCTCCAGCTCACACACCAAATGACATTGGCATCTGGTCATCTCTGTTTAGCAGTTTTCCTGGCATTCTGCCATTCCCAGAGTTTCAACACAATCACTGTTATTAAATATATTCTTGTAAATCAATTTGTCACTGGCCCTTATCTTGAGTCCAACATTCACTAGCCATAACAGGTCTATTGTTGATATTTAAGACTTACTTTCTCTCTCTTTGCTGGCAGCTGTAGCCTTTTATTCATCAGTCTAGGTTAAGGTGAAACATGAACCATACTGGCAAGGTCCCAGTGTGACACAAGTCTTCATCCTTTATGTCTAACTACAATTTGGACATAATACCAGACAAGTCATTGAAGCAGACTAAGCTTTGCAATCTTTCTATATCATAGTACAATGTGATGATCACAGATTTTCTTTTAGTAAAAGCGAACGTTCCAAATTGTTGCTTTTCCATATGAGAACAAAAAACAAAGGAATTAACAAAAAATTAACATATTGGGAAAAAAAAATCCTAAATTACTGTCACAGGGGTGTGTGCGCACTTTACACCCCGTTCCTCCCAGAACAGGAGTTTAATCCGCACCGGATTGCTGCCAACTGGAGACCGGGCCAACCAAGCAGGGATTGGTTAGTGAAGTCTTTTTCTCCAGGTGCTTGCTAGGAGGGAGAAGACTGGAGCACGACACAGAGTGACTGGGATTGGCTGAGAGCGGAGGCTGGAAGGCCGACCCCGACGGCAGGGATGGAGAAGACCGAAGAGACGAAAAGGACCCGAAAAAGGACGCAGCGGACCGGGAGCTAGTCAGCTAGAGGGCCATACCTGAGAAGCACGACAGCGTGTGGGGCAATGGAGCAGTCTGCTTCCCAGGACTGGAAAAGACGAGAGAGGACGCCCTCAACAAACACGGGAGGGGTGACGTACGCTACACCCCTCTGTCGAGCTAAGTACCCTCTTTCTCCCAATCGAGCCACTCAGAGGGTGACGACCACGGTCACATCATCCCATCCCCTTGCATGGTTTTACTGTGTTTATATGCGCGGTAGGACTTAAAAGTTTTCTATTTTGGATTGCAGTAGATCTCATGCTGGGCGGGTGGAGCGATGGTCACAACAGCCCTAGAAGTGTTGGGACCTTTTTCTCAGTGGGGAAGCCTTCCCCTCGTGTGGCCCAAAGAACTGGGACTATTATTTTTTTTTTTTTTTTTTTTTTTTTATCCCTTTACAAATAAACTCTGTATATATTTTACCTGCAAGGGCCCTGTGTGTTGAATGGCAGATCACTCCTCAGAAAAGCTAATAATGGGTATTTGGGACTACCTCTCGTCCCCATTACATATATGCCAAAGACATTTAAACTCGTCTCGAAATGCAGATATATGTGACATCACTAAAAGAAAAGTGAGAAAAATATTGTTTAAATGTTATCTTATGTAAACTCCTCTCCATTACATCCACTGATTCGACTAAAATCCAAAAGCATCAAAAGTGGAGACAGAGGACGGGGGGGGGGGATTTTGAGGTCTGAGAAACTTATGACCTAATGGCAGCATACCACTCAGCCATCAAAAGCACTTAACGTCTTGAAATGCTGTAGCTTTGTTTACTATTGGCACTGTGGGCTGGAGACCTTGTGTCTCCACAACAAGGCCCATCTTAAAGCAGGAATCCGAGTCGGCCTGTGCTTGCCACTCAATTTCCTGACTGGTGAGTGCTTGTTTCCTGTGGATCAGCCTAAACATGGTATTTCACACAGGGGACTTTGCCACTTGTTCCTTCCTCCTCCACTTTAAACTCTCAGCTGCAAACAATTTAGTTTCAAGACATACTGAGTAACAGTTTCCAGATTAGTCTACTGGCAGGATTCAAACTGAAGAGGACATTTTGGAGGGGGGGGATGTAAATCAGCTTCATGGTTTGTCAGGCTCAGCCATGCTTCTAATACAAATTTTTGTGGTTTTCCAGCACTCCAAGTCTAATTTTTGTCAGCAAGCAATGAAAATAGATTAGAACACCCAGGGAATATTTCATATATTGCAAAGCTAGCTGCTTGAAAGGAAACTGTCCTCTAAACAATCAGCAGGGACCTTGATTTAACTGTTTGACAATGCTACAAAATATTTGAAGCAAAGACATATTTTGATGTTTGAGAAACGTAAAAATAGATTCCAACTTCATGTCTGCACCTGGGCCTTACTCTCCATTCAATAGTTGTCAACATAGGCATCATTGTTATAACACCATGCCAATAGTGTTAATAGCTGTTCAAGACTTCAGGAATAAAAACTGAGGTGGAATTATGCTATCATAGAGACAATAAGAAGTGATAATTATTACACATGTGAATATCATCCATGTGTTTTCCAGTGGCAATACTTTAAATGTTGTACAAGCAAAAGGCAACAAGATAGCTCTGCTTGACACTGACTTGACTTTTGATGGACAGATTTGGAAAAGTGCAGCCATTGATTTCCACACCACACACTGGAGTCTTAAGTTTAGCACAAAGTGAGTGCTTAGAAGGAAAATTAGGTTGTAAAATTAAACTTTGCCCTCAGGTAACAAATTCAGAACCAGAACACTAATTGTTATCTGCTGCCAGCTGCAACTACCGGAAGGTAATCCTGCACAGAAGACCAAATAAACATCAAATAAACATAAATAATAAATAATTTCTATTGTACTATTTAATCAAAAACTAATTTTGGTTACAGTTTTGATTAAACAAAATTGAACATTTAGAAAGCAACTTGAAAAACTTCTTTGCCTAAAATAAACTATGAATTCACAGAAATGTTTCCTGTCTAGTCATTCAAATTTCAGCACAGTATTTCTGTGCCTTTATTCAGGATTTGCAGGGTAATTACTGACAGGACCTGCCATAAGCTTTAATCTTCCAGATGGCAGGCAGAACTTCTTGCCTGGTATTCCTATTTTCTGATGTTGGAACCTTCACTGCTTCTTCTCAATTGGCATGGAGTTGCAAAACACCTGAGATACTCTGTGGCATAGAAAACAAATGCTCAACAAATGCTTTTTATCCAGATCTGACATAAAGATTCATAGTAAGATAGGGTCACTTTGTTGCAGACAAAAGGGGAGGGTGTGGGGGGCTTTAAGAGGTTAAATCTTGGTTAGATGTGGAGCAGATCGTAAGTTCAAAGCATGCAGCTGTGCGAGAGGTAGAGTCAAAGGTCAACAGACTGGATTCTGTGGTTCGTGGAGCTCCACGAGATGAGAGCAGACACTTAGCAGCTGCACACTGACAAGGAGATTTACCAAGGGAAATATCTTCCCACCACTGAAGTATAAGACACCATTCAACAGCCTTTGTTTGAGTTTTTCATATTTATGTTTATGTAACAAATAATATTTAAAACAAATGCAAGATTATGTTGAGTTACAAAACAATATGATCAAGATGTATTTTCATTTTCATTGGAAAAAATGCCTTTATATATCATTGAAAACATATGTGATCTTTAGGGATCTTCTGCTGCTACTGAATGAGTGATTGAAGATTCAAAAGGGTTGATGCTCTTCATCTCTTTCATGCAGTCATTTCAATCCATTCATCTTCTATTCTTTTAGGTCACAGTCTTCCTGTCTGAAAGAGGCAGGAAGCTTTTAGCTTCACTGAATGATGAGGGGCAACGGAGAAAAGGAACTTCTCACATTTTGAAAAAGTGAAATTGAAGAAGATGTGTATTTAAATCGCGTTTCTTGAACACAGAGCAGAAGTTATCATGCATGAGTAATCTGTTCAAAGTAATCTATTAATTGTTATACTGAGTAAAAACTCCATATCCAAGGAATTTCAATCTAAATATTGTTTCATAACCTTAAACACAAAGCTGAATAAAACACATTTATGCTGCTGTATAATACAGCCCCAGGAACTGATACCATTGTAATCAACATAGTTCACTACAGCATCCAGAAATGTAATGTGAAGCTTTATTATAAAGAGAATCAACCATATATCTACTCTGAAGAACTGCCACTGAGTTCTCTCAAACTCTACCTGGATAAACAGAAAGACATATGGATGATTAAATCTGAGGACAGATTTGAGGTGCTTTTGAAAAAAAATGTGTGTTTATATGTGCAAACAATGAGGATGGTCATCCAGGCTGTTATCAAAAGGTGAAAAAGGTCAGTTAAAGTAAGGGAGCGCATCAGTGTTTATTGCATGAATGACATAAGGTGCACAACCTTTGAATGGACATATTATCTCAGAATACCTGATACAAAAAAAATCACAATAAAAAACATTTTTATTTGGTGGTAATTTATATTTTGATTTTCTCAGTCCATCCAAATGCAAAGATACAGCTAAATTGTAGATACATTATATACAAGGTCTTTTTTCCAGTGATCTTCTCATCCAAGAAGAATCACAAGCTCTTGTGGCACATTAATGACAATATTGCCACAAATCATGTAGAAATAGTTTTTCAAAGTGGCTTACTGATAAATTATATGAGTGATCGCCTGCCTGTTTTTACCATTTTGTACATGCAGCCTATTAAATATAAGAGTTGACACCAGCCTAAATAAATAATTTAGTATAAGAACTGGGAAAACAATTAATGAATTTATAAATAAGCTTATACAAAAAGACTGGACAAGAGTTTATATGACTGCTGTGAATAAGAAAAACTCCTTAACACCTACACATATAAATTGTGCCTAATGACGATACCTAATTAATATCTGAAAAATTATAAACCTTGGATGACCTTGGAGGACTCATTAAGGCATGTAAAAAGAAAAATAAACTATAAAAAGACTATATGAGAAGCAGACACTAGTGAGTTAAAATATAAAGCACACAAAAGTAAACTTACAATCAAAATGCTAAAAAGAATTGAAATATGAAAGCAGCTTGGAACATTTAAATAACACAATCAAACCAAACAACATATATAGTTGTCAGATTATTTCATAGATAATAAAGTTGAATAACAACAAAGATATTGCTAATGATTTTGAATCATTACTTATTAATGTAGGTGAATGCCTTGCTATATCTATTGACTTGCCCAAACAAAATCAAGAACAAAAATGGGAAATAAAATCTTGTAGTCCACATGCCTTGGAGAACTTAGGAATGTAAGACCATGTATAGTGTTAGGAAAAGTGAGAATAGAATATCTATGGACAGTGACGGAGTTGATATCACAATTGTGAAAAGCATAACTACTGGATTATTAAACCACTGACTTTTATTTGTAATTTGTAAGAACAGTCCAAGTTCCAAAATCATCCTAATATTCAAAAGTGGTGACAAACATCAATTTAGTAACTATAGACAGGATTAAATTAAATTAAAGAAATGTAAGACATTGGTATGTTGTTAAATATTTAAGCAGATGTTTGGTAACTCTGCAATGTTCAGGGATGGGGTTGAAATTAACAAAATTGATTAATTTGATATTTCATCCTTGTTTTGTCCAGAAAAATGGCAAGTTATGTGATATGAATCTTTTTCCTGTTTCCTTTTGTCCATGTCAAAAAATGTAATGTATTTGCTGTACAATGTTGAATGAAACAGACATAAACAATAAAAAAAAAACAACAATATGTTATCATCCGTAAGATGTGTTTTCCTTATCTCAGTTAACATCATAAATAGAGAACAGGGCAGTCATATCCTTTAAAAAAAGCCAACATTCATATTAAAGGTGGAGTATGTAAGATTTTCAATATTAAAAAAAAAATTAACTAATAAAATAACTACAATCAAAATTAGAATTTTTATTATTTTTGAACATGTAAGTTCCAGTCTGTCCATATTTGATGTGTTATTAAATTACAAGTTTAATTAATGACAAATGACAAAAAACACTTTTTTTTTACTGGTAGGCAAACATTTAAGAAGGGTCTTTGTCATTAATTAAACTTGTAATTTAATAACACATCAAATATGGACAGACTGGAACCTACATATTTTAAAATACTATCTAATTATGATTGTAGTTATTTTTTTAGTTAGTTTATTTTGCAAATATTGAAAATCCTACATACTCCACCTTTAAAGCAAGATTTGACTTTTCAATTGATTTGAAAAAAATTTAAACAATGTCTTTTTTCAGTATGTTTTTTCTCATATATGTTTATGTGTCACAAGTTGGATATAATCAAAATGTATTGCAGCTATAGCACAAGAAAGGCATATAAATGTATTCATTTAATCATGTTTCAGAGAAGAAAATAAATTGCTTGTACTTTCTTCTTAAATCCCTTGTGGTTGTCAGACATGTGACCTGGGAGACAAATTATTGTTCATGCCTTTCAAAAGAACTCAAACTTACTTTTTTCTGCCTGGAGCCAACTAGCTCTCACAGTTAAAAAAAATTCCCATGAACAAAACACCCATAAAAGAAAAAATGTGAGAAGAACGACACAGAGAGGCTTTCAGAAAGGAGGTATCACAAGGGGGAAAGCAATCTGTTTAGGTTTAAAGGCACTCCCTTGTTGGCCCCATTGGCCCTGGGGGAGCAGGACTTTCTTGTCACTGGTGTCATTCACCTGCCAATCCAATGGGCTTCACATTGCGTAACTGAAACTTTTGTGCTAGGAAGCATGTGGACGTAATGGGACAACAGACCCACTTTTACTGACTAGTTCGAGTTCATCCACTGATTCTGATGCTGAGGGAACAGTTGATGATCAACAAGGTTGTAAAATCTTTTCTGTATAGATGAGTTGTCATTTCTAAGCTTCTGAAACTGAAACCAAATAAATAAATAAATAAACTCTTTCAGTCCTACCAGGTATAGAATGACTCAGAGGAAGGTCTGAGGAGCAACAAAAATTGAAAGATTGATTTTCACTGGCAAATCCAGCTGGTCACCTGCTGCATGTCATACGATACATAAAAAGGTCCATTTTCTCTTTTACTGCAAGGAGAAAATAAAATGCTCCGCGCCGATCGCAATCAAAATCCTGATTGATTTAGAATGTGAGAATAATCTGATTGTCGAGAATTTTGGTGACAGTAAGTTCTCAGAACACTCTTTGTTTTCTACTGTGTGTATCTGTGCTATTTATAATTACGGTATAAAAGCTAGCAAAATATGAAATTTACATTTCATGGATCACGATATGATCATAAGTGAGCCTTAAATGATCTGGTGGAATATCTTTCCAACTAATGAAGCCTAAAATTATATCTCACTGTTCATTACCTCTTAAACACCCACATGAGAGTTTAAAAAGAACAAGAGAAACTACATGAATTACCCACCTTGGCTGCAACTTGAGGACCTTAGTGGAACAGAGGGAATGTAAGGAGCCCTCCTTGAGAAAAGCATCCTGTCAAGCTTTCCCTGAGAAAGAGCACTGCTCAGTTTATCCACAGCCCCTCACAGCAGGATCCAACAGCCCCTTCACAGCAGTGCAGCCATCTGGACTACTTTCAGCTGTGGTGAGGTCGCTCTCAAGGTCCTTCTGCACTGAAGCTGCATTCACAATGGGTGAGAGGAATTTGCTTCTCTGAGATGGAATGCAGTAGATTTAAGGGATGATGGCATCTTTTCACCCTGTACAGTGGATCATGCCATTTCATCAACATTTTAGTTCCAGGGTCAATAGTAGGTTCAGTATGTTTGGTTTAGGTTACAAACACATACAAGACCATAAGTTAATGAAACATCTTAAATACTTCCATGACCCTCTAACTCCTCAAGTCAAGATAATATACTGGGTTTTTTTTTTAAATTACTTATTAAAATTATTATTAATAGATAACATCAAATTATCATTATTAATGATTTGGTGTACATAAAAACTGGGAGTTGTAGGGGCATTCATTTCACAACTAATGTGCTAGGAACTTGTAAAAAGTTATTAATGTCTAATTGCTCTTTCTGTGCTTAATGTGTTCTGAAGCTCAAATAAATAACTTGTGCTTTGTGCATTTCAACCACAAAATGATCCATACTGTAGTAGAGCCATAAATCTAGATGGGACATTATTGCATGCATTACTGCCATTCCTGAGCCTGCAGCGACAGCTCAACCCTACTGGCTGTCTAGTCACTATGGCAACTAACAAGTAGGCAGGGAGGGGTTGGAGGGAAGCAACAGGTCATATGAGCTGATAGTCAACATGTGTCTTGCCACAAGTTGGGGGATCATACAGAAAATACTGAGGATTACATGGTAGGGGACCATGATTACACATGCATGGTCCCCTGTTATACATAAATGGTGGGATGCAAACATAAAAAATATATAAAAGTTCAATGATATTTCATGAAATGGTACTACTAAAGTGCTTCTCTTCTTTATCACAAATGCATTATAAAGGATTGGTTACTTCTGCATATATAGCTTTGCTTCTAACTTAAACTGAAAAGAGATTTTATCCAGGAAAATTTTCAGATTAAAACATTTTCCCTGTAGTAGCGATTCTTCTTGTATGCCTACTTGTATCAGAAGATGCTATAGGAACAAATTAGTTCTGTCAGATTGTCCTTAGAGTCCAGCACAAATTTGATAATTATAAACAACAAAAAAAAAAAAGAAAAAAACAGCAGCTTACCATGATGGCTTTTCAAAACCCAGAAATCCTGGGGATCATGCCAATAATCTACGTTCTGTTAAATGTGACATAACTAACCACAGCTTGAATTGCAATTTGCATAAGGTCCTTTTCCTAAATAAACCACTCTGAGAATATGTGCCACACATTAATTTTTCACCAGAAACAAAATGTTTCATGAATTTAAAAAGTTCATATCACTTTTAATCATATCCCAAAGGCCTTTCTTGTGATTTTTCATTGAAAAATTGTCAACTCTCAGTGAAAGTGTTAACTCTCAGAATAGTTTTTCTAGTCAAGCTTCTTGTGCATTTGTACTGTAGGGTTTGGAGAATACATTTCCTAAACAAATGCACCAAGTGTTACACAACACTGCCTTAAGGATTGAAGAAATATCAGTAACAGCAGTGCATCAGAAACAATTTCAGTGTGAGCCCATGCAAGTAAAACCTTTTGTTCTACTGTTTTTGCTCTGAGCTCTCTTGCATAAATCCGTGTGCAACAGAGGTGCAGAGATATTGACATTTTGGCCCAGGGTGTCAAAACCATGTAGGCAGTGTCTCCCAGTGGTGCTGTACAAAATAGCGTGGAGAAAAGGGGTAAGTTACGCTGCTGGTGGTATTTTCTTAGCCAATCCGTTGCCCTGTGGTTTCTCATTGGCTGAAGGGGAGCTGTCAATCAAATATCTTGAAGGCCATTTTTTTCCTGTGATCTCATTGTGGTATAGGAGCTGGAGGAGAACTGATCTACTCATGGAAAAATGTTGACTGAGATCCTGACCTAATTATAATATTTTTAAGTAATTATATGCACATACAGTAAATTCTTAAAAATATCCTAATTTTAAGGAATGTTTGTAATAATTTTCCAGATCTGTGTGTTATATAAAGTAGGATTATTACAATTTATATAAGTCACAATTTAATCTAATGGTTTTAACGATGGAAGGGGAATTGAAAATATCCCTATTAAATGTTTATTTTCTCATCATCTATTAAGGTTAAACAAATGGTGAGCGCAACATAAATGAAAGTAGGATATCCCTTTGAGTGGGAACATAGAAATTCAAGGCAAGACAAGTTTATTTGTACTGCACAATTCATGTACAAAACAATGTAAAGATCTTAACAAATTGATATTTAAAACAAGGTGCAAAAAAGCTTAAAAGGTACATTGAAACGGCATAATTAAACCAAAATTAAAAAAGGAACTAAATATAAACAGAATAAGCTCAAACAGAGAATTAAATCAAATAATTACTAATATGCCTAGTCCCCCAAAGAAGTGCTGCTTACGCACGCACGGTCCCCTGTTATACCTAGCTGACGCCCCTGGGTGGCAGGGCAGTTCCGGACCACTGGACGGGGACGGGCGGGCGCACTGCTCTCTGATTGGTTGTTGGTGTGCGCGTCCCCGTCGTCTCCTCCCGGTTTTCCTGGCATGACCTTTTCCCTTGGCAACCACTTCCTCCGAGCATCAACGGCCATCTTTAATTTTAACTCATTAATGAAAAGTTGTTTTTCTAACTTAAACACGCCGGCCAACACATTTTCGCACAAAGCAGCGTCGACGACGCTGTGTGCGGATAGTTTGCAGCGACAAGCACAGAGCAGAGCGCAGCAGCACCGCAGCAGACTGTCCGCAGAGATAAAGTAAACACCAGCAGCGTACGTTCACATTGTTCTTCATATCGTGTGGCGCTTCACACGGACATTATTCCATTCGTGTTTTTGGGCTGCTGTCTGCATAATATCCTCGTAACCAAACTGTCGAAATGAACATATGATGCTACTAACATGTTGCGTTTCGAAAAGAGGAAGCAGTACTATTGTGTTCTCAAAGGAGACAGCAGGTGGAGCGCTGTGATGAGTGTACGGATCATTGAAGGGCACAACAGAGTACTAATCCCTGCCATGTTGTTTTGCACATGTCAAAGCTTGTAGCTGGATCAAAGTGCTTGTTTGTGATCTGAGTGTGGCGTTTAAGTGCAAACCGACACTTCCTGTTCCGCATTAGCGGAAGTGGTCTGTCCTGCGTTCATTCGCTTCTTCTTTACCTCGACAGATGAGAAAGAAGCAAACTGCCAAACAGAGGAAGACAGAGGAGACTGCAGAGGTCCAAGAGTTTGTGGTTGATCAAATAATTCGCCGCAGAGTGTTGAACGGAAGAGTAGAGTACTTCCTGAAGTGGAAAGGTTTTACTGAGTGAGTGAAATGTTGCACAGACAGACGCTTGCTTTTTATCCTGTAAAAATGTGTGTTTCTCCGTGACAGTGAAATGCATTGTACATGCGCATAACGTCTCTGTGTGATCACAGTGCAGAAAACACATGGGAACCTGAAGACAATCTGGGCTGTCCTGAACTAATTGAGGAGTTTCTGAGAAACTCCCACCTCTCAGAGGAGAACGAAGACGAGCAAAGTGAGCAAGAGTTCATTCCCAAAGAAGAAATGACAGAGCAGCATACGGAAATTGTGAGTGTGTGAGAAAAGCCGAGGTGGAAATGTCTGTGAGATCTTTCCATGTTATTTACAGAGGCATCTAGACATGTGGCATTAAAAAAGCAGAACTTAAGATGTTATTGTATTTAGGGCTTTTTTTTTTTATATTTGAGAAAAAAAAAAAAAACTTGGTAAGACTTTTCTCTTAAAAGTAGGCTTTGCCCTGAAGTGAAAGAAAAAATCATCTAGATCATCAGATTTTTTTCATACTTTGATTTATAGTCTCAACATGAAACTAAATCGTGAAAGAAGTTTTGCAATACTTTTGAAAGTGAAAGCAGTAAAAATTTCCGTTTTTCCATCGTGGGTGTGTACAGTCCCAACTTGACTTGTCTCCATTTCAGATGTTGTGTTTCTGGTTTACTCTAACTGGTATTTCAACTTTGTCTTTGTTATTGTCACCACAGTCCTGTGTGCAGTCTCAGCAGCAGACTCAGTCAGTGCAGAGCGACAACAATGTCCTCCAGTCCGATGATGACCAGCCAGATGCTCCCACAAACCTCAGTGCTTACCTTGAGCCTGAATGCATCATCGGGTCCACAGACAGAAAGGGAGAGCTCATGTTTCTAGTCAAATGGTAACTTTCCCATTTCCTTTATAAGCTGACCTTGAGATACACATATATAAAACCCCAGGACAATGGAATCTCAAGGAGTGGTGTTGAATAGCCCCGGTGTAAAGATTATGACCAACTGCTTTGCATGTTTTAAATGTTGGTGCAGAGGATGAATTTTGATTTTGGTGACCAGGCTTAACCCAAACTGAGGAATTGTGTTGTTATTACAATTGCCCATAATAGTACATAGTCATGTGACCTTTTATTATCTATGCCTGTATGAGTTACAACCATTACATCTGCCCTGTTTCCATCAACATAAATCTGGTTCACAATTTTTAGTCTTAGAATTCTTACATTATTGTTAATCTTACAGTTAGTACCACTGATTTGGACTCTGTTTATGTTTCTGAGGGTCATACGCTTTTGCCAAACCTATGTAACCCTGCTATCAGTGCTGCTGAGTTGCCTCTGAGTGAATGAAAATAACAGGATTAAATAGGAGTATTTTATTGTCCTACCGAGGCAAGAAACTTGCCTTTTCTCTCGCTAAAAGCAATAATATAGGAGTTGGTGCATATATTGCACACTATAAACAAAAACAGAAACACAGCCTGCACTCTTATGTATCAGCTGCCATAATTTGTTACCTACTATAACCGCAATGGTGGATAAAAAGAACTCTTCTACATATTTTGATTTTTAAAACTATGGCGAAAAATGAAGTTAAAAAGTTATGTTGCACACTTATATTTATTGGAGCTACAAATATGCATAATTCAGATGTTTTCAACCAAAATGCCCCAGTGCTCTCCCACTTTATCCAATAGTTACACTTTGATGTCAGTGCTGCGTTTGAAGAGATGATATTGTACGCAAAGCCATTCATGTCATGCAAAATTGGTAAATAAACCTAATCAAGTGAGAACAAGAAACAACAACAACAAAAAAATGAAATGAAAGAGACTGGCAAAACTGACTAATAAAGAAAACAGAAAAAAGGAATTCCAACACTAGATCCAAACCCTTAACTTCCTAATGTGAAACTGTTGCTGGTTAATAAGATGTGTGTTGGTGCATCTTGCAGAACCTGCAACAGTGGTCCTTGAAATCAGGAGCTTGAGGTCTCCAGCTCAAAAATGTCAAGAAATTTGGAGTCTGTTCCGCAAACATCAGTGTTTTTGCTCCCGTGGCAGTTGATAAAACCTTCATTTTACTGAATTTTGTTTATTTAGAAGCAATTGTAGTAATGGCAAGGGCACTGATTGTTGTGTAATGTAAAATATACAGTTTATGCAAAAAATGTGAAGGAGTACATATAATTCTTCACACTAGCAACAAAATCTAAAACTTTTCATGCAATTATTTGGACTTATCTTGAAACAGAAACACATTTTCCATCACCAGTCTACAAAGTATTTGCAAATTCATTAAAAATAATAGAGTATTATATAGACGTGCATACATGTTAGAACATGCGAAAAGTACCTTTAGCTGCAGTGATGGTTTCAAATCGTTAAAATGATCCCACAAGCATGATGTGAGTTTTCTACTGAAGCTTCTCTTTTTTTTTCCCTTGACCAAAAACATTCAGTTTCAGCCGTGTTGACTGAAGAGTCTCTGTGTGTAGCCATTTTCAGGTCTGTGCAAACACCCGTCTTTAGGAAAGCTTTGTCATGGTCAAACTTGAGTTTTCCTGGTGTTTTGTTTCAGGTTTATTTAAAAGTAATCCATGTCCCAGCTCTTTGTGTGGAATGTGCTCAGTTGGGTATATTTAGCCTTCAGCTTTAACTAATTTGATCTACAATCCATCAATTGACTTTTTATTTAGCTTAAAGTCCAAAGTAGCGCTTTCCTGGGGAAATTTGTTGTTTAGGATGTCATCAGAATGGCTTATAATCAAAAAGTGAAGGGTCACTGAATGAAATCAAAAAGTCTTTTTATAGAATGGACTTATTTTTGAAAATACAAAGCATTACTATTTTTAATTAGCATTTTAAATTTACATTTCTTTAAATATACATAATACATGTGTATGAGGTTAATGTTTCTAATATCAGTAATCAGAAAGAAAGGGAGATGTGTCATGCTTGATGTAAATTAAGTTCAGTTCTGTTAGCTTTCTCTGATTTATAGCAACTTAATTAGGTTGAATGTGTGTTGCTATTGAAGAGTGGGAAGCCATATCAGTTTTTTCCTTATCTGGTGCATTTTTCCTACAGGAAAAACTCTGATGAGGTTGCCCTGCTGCCAGCCCGTGAAGCAAGTGCCAGATGTCCCCAGGTTGTCATCGACTTCTATGAACAGAAGCTGACCTGGCACTGTGGAGATGAGGAGCAATAAAAAATATTTTGAAAATGTGTTTTGTGGGCTGTTTATGGAGAACTGATAAACAGCTGCATTCTAGCCTGAAGCTTAGTTTAACCTCTATCAAGTGTCCTCCATCAGTTGACATTAGAGGCACACTGTGTGAAATCACGTCCCGCTGCAGGTAGTTTCACATTCTGGCAGGTGCCAGATCCTCAGCAGGGATGGACTCCAAATGCTCTTAGCCCCATGGTGCACATTAGAGGTAACTTTGCTGTTGAGGACACAGAGATGGAGACTCAAACTAACTTAAGTGTGGAGCAGCTGATCTGAGGTCAGACAAACCTGTTTCAACTTTTTCTTATGTAGCAGACTCGATCACTGTGGATACATATTGGTTTCAACGTATTTCATGTTTTTAATTCTGTTTAGCAAAAGGTGTTTCACACTGGCAGGGTTGTTTAGTTAGCATGTATGTTATTTACTGTGTTTTAGCACAATGTCAGCGCTACTTCCCTGAAGCTTTTATTTTGAGATGAAAATTGTTGACCTGCTGTTTCAAACCTCATTGTGGGTGGTGTTTATAGCAACAGTTTGTTTTTATTGTGTCTCTGTTTGACCCTCGTGGTTGATGTAAGATGTTAAAAGAAAGAAAAAGTTGCCCTCCCAAAATGTCCCATGTTTATCTCTCCTCTTTATATGATTATAGCTTTAAAAATCTAATTTAGTTATTGAATGTTTTCACCAAACACAAAGTCCTGGTAGAATTACAAAACATCATGTTATCATGTTTAGTAAATCAACTATTGAACAGAGCCTATAACCCCGAGAACTGCTGTTAAATGTAGCACTTCAGTTGTAAGACTGACCATTTACACAGGGCATTGAATTTACACAGTTTCATGTACTTCATACTTGTATCCTGATGGCACTGTCCTGACATTGTCTTGAGACAATATCTCCCATGACTGTTATGGGACACTCAGCTGAACCTTTTAACCTCTTTAAACACACCTACTCCTGAACTGCTGTAACTATTGACCATGGATCTGTGAAGTCTGAATAAAAGAATGTTTGTGACACTTCTGACTCATTTTGATCACATGGACACTTAAGCAAACTTATCAATGCTACTGTAAGTGTTAGGGGTGTTTGGATTCATGCCCCTCAGTAAACAAGTTAAGTAGGTTTTATTTGACAGTTATAAGGAGGAGCTTATGTCAGCCTTGTGACCTTATTTTTTAACCTTTGGTCTTGGATGGTAAAATTGAAAAAGAAAGGCACAGCCTCTGTGCCGAATACAGCATTTTCTGTTCAATATTAGCTTACAGGGATTCAGCTTTCAGGCATTTTGGATTATGAAAAGAGAAACTGAAAACACTCAGGTAGGTTTGACGCTATTCTTTAAATTTAGTCACTTTAAAATATAACCCAGCCTTAAAAACAATCTTCATACTAAGCAAGAAAGGATTTTTTGAGTGCGAGTTTCCAATCCTGTTTTTTTTACAGTCTTTGTCATTGCACTTCCCCATATTTGTCAATAAAAACCTTCCTCTTTTTTAAAATAATGGATTTAGTTCAGTGTCTTTCCTTCCTTCCCCATGCAGCAGGTCATCAGTGTCTGGGTACGCGACCCAAGGATACAAAAGAATGACTTCTGGCATGCCTACATAGACTATGAAATTTGTCTACATGTAAGTAAAACAATAAAATACAGACAGTTACTTTCATTCCTACATTTTATTGTAATGTCTGTGTCACAATAGAGTGTTCTGTTTTAGACCAACAGTGTCTGTTTCACCAAGAAGATCTCAAGTGTGAGGAGACGGTACAGTGAGTTTGTATGGCTCAGACAGAAACTGCAGGCAAACTCAATGCTGATGTAAGTGCATTCCTTGGGGTTTGAAATGACAAATATAATGAAAACCGTGTCAGGTTTTATGTTAAATGCAATTTGCTAAATGGTTCTTGTCAGCTTTGTGGTTGGAATTTTTCATTTCTACTTTCAGGTCACAGCTTCCAGAGCTGCCCTCCAAAAACCCCTTCTTTAGTCTGAACAACGCACAACAGATTGCTGAGCGGATGAAAGGACTCCAGAAATTTTTAGAACAGTAAGAAAGACCTCAGAGATCAATACAGTTATAAACTATGACATACCACATCACAAATACAGCTGGTATTCCCCCAATCCACACTATGGCTTCTGATTTCACATCTAGCAGTAATGTGATAAACCTGGTAATTCTTCAACCTTTATGTTTGTTTTCCCAATTTCTCAGAATCCTTGAGAGTCCACTGCTCCTGTCTGACAGCTGCCTGCACCTTTTCCTGCAGTCACAACTCAGTGTGTCCAATATAGAGGCCTGTGTTGCTGGAAGGACCACCTACTCTGTAGTCCAGGCTGTCCAGCGCAGTGGTCTCAGGAGATTCCACTCAGAGGAAAACCTACAGAGGGATGTCAGAATGTCCTGTGACTCTGACTCAGATAGGTACCGTAACAGTGTATTTTTCCCAGTTCCATAGGGGAAATCCACACCATATGTAGCATCCATTTGTGGAATCTTAAAATCTGTAGTATAATAATTATGAAATCTGCCTAATTCCATAATTTTCTAAATCTCTGTTGATGCATGTGTTGTTCCAGCCCAGAAAGTGGAAATCCAGAGCACAAGCTTCAAGGCTCAACAAGTAAAGCTAAAAGAAAGGCTTCACTTGATCTAATAGGGACCAGCCAGGAGAAGATGCTCAGCTGCTCATCTGGTTCTACATAACAAAAAAAAAAAAAAAAAAAACACCACCTTTCTAGTGGAAGAAGGCTGGAGCCTCTTTTACATTAAATAAATTAAATATTGTATTTTTATATATACATATATATATATATATATATATATATATATATATATATATATATATATATATATATATATATATATATATATATATATATATGTATGTATATATATATATATATATATATATATATATATATATATATATGTATGTGTATATATATATATATATATATATATATATATATATGTATGTACATATATATATATATATATATATATATATATATATATATATACACACATATATACATATATATATACATTCACACATATTTGTTTGTGTCCCCTTTGTACAGTTTTTGGACATAGGTATTGTCTACTTACTAAGAAAGTTGCAGCACTTGACTTAAGGTGGCAGCATTGTCACAGTTTGTAGTTTGTGTAGATTCTTATCTTGTGAAACATTGTTGCCACTGTCTGTATTTGCTTTACAAACACTTTTCAGAGACATGAAATGTGCGTGTTCATACTGTGGACATAGCTAAATATGTGCAGAAAAGAATGTAAAGTATCAAACAATCAAATAGTCCAATGAGTCTTTTGGTGCGTACTCCTAATAAAGGATGGAGTCATGAAAGCTTGTCATGTGGTGGCCATGCAGTGCTTAGCAGTATGACATGCATAATAGGGTCCCTGTAGAGTTTTCATGCAGCATCCCTGCGGTTGCTGGTAGGCGGTCCAGTAAAGTCACTTCTGTCTGAGAGGGCCACAAGGTAGACAGCCTACATTGCTCCCAGCCTAGCAAACTGTCAGCTACAGTGGCAGGACACCTTTTGTATCTGTCTCCCTCGCTTTGTGTTATGAGATTGTTTATTGCCTACATTTTTCTCATTTAGTCAGTATATGTGTGTTTGTGAGCGATGATTATATATGCATGTTTCCAGTGTGAGCACATTCATGCTTACATAGAGGCAATGACTGATAAAAGCAAACTGACATAACTCTGCAGCTAATTGGATTATCTGTTTCTCTCTGCAGCAGTTAAGTGGTTCATTATAAATTCAGAACATGGACAGACAATGGGTTTATGGTACAAAGAACAGAGAGCTGATGTCACCTTAGACCTGCTCTGCTCCCTTTGAGTGGGTCTAAGGTGAACAGTCTGGATGGATGGAAGCCCACTCAAAGTGGAGGTGGTACATCTTTCCTGCAGGGGTCAGGGTGCTGATGTGTGCTTTAATGCATTTGCATATGCTAATGCTGTGCAGGCACACATCACTTTTGTTAGATCTTGAAGTGAAAAGCACAGTATTGGACACTTACAAATTTAATGCTGCAGTGTAAGGTTTTCTTTATTTGGTTCTTGAAATGTCACCAGGAATTTCATGCATTTTATACAAATGTATGCACATAGAAGATAAACAATTTTTTTTCTCAATTATGATATTACTATAATTTTTTCTATGTATTTTTTAATCTTTTTTGCTTTAATAATTTCACTAAAAGGTGATGCCAGAGAAGTAATTTAGACTACATCTAAATGTATTTTGTCCAAATATTTACAAACAGGTGCAAAGACTTCTCCTCTTTACCCTAAAATTAGAAGAATGTGGGTTTTTTTGCTGTGGCAAGTTTTATTTTCTGCAAAAAAAAAACATTCTGACTAATTAATTTGCTAATTAAAGTTAATTAAGAATTCTGCCCTGATAAGAGAAGCAAATTCCTCCACTGATCAGAAGTGAAAGATGATCAAAGATGTGAGGATGAAAACAATGTGTACAATGTAACATTGTTTTCATAATTACCAGAAATAAATCTGACTGGGCTGCAACGTGATAGATTAGACAGTTTGTTAGCCTGGGTTCTCCACCATCATGAAAATAATTAACAAGAAAATATTGCCCATCACAGGGTCAACACAGAGACAAACCACTGAGGAAGCCCACACCTCCACCGGCCATTGTGGGCATTTTTTTTTTTAGTTCAGAGCGCTAAAGGCAAAATTATCCATTTCTCCCAATAATAAAGATTCCTGAATGGAATCACCCCAAAAACTAATCAGTTGTTCCTTTTTCAATTTCTGAGAATTTCTGAAATCCACCCATAACTTTTTGAGTTATGTTGCTAATATATTGGATAAAAATGTTTTACTGTTAAAATAAAAATCAATTAAAATACTGTCATGGTATATGGTATAAAGCAAAAGTAACTTGCTTTAATTGGCAATAGTATTTAAGAGGAGGAAACGACAGGAAGTAATTCCTTCAAAAGATCAATATCTATGATCACCTACTTAGGTATTCAAGAGAAAAAGCTATGGGAAGGTGCATAAGAACAATAATAAAATGCCAAATGTTAAAATGCCATTTTCAAGTAATTTTGTTCAATTCAATCACTGTCATAGTTTGAACAGTTTAAAGCTTTATGGTCAATTTGTATGAGCATGTTTATTCTTCAATACAACCTAAACTTTCTTAGACAATCTTTTGTGTAATTCCTCAAACTAGTCTTAAAAAATAGCTCTGCAGTTTGAAGGACTTTTCAAAGGTCTATATTGTCTTTGCTTTGTTCCATTCTCCATCATGATGAACCCACAATGCTTCGGTAATGTTGAAGTCTGAGATCAGGAAACAATTTATCGATCTATGAGATCTATTGCCACTCAATATTAGTCTAGTTTTTTTTAGAATTGGCATAATCAAGATTTCTCTGCCAGTTCAACAATTGTAAGAATTGCTTCTTAACAGTCATCTTTCCATGGAGACCATTTCTAATGAGAGTTTATTATATAGACCTACTGAAGGTTCAGTTTTATCCATCAGCTTCTGAGAGGTCTTCAGGCACTGCTTATCTGCTGAAATAGTTTTTAGGCCTTCCACTTCTCCCATTTTTTGCACTCCACTTCCCCAGTTTTAGAATGTTTTAAGAAAACACAGCACACTATGCTGTGATGTACCAAGTTTTTAGTAAATACATTTTTGAGATTAACCTTGTTTTGTGTGAAAATACTATTTACGTCTGTCAAACAATGTGCATTAGAGGGATAAACTAATCTTGTATCAACATATAACACTTTAGTTGTATATTACAATGGTGACCCTGAAGTACCATGGCTGGGAAGTACAAAACAATATTACATCAAGTGAAACCCTTTCAGATTTTCACAATACACATTGACATCCACTGCAACATTAATATTTTTGCTGTGCAAGTTTATATAATAAAAACCATGTTTACATGTACAAAACAAAAGTACAATGTTGAAACATTTCAACTAAAAGTAAAACAATTTTACATCTCAGAAAAAACAAAATGTGAACACAATCTGTGATGCAAACTGGCATGTGTAAATGCAAAACTTCTAAATACATTGCCCAAACACTTTTACCAACAACATAACAACTTTATAGTGATGCAAAACACTACAATATTCTGGACAGACTTGAAAAAGTTAAAATAGCTGACAAAGTGAAGTGATCAATGAATGGTCAGACACAAGCATCAGTCTGAAAATAATTTTAAAATGTTTAAAGAAAATCATTGGGGGGAAAAAAAAACTTTGAATATTATATAAATGGTGTCTGGCACATGCCTCAGTTCCTCTTGTGTGACTCAGCATTTTGTAACACCTTTGTAGCTGTGAAGCCTTGTTTATTTCCTACAGTTTGGTGGATTGAAACATTTAAAGATTTCTGGATTAAATCTGGCCTATCCAAAAATATTGATTCTTTTTTTAATGGTCTGTTACTCTTTTCTAGGCTGTTAACCTTGAGCTACTATAACCTAGTTTGCCATGACAACTCTGAAGATCTCAAATCCATTACAGTCATTTCATTTCTCTACTAACAGCTTCATGTTATTCAGTAAAAATACACAGTTCTCAGAGTGGATAAAGTTACTGTTTTATTATGTCCACAAATTATCAGCTAAATATGACTGATATAATTGTTGTTCAGTCAACAAAAAACAAAAAAAAAATCTATAAAAGAAATAAAACTCTTTCTGAAGAAGCATAACAACCATGGACCAAATATACATGTTGGAACATAGCTCCATATGTTCCATATCATGTCTTATGTAGTCATGATCTCTCACTAGATCTATTTATAAGGACACAAAACCCAAAAGGCAATTTTAGTGTCTGATAAAACCAAATTTTTAAAAAATTAAACATCCCACAGATGCTTCCCTTTGGAGAGCTGAAAAGAAAATGGAGGTATTGAGGGAGATATGCTCCAGTAGAGGCAAATTACAGATAAATCAGAGGCTGTTCATACATTTACAGTGCCACATTATACAGAATCCATTAGTAGCAAAAGCAGCTCAGCACCATTGGAGATATTAACCTCTGTGACTGCAACTTTGCAGAACCAAGATGAGTCAGTATCAGAAAAACTTTGCTGCCATGGCAATAGATAGGGAATGAAGATAAAGAAATGATGCCAGAATTATACACCAACATTTGTGATATGATAATAGCACTAGCTTGTGATATTGATGTACAGCTTATTGTACAGAAAGACAAGGAAGGACATTAACTATGAAACCGAAATTAACTGGTGTTTATAACAAAAAAGACAATACCCTTTTTTTCACTTAATTTGGTAATAAAAAAAATTAATCAATTAATCAAAATATCCTTTTCCTCAAGTTTTCTTTGTCTCTCCAATAATGTAAATGAGCTGAAGAGCTATCAGCCATCCATCAAGCCCAGCAGCCTTACCTGTCCCCAGTAATGCATAACTATACATGCTATTCTGCATCCAAATGTTGTCGCCTTTTCCTGTGTGAATGTAGCAATTACTGGGAACAGACGTGGTCACTGTACCAAGGCGAGCAACAGCTTCCTATCCCCTGCAATCAGAGCTGATCAGTGTGAAACCAGCTTAGTGCCTGCATACCCAGGCCTGAAGGGGAAAAAGGAAACTGTCATCATAATTTCCTAAAAATGATATAGTGTGTAAAGATGTTTCCTTTGGTGTGCAAGACAAACAATGCAGAGGTGTAAAGGAACGGCAGAGGCTTAAAGCAGCATGTCTTTATTTTTATATATTCATATTTTTTTTAAAAAATAATCAACACAATGATTCATGAAGGTAATATGGGAAATGTTTTACATTCAGTGTCTGCAACACAAGCATAAGTGTGTAGGAATTTTCAATGAAGTGTGAGCACTGAGAGATACCTTACTGCTGATGACACTTGCTGTTTTATTACTATGTAAACATGGTATAGGACAGACTCAGATACAGATATGATGTACATTTACACATCGTTATATGAATTTGTGTCTCAGGATAGGGGAACACTGCCCTCTGTGTGTCACAAGATCAAGTCCCCCCAGACTCATGTCTTGTTAGGGATGAGGAATGAGTAGAGGGGGAGCTCTTTGGGCAGACCCAGAATAAAGGCACTGCCAGCTGTGGCACTAAGAAGGCAACAGAGGACTGAGGAACAAAAGGGGAAAAATGGAGGGGTAGAGGGCACAATCTCTAGAGGCCCCTGAGCTTCACTGCCAATGTGTGTAAATCAGCAGGCAGCTCACGGCTGCAATGAGGTAGAAAATAAAAAAAACATAAAAATGTCCAAGTGAAATAAGAGGCAAGGAGAAATCTTTTATGATGAGCCTAAATCATCCTTACAGTGCCTTAGATCCACTGACTGGCTCAGCTTGTCTTTTCCAGATGCAGTCCATCATACAATGTCTGCATATAGGGACAAATGACTCAAATTACCCCACCTGCTACTCTTGTAATACAAATGTAATGAGTATCCTAAATTTGCATGATAATTATTCATAGCACCCTTATAGACCTATGATGAATTCATTAAAATACACATAAAATTATGGGATTTCCTGAATCAGAAAGTTTTAAGTTCTGAAAAGAAGCTCGCCAAAATATCTCAATCTTGGACATTGAACATGCAGCAATAATGAAAACTATATTCAGTTTGTGACTCAACGTGTTTTGCTGTAGATGGACAATTTTTCATTATTATTGGACACAAGTTACTCAAACACACACACACACACACACACACACACACACACACACACACACACACACACACGCACATATATTTATATAAAGGAAACACAAAAATAAGTTCCGATGCTTTCTGGCTGATTTTTTGGTCACCTTTGACTCCTGGCAGTGCGTTCACTCTAGTGGTAGCATGAGACGGAGTCTACAACCCACACAAGTGGCTCAGGTAGTGCAGCTCATCCAGGATGGCACATCAGTGCGAGCTGTAGCAAGGTTTGTTGTGTCTGTCAGCGTAGTGTCCAGAGCATGGAGGTGCTACCAGGAGACAGGCCAGTACATCAGGAGACATGTAGGAGGCCGTGGGAGGGCATCAACCCAACAGCAGGACAACTACCTCCTTCTTTGTGCAAGGAGGAACAGGAGGAGCACTGCCAGAGCCTTGCAAAATGAGCTCCAGCAGGCCACAATTGTGCATATATCTGCTCAAACAGTCAGAAACAGACTCCATGAGGGTGGTATGAGGGCCCGACATCCACAGGTGGGGGTTGTGCTTACAGCCCAACACCATGCAGGACTTTTCATTTGCCAGAGAACACCAAGATTGGCAAATTTGCCACTGGTGTCTTGTGCTTTTCACAGATGTAGGCAGGTTCACACTGAGCACATGTGACTGACGTGAAAGAGTCTGGAGACGCCGTGGAGAACGTTCTGCTGCCTGCAACATCCTCCAGCATGACTGGCGGTTGGCCCTGGGTTCTTCCTAATGCAAGACAATGCTAGACCTCATGTGGCTGGAGTGTGTCAGCAGTTCCTGCAACACGAAGGTATTAATGTTATGGACTGGCCCTCCCGTTCCCCAGACCTGAATCCAGTTGAGCACATCTGGGACATCATGTCTCGCTCCAACCACCAGCGCCAAGTTGCACCACAGACTGTCCAGGAGTTGGTGGATGCTTTGGTTCAGGTCTGGGAGGAGATCCTTCAGGAGAACATCCGCTACCTCATCAGGAGCATGCCCAGGTGTTGTAGGGAAGTCATACAGGCACACAGAGGTCACACACACTACTGAGCCTCATTTTAACTTGTTTAAAGGACATTACATCAAAGTTGGATCAGCCTGTAGTGTGTTTTTTCACTTTAATTTTGAGTATAACTTCAAATCCAGACCCCAGTTATTTGAGTGTTCCCTTTATTTTTTTTTTAGCAGTGTGTGTATATATATATATATATATATATATATATATATATATATATATATATATATATATATATATATTTTTTTTTTTTTTTTTTTTTAAATATATATATGTATGTTCACATACAGTAGACTCCTCTATTATACTTAAGAAGTTACTAAACTTAAACAAGAAACTCACACTTATGAAGACACTATTATTGCTATTTCCTTTGAGGTACACAGCAGTGATGGTGTTGTTGTGTCAGTTTGTACTGATGAGAAGGTCCATGTGTAGCCTAGACACTAATTTAGCTCCTCTTAGCTTGGCAGGATCTGAACTTGGACATACCAAAGCTGACATTGAATGGAAGTGAAGGCAATAATCTTCTATCCAGGGACTTATTTAGCTTTGCAAGCTCTTGTAACTCGACCTTTATACATTCACTTCCTCTGTCAGAGGGCTATTTTACCAAAATAAGCTATTTACAGATTTGACATTGAGATGGGACTTCGTCATGAATGTGAGCGTCTTGCAACCAGAGGCATTGAACTTAGAGCAGGAGAAGAGAAGAAAGAGGAAACTGGGGTGATCAATTTGCACAGGACTGGCAGATGATCAGCTGGAGCGCAAAAGGGTGTAAGTCCTACAGAGGGCTGTAATTTCAGTTGGAACTTCACATGTGTCTCTGACCTGCATTGATTACAAGCAAGGCTCCCAAGCCATCCAGGGTCATTACTCACCTCGCTAACAAGTACTGTAAATCAGCTGCAGATCACTAACCTGATATTAGAGCCACTGCAAGAAAGTAAACAGGGCCAGATTACGGTGCCGGCAGCCTTATAAATAATCTGCAGCGAGATGGATCAGGGGTGAAGTGTGGGAGATGTTTATAACAGGTGGACAAACACCTGCCACTTTGATAAGCCTGATTTACTTTGAGTGACATGTCAGCACATAGCTCTACCCTTCCTGACAGGCTGGACTGCCAACCTCACACCCTGGAACATGAGTCCTGTTTGTACCAGTGATGTGTACAGTAAGTGAGAGAGATGACGAGCCAAACTGCAGCAGTAACAGCTTCATTAGTATAAAATATCTGCTGTATGTGAAGGGGCATAAACTGGTAGCCTGCTTTCTAAGGCCAGAAAAACTGACTTTCAGACCCTGGAGCAACTTGTGTCTCCTGCTCCAGACACATGCTGGTCCTCTCTTGACATCAAGCACCTCCCACAAGGCTGCTGGAGGGAAAAGAGAGCAGACTGAAAACATGTGAGAACATGTGGTGCTGGTAATAAATGAGCCATTTAGGCCCATATTTATTGGCCTGCTACTAACCCTGGTCTTCCCCTCATAATATTACACATTGAAAAATCACTAAAATAAAAACAAATCTGCACCTCAAATTGCAAACATATGAATTTTCAGAACAGCCTGTCATGGCTGTTGTTAGCTTTCACTTTAAATACATCATGTCTTCTTGCAATATCATAAGCCAGCAGAGGAAACTAATTCATCTGCTGCCATGAGTTATGTTAACAGAAACTGACCTCAATTAAGGGTGACTTACATTTAAAAAGTGTCTATTTCGAATTTTAAGATTTAGGCCAGGAGGGGAGCTTTAATGGAATGCTGACATAGGGCCTGTCAGAGAGGTGATATATTTCCTGCAAAATGCCTGGGGACACCACATAAATAAGCTTGAGGTATTCCTGACAGAAACTCTCCATGAAGCTGTGATGTGACCTACTGCTGAGTGACCTGGTTAAAGAGCAGAAGAAGCAGCTGACAGCCTGATCAGGATTACATCTCTGAAGTGGTTAAGATGTGGCTTTTAACCCTCTTCTCAATTTTGAATGCAATGGCATAAAACAACGGCAATATTTTTTAATGTAGAAGGTATGAAGTATTGAGGATTAATGTCTAGTTTATAACAAATGTTATAGTTGGCAACTTGTGTCAGAATTACCTATTTGAACTGTAAGCCTTCAGCGTGAAATTACTACCAAAGCAGATTTTATCCCACAGGGGTTAATTTTGTTTTATATTTCCATCATCTCTTTCAGCGAAGCCAAATTTATTTATTATTACCAAGCAGCTCAATCTATATATTTTTGGCTGTTGGAAGTGACTCTTTATGGTTTAAAGTATTAATTAGTGATATTCTGGTATCATTAGTGTTATTTAGTGCTCAGAAGATTAATGACACACTGGCATTTATCTTCAAAACATTATATCTTGATGTTAAATTGCAATAAAAGCACCTGTATATTCTGAGGATATGGCAATCCAAATCAAACTGGAGATGGGGTGAAGTTGACATCCATTAAGGAAACTCTTTATTGGCACATAAAACTGAGAGGTAGCACATAGCCTTGCTTGCCTTTGACAACCTGACCCATTGCCAAATAATAAGAGATGGGCTTTTTGGAAGGAGTTGCCACACTGTGTCAGCAGTAAGGAAATATGTGTTTATGTATTTAAATCCACAGTTTGTTCTTTTACAACAAGAATTGGGTTAAAATCCTCACTTTCATTTGTCATCCTAGTGGCTTAATTACCCATTGTTCAAGTTTCGCTCTACTGCCCTAAAACAAAGCATTTGTTCTGTATGTTGAATGTTGTAGACCTACATCCTATAAGTAATTATAGTTATATATTACATCTCCAATTAGTAGGGAAGCTTTATCTCTGCACTATACCATAAAGACCAGGATTTATGTTTGCTTTGAATGTCACCCAGAGGACAGAGGACTATGGCTCATCACTCAGCAGGAACAAAGCAGAGGGACAGGAGCAAGAAGAAAAAAATAGATACAGTGAGTTATTGGCTAATGAATGAATTTTCTTTCCATTTTCCTCCCAACCTTGAAAAGCCTTGACAAGGCCATGTACTCTCTACATCCAAATATAAATGAAGACATTACCCTAATGTACAAAATTGTTGCACAACTACATTTTAGTGAGGAGATTGTAAAATTATTTGTACAGTACAAATGTGTCCTCAGTGGAAAATGCTCAGCTAAGGCCACATTGCCTGCTGTCAAACAGCCCCTTAGAGAGCTATAAGCACCCCAGCTTTCTATGTGGGTGACTGCCTTATTAGTGCACCTCAGCCATTTCACTCAGACATGTGGCACAACCTACCATCTGCCATGCTGTGATCCTCTGCCCAGCAAAGTCTCTCAGGTGCCATAAAATAAAAATAAAAAGTTCCTTCTGAAGCTTAGGACAAAAGTGCTGACCAAATGAATAAAAGAAATACAACGGAGTCTTTTAACCAGGAAGATGTGCACATACTGCCAGCTTTATTGTGGTTAATATCAGTAGGGACTTCACTGCACGGCATTAAAGAGGACAAACAATGTCATTCATCATTCAGGCTGAACCTATATTGATTAACATTTTTCACATAGATTTTTGTAATTAATTTATTCTCTGAACCCCTCCTTCTTTTCTTATGGTAGCTGTCATTGTCAATTTGATCTGCAAACATCATGCCAAGATTTGTGTCCTCTGTTCCAGAGGTCACATATGATTATCTAAGGGACTCCATTGCCACCTTGTGGTTTAAATAGAAGGTTAAACAAATGAAATAAAGCCACACAAAAAAAGGGGGTGGTTAATATATTTTTATTAGTTTACATTTACAAAAACATCAAATAAGCCAAAAAGCAGTGTATGAAAATGATGTAAATATCCACAATCTCAAGAGAAAATAAATTCATACAAAATGGTAGAAAAAAAAACAGTTATTCAGATGAAAATATTTCAATCAGTTTCTCACAATTTAGAATAAATGCCAGTCAACATACCATGGATTTATTTCATGTCTTGATCATTTTAAACTGCAAGCAAGAGAAACTAACAGAACGTGCCCAACTTCTATGCAACTTAAATTAGGTTTATTTACAGAGCATACAACTCTGCCAGATAGTTTTTAGGAACAATTCCTATAGCTCCATTCTTCTCTCCGACCCACCAGCCAAAATGGTTGTACTCCTGAAAGGTAAAAGAAATGGATACATTGAAAAACTAATCATACTGAGCTCTCTTTTACTTATAATAATAGCAATTAGTAGCAACAATAAGCAACAGCAGAGCAATTGACATCTAAAATATCTGCTTTTTGCAGTCTTCATCCACATATCAGATACAGATGGGTAAGGCATGCCAAATGACCAAAACAGACCCAAACAAAAACAAACCTCGTAGATCAGGGGTGCCCAAAGTCTGTCCTCGAGGGCTGCTGTGCTTGAAGCTTTTCAATGCGTTCCTGTTCCAACACACCTGGCTTCCATCAAAGGGATCAAACAGCCTATGAAGTTCTGCACAATGAGTGATTAGTTTATGTCAGGTGTGTTGGAGCAGGGATACCTTGAAAACCTGCAGAATTGTGGCCATTGAGGACCAGAACTGGACACCTCTGCAGTACATGCTATGTGATCTAAATATGCTTTGCATGCTTTTTTTCTCTTTTCTTTTTTACTATTTTGCAAACACAATACACTTCTCTGACTGTTTTATGTTTTTTGTCCAATTTTAGTTTTTTTTATTTAATTTGGCACATTTTTATCCCTTAATTCTTGGCTTATTATGTCTTGTTTTGGATTTGTTTGTTTATTGTCATTGCAGGTCATTTCAAACCTCTTAAATGTTATTTTATGTTACATTCTGATTTTATTCTTTTTATAATCATTCTGTGTATAATACTTCTGTGTCCGCTGTATTGCTTTTGGCAATTTTGAGTTACGCTTTGTCTCTTTTCCCATCATATTGTAGCCATTTGAAACCTGTCTCTCTACATATGTGATAAACTTGGCATAATTTTTGGATCATCCAAGTTTAACATTTGTTGTGTTCTGGCACTTTTTGTTTGATCTGGCTCAACCTTTCTGCATCCCCATGAAAACTTTGATCATGATAAATTATTTTGTGTTTTTGTAGTCATTTTAATCTTTGTTGAAATATTGTATGTTAACATTTTTCATTTACTTATGTTCTCTTTTTCTTCTTATCGGATTATGCTTCCTTTGGAGGAATACATTATCTTGCTGGGATAAGATGAGGAGCCCCTACTTCTTTGACTTTCCCTGACCAATGCCTCATAGACCCATTCAGTAATGTATCTGCCTGGATTATCTTTCTACCTGGTGTTAGTTTTAGGATTACACACTCTTTTCTCTCATCCATAAAATAACCTTATTATACACAAAGAAATTCACACATATATCTGTCGCAGCTTGACAAGTAATAGCTCCAAATGGCAGTCAGCATGCTGCGATGAGAGGATACTATGAGGAAATATCTGAGACAAGGGGAGGATAAACTTCCATCTCTTCTATGGACGAGAGCCTGACCTTACATCAAAGCCTCCAAACATTTGAAATCATATCCTGACAGGACTGAAAGATGACAATACTTCTGTAACATTTCAAGTCAGAACTCAGGAACAAGATGATTCCACATCCCTGTTCTAGTTATTGATATGTTTGTATATATGTATGTATAATATATATACACATATATACAGCACTGTGAACAACCAGCTTCTTTAGAGATGACCTTTTATGGCTTTCTCTCTTTGTGGAGGGCCAATGATCATCTTCTGGACATCTGTCAAGTCAGCAGTCTTCCCCATGATGGTGTAGCCATCTAACCCAGACTGAGAGACCATTAAAGGTTTAGGATATCTTGCAGGTATTTTGAGTTAATTAGTTGATTAGGGTGTGGCACCATGACTTTCTAAGATTGAAGTTTTTCACAATATTCGAATTTTCTGAGATACTGCATTTTGGGTTTTCATTTTCTATAAGCCACAATTATCAAAATTTCAAGGACTGAATATATGAAATGTTTCATTATGTGTAATGAATATAGAAAATATATAGGTTTCACATTCTGAAATGAGTGATAAAAATATTGAAGTTTTTCACAATATTCTAATTTTCTGAGTTGTACCTGAAAATACATATATTTTATTTCTTCTTTTTTTTTTTTTTTTTTTTTATAAACACACACACACACACACATATACATAGGGCATGCAGCATATTGTGACAACAAGCACTCCCAAGTCTTATAATCTGCACCAGGGTCCTGACTGGGGGGTCTCACAGTTGAAACACCATACCTATTTCTGAGCTGTGGAATGGGGGAGGGATACAATGAAAAAGGGAGAAAGGAGAATGGAGGAGGAGGGAAGGAGACGGCTGTGCCTTTAGCTGCAGCTGGCTGCTGCAGTCCAGACGGGTTTTATGGCCATTGCCCTCGCAGCAGGCAACAACCCCCAATACCAAGGTTTCAGCTAATGGCACTCCCAGTCTGAGTGAAAGGGCAACTTGATTCTTGGTCCTTTTCCACACACCAAGAAGGTGCAATAAACAGGCATTTGGTAAACGAGCATTGAGAGGTTTGTCTGCCTTGAGCATTTGTGCCTCTCCATTAGCAGTGAAGTTAATATCAGCACATTCATCTGCAGAGAATTAATTCAATGATTCAGATTTTTGAAACCACATGCTTTCTATTGAACATTGTGCCATTTGTGGAATTGACAAGCAATGTTTTCTTTGGCAACTCAGCAACATGCTTTTATCGTTCATTTGTGGTATCAACTCAGTTTTAAAGCATGCTCCTTCTATATTATCCAATTTAGGATTTTGTAACTAATGTAAAGTCATTTCTTGTTGTACCTATGAATAGTAAACTCCTCATAGGAAAGTTCTGAAGCACGTACAATAGTCTTCTTTACATTTTGCTGCCACTAGATGGCAGACTTGAATTTTGAAAAGAGACGTGGCCAGTTGACAGCAATGTGTCCCAGTCGACTCCATGCTCTATAGAAACCTAACCAGACAGGAAATATAGCCTCTCTAGGTGGGCTACATGTTACAATTTTCTATGATATCCATCTTTTTATTTTCAAACTGATGTCTAAAAGCATCCCGTTAAATGTATCACAACAAAATCCACTCCAGTGCTCACATGAACCTGCAAAGTACAAAAAGTCTCCTGTCTAGTTACATAATAAAGGTACAGAATGGCCCCTCAGTTCTCCCACCCTTGCTGAGCTGACAAGCCTCGGAAATTGTGCGTCCACCACACGTCCTCACCTGCTCTTAATGCTAAGCCTGAGTTTCCTGAGAACATACATTCCTATTTGGCGAGGTGAGAGAGATGTCTGAGAGGTGTGTGGGCTCAGGTCTCCTCAGCGCCTAGTATGGCAGCAGTGACTCTGTGCTGAAACAGTCCAGATGGAAGTGATGGAATGGTGCTCTGTGCCAGCTAAGCTCACCCCCGGCCAACAGCACTAAAACAGTTTCCGTTGTGACACAACTAATCCCCATCAGAGTGCCACAGAAAGAATTTTGCCCAGTCTGCCTTTGACCAGCAGCCGTCCACCTCTGGCAACAGGCCAAGCCCTGCCAGTAATGAATCTAAATAGTCAGTTCCTCAGAGGGCCTCAAAACAACTCACTTATTTAGGTGGTCCATGACCAGCAAAACCATTTTAACTGCAAACCATTTCTTAAAGTTTGAAATAGAGATGGATTTTTGCGTCATGAAAACATTTTAAGAAGAAAACATTTAACATCACCGTGAGAGCCATGTTGAACATAATTGATGTATTTAAAAATGTTTTAAAAATTGTGCCTTTCAGTTAATCAGTCTGTGAAGACAGCTCTCTGACAGCTGTGCCAAGTAAAGCACAAAAATAGGTTTTTCTGTTCAATACTTTAAATAAAGTTGTTGCTCTCTCGAGGCTCATTTCATGTGAAGCTTGTTGCCAGACCATTAACAATACAGCACTGGCGAAGCTGATTACGAGCCAAGTAATCTCTATACATACTTTGCTCAAGATGTAGACGGCATCTCCACGTTTGAAGGACAGCTCATCTGGGAGGTCCCCAGCACAGTCCCACAAGCCCTGGTAGTAGTTATGGTAGTCTGTGCTCTTATCAACTGGATGGGAAAAGAAAAAAAAAAAAAAAAATCGGTAATTAGGTGACAACTTATTTTGTTTCAGCAGAATCAGGTTCAGTGTACAGCTCTGTTACTCTGTTGTCAGCACAAAGTTCATCCAGCAGGAGGCAGTGCAGAGCATACAGCAGGATTTAATGGTCCAATGCTGCCTAAAGCAACACAGTAGCATTGTTCCATTTCCAAGCTTAAAGGGCTATTCATTCTGTGCAGACTTTGAGCATGCTCCTGGCAATGTTTTCCTCATAAAGAAATGCACAAAGAAAAATTGTGTAAACTGTTATGCTTTAACCATGTTGTAAACTACGTCTTGGTAGCTGCAGTTTACACTTTAATATCAATAACTGCAGCCATTTTGACTTTGGTGGTGAGCCGCTTTGCTTGCTAATTTAATTATGCAGTAGAGAGAGAGACATATAAATACTTCTGTAGCAAAGAGTCCCCCAACACACCATTTATTGTAAAAAGGAAGTTGGTCAGCTGGGAAGTTATTTCCAGTTCTGTTAACTTTCAGTTGTTTAAAGAACTTCCTCTGTTGTCACTTCTTTTAATCTGTGACTTTTTCTGCACAGTCAGAATCATCATTTGTTGGGCACTCTCTTCTATCCTCTACATCATTGGGTAAAATTATTATCATTTTAAGAATATACAAGTGACAGGCTTGCATACTTATATTAAGACAGAAAAATGTCAGGTTTGTGTACCTGCAGAAGGAGGAGCAGGCTTGTTTGATGGTTCAACCTTTGGAGGAAGTTTTGCTGGAGTGGGCATGTCTTCTTCTGAAAAAAACATCAAACTGATACATTACTTTGTGTGGTTTACACTTGCTGATAGCCAGATAATAGACCATTTGAATTAGGGAAAAAGTAAACCATATAAAAAATTAGATTTACCCAATATTTTTTGGATATTAGTACAAAATATGAACAAACCTGGAAGCTCTTCATATATTTCATCACCAGGTTCAGTTGATGTTGAAGGTGTAACAAATTCGGTAACAGCTTCAACATCATCGTACAACTCATTTCCTTCCTCGTCTTCTTCTGGGATGATGCCTGTCATATCTACAAAAGAAAGGAGAACATAGATCTGTCTGAACCAAAATTATGAAAATGCCAATTTGTTCCTCAACTTAACCAATTCTTATGGTAGCAATAAAGTTGGTATTTCAGATAAAAACAGAGCATAATAAAACATTTTTATGACTGGAAAAGTTCACACCTTTCAAAACAAAGTCTATCTGTTTCACCCATTCATCCGCCTCTTTCACCGATGACGCACAAAACTGTGGTGAAAGAGGAAAGAAATGAAAACTGCAGTCAATGAAGTGTTCAGTTCAATATGTGTTAATTAACATAAACAAATAATACTGCATTTATGCATAGTAAAACGTTCCGCATGGAAAAGCATGAATGTTAGAGACACTCATTTAGAATTTTTAAAATATGCAGACTGGATTGAACCTGTGCAGAGTGAAATGAATGATCCAGTTTTAAAAATAAATCTTAGTGGTCAAACACATTAGACTCTATACATAGGAATTACAGATTTAGGTTGATTACAACTGAAAGATGTAAGGCAGAAAAGTATACCTGATAGACTCTTTTGTCTGGAGCAGAAATTTCAAAGCAGCAGTCTTTTTTTGAGTCTTTCCGCAGGGTGTTGTTCATTTTGACGGAGTACCCTATGATACTAAACTCACCTTTCTGCTGCTTATCTGGTTAGAGGAAAGAAAGACATCACTGATGGGTGAAATACAAACAGAAGTAATCCTTCTGTGGAGGTTTTCTCAGGCATTATGTGATGTATACACTTTGAAAAATATGAGAAAAATATAACAAACCTTTCTCACTGCCATAATAGTAGAAGGTATGATGGCTCAAAGCACACCATCTTTTCTGCCACTCAGTGCCAAAAAAGCTGTGATCTGCACATGTAAAACAACTACATTAAATCTAAAGAAAGACAAATTTCACATATATGGTAAAAAGTAAATGAATAACAAAAGCACTGATGAACAATGTTATTTTGTAAACTCCATTCTTCTCTGTAAAGCTATCCATTATTATCTGGTTATTGTTAAAAATGTTATGGCTAAAAAATAAAAAGTTAGAATCCTCTTTTCTAACATGAATTAGCATAACACCAACCCTTTCTCCGCTTCTCAAGATATCCGGCTTTAAAAACAGAAGTAAGGTCCTGAGCTGGCACAGGTGGTAACTGTTGGGTACCTGGAAAAAGAGGTAAAGAAATCCAAATATATAAATGTAGCTAAACTCATCATCATCTTGTTTTTTTTTCTATACAGAAAAGTACAAAGAATACTCTAAAAAAATGTACAGATGGATTTCTGCTCACGCTTTACCCTCATGTATTTGTTTATTTGATAATAATTAACCGCAAAAGTCACAGAGCCTTTAATCGGGAATGTTTTACTTATCAGTGGAGGTGGTTTCCCTTGCAGCATGCAACTTCAATGCGATGTCCAAATGCTGTGTCAAAATTGCTTTGTATGAAAGAACAGCCATAAAACTAGCAGCTGCTCACAGCCTATAAACTCACCTAATCACCAAGGATTTCCCTTATACTCTACTTAATAAAGTAAACATAACATTTTGCTTAGACAGCTGTGACAGTTCACACTGGGTTTAAGTTGCTGTATAATGTTTATTTCCAACCTGCAGCTATATAGCAGTAACTTTCAGCTCCCTGACTGTTGGCTGAGAACAGTAAAATATGCTGTGACTATCAAAAGGGTGGGGTGATGGAAGTGCTGGTGGGTTGCAGTTGTGCCCTCAAATTGCTTCCCAACTATGTTGCCAAGTTACAGTTGGACTGTCTCCCTCATTGTGACAGTCAGTCACTTTCTCCAAGGAGCAGACGTAGATTTGTTTATTTTCATGCCACTTGTCCCCTGTGTTAATCTAAAGCTTGTGAGCAGTTGTTAGTCCACTCCAGTAGTCTGCTAAGGGCCTGTGTCTTACCCTCGCATGCATCATCATCCTTGTCTGTGCGCTCTGACTGCAGCGACCCTCCATCGTTGTTGCTGTCAACTTCCTCCTGATCATCTGAGTCATCTCCACCTAATGGAGTACACAACAAGCTGTGAAGTGATGGTCATGACCAGGTTGTGGTGTCATACAGTGGTTTTCAAAATGTGTGTATCTAAGCATAGGCATTTCATCAGTTCAAATGATCTTTGTCCATCCTATGTTGTCTGGTATGACTTTTATCCTTTTAGCTGTGAGTTTTGATAGTGATCTGTATTCCATGACCTCCAGGTTAGGAGCGACTAGAGCAGGGGAGGGCAACTCTGCTCCTCAAGGGCCGCAATCCTGAGAGTGTTCGGAGTTTCCCTGCTGTAACACACCTGACTCGTATCAATGGGTAATTAGCAAACTTGAGCAGAGTTTGACTTCAAGCTCTGCACAAGTCTGCAAATTAAGTCTGACAGGTATCAGGATGTGTTGCAGCAGGGAAATTCCCAACACTTGCAGCACTGCGGCCCTTGAGGACCAGATTTGCCCAGCCCGGGACTAGATTAACAGTTGCAGATTTACTGAATCATTCGAAAAGGAAAAAGAATAACACTCACTTCTGTCCTTGAAATCTTGTGGGAAACTATTTGGGAGAAGAAATTGATATAAACAGCTTTAAAATACAGCAGAAGAGCATATTTAATAATTAAACAATTTAAAACGGGAAATGCTTTAAGTAAGGGTAATGCAGCACTACCTTTGTTTAACGTCTTTGATTCGTTTTATGAAGATGTCTCTCCTCTCTTTTGCCTTCTTGCTTAAACTTTCCCCTTTTAATCCATCACCGAGGAAATTCTCCAAATCTAAACAGCATTCCAGGTGAAACATTCATGCATGGTGTGGTTATGTCAAGGCACAACAACGCAGAGAAAGCAGCAGCTTAAAGGTTTGACGCCAAATATTTATGAATAACACTTTGTAAAAAAAAAACCAAAAAAAAACGTGTGGTTCGACTTGATTTGGCGTTTTTAAAAAAAAAAAAAAAAAAAAAAAACACATCCATAGCATACTGAATGTATTCTTCTTCCTCTTTTTGAAGAAAAAAAACAAAGCAAAACGATTTAAGACTTGTAACAAAAAAAATTAACGCGGAAAACAGCGCAGTGTAAATAAATAAAAACTGTATAAATGTTACCTGAAATGAGCGTCGTCAGCTCATCGGGAATCGCGCGCATTGTAAACTTGTAAGGTTGAGGTTATTGCCTGAAGCAGTGGACCGTGGCAGCAGACTAACTTCTCCTGATACGGAAGCAGCTCAGGCTCAGTGACACGGAAGTCCACTTGCTAATTATAAATGACAACACAGTCCCGTAGCAAGACTTTAACCAACCTGCACTTTCACAAGCTCCACACTGACGTTTTTTGTAGTTGTTTTAATGGAGTTGCTGGTGTTCATGGAGTATTATTGTCTGCGGTTAAAGTATTGATCATATGTTAGCAGATTGAACATTTCCCTGCCACTCAATGGTGCTCATTATCTGTACATTACAGGGCTCTGGCTCATTTTAAACAACGATGCAAGCACTTTAGGTTTATGAATATGTCAACGCTGTAAATCTCAACAGATCGTTAATAGTTGATGAGTCTGCTGGTTCAACGCGTTTCTACAGTCGCCTCCATCTTTTTGCAGCAGATAAGAGTTCGGCTGCACTTATTTAGATAATGGGAAATTACTGTGCATATCTTTTGACAAACCCCATGGTGAAATCCATGCAGCAGTGATGACGTGAGAAAACAAGAACTTCGTCCTTTCATCAAGTCAAGCCAGTGCCTCCTGGTGTATCGAAGACAAAATAGTCTTTTGTCTTGTTGTTTATAAAGATGTCCATCATTCATTTGTCATCTTTGACAAGCAGTATCACCCAATCCAGGCTAAAACGACGAGCCTTTGAACCTTATAGCTTGTTGTGGAGAAATGAGACGGAAACCTCAGAGCAGTAGACCTACTAAGAAGAGTTCTAGATTTTACTGCAGCTGCAGGTGTTTCACTGTTTATTCAGAGATGTGTGGAGACGTTTCATTCACATCAGAGTGGAAAAGATTAACGAGAGCCTATAAACCATGAGATTATGCTTTTTTTGTTGTTGTTGTTGTTGCTTTAAGCATCTATGCTAAATAGATATAGCTTCTTATCAATTTGAAAATTACTATTAAGCATTTCAGATTCTTCTTGTATATTCATTTCTGCCCTTTCATGGTTGTTCTTGCCAGACATATGGTTACTGCTACCATTTTCTGATGTCACTTCCTGTTTAGTACTAATGCATTTTTTATGAGCCATGTGGTCATTTAAAACCTGACCCTCTACTGACCTGGCAGTAGTTCCTCCCAACTTTTTGGAGGAGTGGAGAGCCAGCTTGACCTCTGACCTCTGTGTGTGTGTGTGTGTGTGTGTGTGTGTGTGTGTGTGTGTGTGTCTGTGCAAAAGCAGAGGGGTCCACTGGCAGAGAATTATGTCCAGCTTCTCATAAAGCTTCATCTTGCTGACATTGCAGAAGACTTGTTTGATGGCTTCCTTTCCCTTTAATTGCTCACATAATAAATTTGTAATCTAATTACAGTGTTAATCGTGATGTGGTGCTGAGACACAGTAAGCTATTTCAATAATAAAACCGAACATTGTCCTGAAAGTGGACTCTAATACAGCTGAAATGATTAACAGTTACAGAGGCAAAAAGGATCAATGAGTTTGGAATTAATAAATGACCACACCATGGTGATGTTTGCAATTAGTATATCCTGTAAACACTACAAAGCTGACACTGTGGCCCAGTTGACCTCAGAGGTTTCAATAACATCCTATATTTTATATGAGGCGCATACTGTTGCTGCCTTGTTTTCAATTAGGCTAATGCACAATTAGCATCACTCACAACCACTTTCAGTAGAGCAGTTCATCAGATCACTTCACAACTTTATTATTCCTTTATATTCTTTGCTTCTGATTCCGTGCATTACTGTCAACTTGTTGCCCCTTGTCTCCATGTAGTGGACAGATTCACAACATATGCACGCAAAATAAAAGGCTCTGAGCATAAGCAGCAGAATAAAGGCAGAGATACCGTCCTGTAGTTGGAAAAGCGCCTGAATCAGTGGGATTGTTAAATTTGTAATTGCTGTCTTTAGCTTTACTTTCCTAACAAAACATTTTCCCTGAACGTTAAATAATGTGTTACAATAAAACCAGCTGCTGCTGCGTTACGGAAGGTCTCTAATGGAGGGTTGAGCTTCAACTAATTGGATGTAATTCCATTAATGATAAAGCTATGGGAAGGATTAAAAGATCCCCATTTTATTCAGAATAGTGTTTTGTTTGTTGTTTGTTTTCTTTTACTATTGTTTACATTTTGTTGTGTTGTTTTTTTAAACCTATTTTTAAATATTCATTTAACATAACATAACACAACATAACATAACATAACATAACATAACATAACATAACATTAGGAAGCAAATATGACTACATTCCCCTGCTGTGTGATATTTCATCACTCTACTGCCAATGTGTTTTGTTGCAGCTAAAAAAAAAATCTGCCAATTTAAAAATCATGTGAATTTATATATCAGCTTGTAAACTATGTATTGCTTCGACTTCTTTGAATGAATCCTGCAAAGCTTTAAATAATAAAAAGTTTTGACAGCTACACCGCTACGAGGCGCGATTCTAATTCAAACAGATAGAATTACATCTCGGCTCAGGCTATAAACAAGCACCCTCTGTCCTGTGAGTTTTATAGGCAATAAAATTTAATGAGAAAGCCAAGAGAAGTCATAGCTTTTGGCCTGGGATTCCTAGCAGGCAATTCTTACTGATTTCCTTCTTTCTTTCTGTTCTTTTGCAAAAGCTTTTTCTTTATAGCAACAACGCAACCACGGCAATGTAGTCTATTGGGGTGAAATATCAACGAAATCCAAAATAATGAGAAGCAGTCATGTAAAATGGCTCATTGTATCATATTTTTTTTGTATTTCACAATTAATTATAACAATTTTTTACATTGAATATTACCCTGTCGTATCTTTAATTTAAAAGGTATTGGATTCTCCTTATTTTTAATTCTCATGTATTTTTCTTAACAGTTTGTTGGTTTTGTGGCTATTGTTGTAAAGTGTGTATTGGCCTGTTTATTTTAGTAATATTTAGAATTGTGAAACTAAACATAAATTCTTACGGTTTCTGTCAGTAAAATAAGACCAAAAGCAAAAGTGGTTCAAATTAGTATTAAGTTTTATTTCAAGAAAAAAATATTGATCTCCTTTGAAATCCATATAAAAATAAACAGGCGATGTCCTCTTTGAACCCTGTTGGAATAAAATCCACATATAGGCAAAATAGTAGTTTTGCTTCTTCGGTGTAACTTACCTTATTTGTCAGAGCTCTAAATTTTGCTTTAGCCTAAAATGACTCAACATAACTGAGTAAACGTCAAACGATGTCATTCAGTAGCTGAGGTTTTGTAGGTCCATTGTTGTAAGCGTTTCTGAAAAAAGCTGGAAAGTTTCTGATGGTAATGGCAGGGGACTCTGAATTGAGTCCGATAAACTCGGTGAGAAAGAAGACGAGGGGGAGAAAACTTGGAAATCCTGCAAGGAGGCGTCCAGGCCGGAGGAGCTATCATTGTCCTGGCCTATTGTTGCCACGCAGATTGGAACAGTGGGTGTCGGGTTTGGAAAATGTTTCAAATTTTTCTCATTGCTGGCCAAAGGGTTAACAGTTAGGCATTGGTTGTCCTCATTGTGTCCATTCTGACATTGTTGTGAAGTCAGAGTATTTTGGTGGAAATACCTTTCCCTCTGAAGGAGCGACGCGGCTGCGCTGCCGTCCGTCGCCTCCTCAAACTCGTCTTCAGGCTCCTCATCCAGGCACGCGTACTTCCCCTCACTGTCCCGGTTCTCCTTGCAGTGGGTCTGTCTTTTATGTTTCATCCGTCTGTTCTGAAACCACACTTTCACCTGCTTTTCTGTTAAATCCAACAAGGCTGCGATTTCCACTCGCCTGGGTCTGCACAGGTATTTATTAAAATGAAACTCCTTTTCCAGCTCCAGAAGCTGAGTGTTGGTGTAGGCAGTCCGGAGCCTCCTGGATTCCCCTACACCTCCAACTGCACTGTCTGGGATCTCAGGAGAACCTAAAAACAAACAACAAAAATAAAAACAAATGTAGATTTTTAATCACAGCAAGGTCAGTGATCAAAACATCAACACAGGTGAGTTGAGGGGAAAAATTGGCTCCGTGGGGTGAAACTTGTGGCAAGCGAGCACCAAGACTGGCAAGATTTATGGGCCCCGGGCTGAATATGATGGGTCTGCGTGGACAGAGCAGGACGGAGGGTGAAGATTAATGAACATAGCAGCTGCTGGTCCGTGTAAGAATAATCCATCACTCTCTATTACTGTCAAACATTAACGCTCTTACACTGAATCGCAAGTCAGTGCAATACTTGATGAGATTAAGCAAGCTTAAATCAAAAATCCTATGGTGGATTTAAGGGACGCCCACGTTGTACAAGGCCCAGGGTGCAGCACCTTGCCGAGGGGGGAATTCTCAGACAACGAGAGGCATTTTACATATGGTTATAAATCATCATGTCTTGCCTTGGGGGGAGAAGTAGTAGGGTGAGTAGTCAGTCGTCGTAGTTGCAGCAGCAGCGGCTGAAGAAGCAGCAGTAGCAGACTGGGTCTTCTTGATGCCTTTCTTTTCCTTCATCCACGGGTATTCCGGGGGTAGAGCTACTGCCTGTAGCGGGGTGCAGCCTTTCAGAGCTTGCTTTGAGCGGCTGTGGCGTGGGTGGACGTTCAGGCTCAGGCCAGGGATGGTTTGCTCAAAGGGAGGAGGAATCAGTGTCGACTGTGAAAGCGCTGAGCTCTTGATTGATGAACTCTGAAATGCATCACCGACAGGGTTAGAGAAAGATGTCAGGCACTCAGCGAGCGACGGCTGGCTGTTGATAAAACCGCTTTCTCGCCCAAATTCGTAATTCATCTCCTCCTTCTTGTCTTGAAAGTTCACTGATTCAGAGGAGGGGCAGAAATTATATTTAAAAAAAATTAATAAGCAGTTAATTTTCATAAACTACTTAACCGGTTATAGTCGTTTGGAGACCTCTATGCCTTAAGTATTGCTTTCATGAGGACATGGTTGGAATTAGACCGTGCTGCTTGTCACATGACTGAATCTGCCCAATGACAATTTGGGGTTTTATCAAAAGAAGCCACTGTCCCCTGTGATTGATCGAGAAAGTCTGAGGGGTAACGCCTCACTCCGGGGGCAGGGGTTGCTTTATTTACACTTTTTTCCCTGTTAGAAAGGGGGTGCCGTTAGTTCACCACTGACCGCCCTTTCCAAACCACTCAACCTCATGCACACACTCACACACCTCAACACACCCAAAACTTACCGAAGTTGCAGTTTTTGCGCGTCCATGCAAATGCGCTCGTGATGCCCGAAAGACTTTGATTTTCTAAGAACGCAAGACCACAATGAATGCATATCAGTTCCCAGGACATTTATCTTGAGTGTTTCTTGAAGTTTCTCTCTCAGAGGAGAGCAGCAACACCATGCAGACACATCTCTACTGACATATTCGCCCCTCCCCCAGCATATATAGAGACAGACCCAGAAATAATTATATAACATATTTCAGCGTGGTTTTGCCTTCTGGTATAATCTGAACGCATTCCTTTCTGTATGATATCTATTTTATTCGGTTAATTATTTAAGGTCTTTTCAAGAAGCCACATGGGAGAGAAAAAGAGCAGAAATGTAGGATACTGTGAATGTGAGGTTGAGTTATTTAACATTTGTCACTGTTTTACGGTTTAAACACATCCTTTACATCTAGTTTTTTTTTTCACCTATTCTATAGAAATAATGTTGACCCAAGACACCATGCCTACACTTTAGAATTATAGGTCTTAACTGAGAAAAGAAACCATTTGCCAGTGAAGTGTAAAGCTCTGGAAAGGTGGGGATCTGATGGCTGTTTATTGCTCAGGCTCTAAACAAAGAGCTTGGTATCCTGCGCGTGATCAATCTTTCTAGCCAAAAGGTCTGACAGCTCCTTGCCACTAACACGTTTAAACCTTCTAACACGCTGTTAGATCATGTGTAGTCAGTTAGAGGGCAACCTCACTGAGCAGAGCTTTGCGTTTTCATCTCTGAAATGTCGGGATTTTGGTGAAAGAATGGACGAGACGCACAACCAATGGCGCATAACAGCACCTCTCCGCAATCATTTCAAAAGAGATAAGAAGTTCACAGCGGCTTATAAAGGCGAACGTACAGATTTTTTTCCATTGCTAAAAAGGACTTTACTGGGAAATAAAAATACAGAGGAGAAAGGATTTAAGATTATAGAAACGGAGGGAGCAGCTTTTGCGTAGGAGCAATTGTTTGCGGAGGTGAGTGGGTGTTGGCATTCAGCACATCCCATTCACTGCCGTATCTCTCACTCCGCTTCACCCTTTAGAAATCATTCTTTTTTTGCACAAATTAGACTAATATTTGAAATGATTGCCTATAAATCTATATTTTGCTTAGCTGTTGTGAAAATGTGTCTTGAATATAAGACAGGTCATTTAAAAAAAGAGTTTATCCAACCTCTATCTATAGCCTATAGCCTGTTAAGTTAATAAAGAGGTAAAATAAAGAGCTGCTTTTAAGTCTTTATTAAAGTGTTGAATAAATTGAATACAAGCTTCTTTTCAGATACCTTTTTTATTCTTTATATATCTAACCATATTAACTCAATGTCGTTTCATTCAAATCTGCACAAAATTGTAACTTAATATTAGTTTCACACCTGAGCAGATTTGAATCTGAAGAAATTAGAATAACGAGGAACAAACATTCCTCTTGGAGAAAACACAGCTCTAACATATTCAATATAATACATATGCAGTAGACTGAGACATGATATTATCACCCTACAGCATCATATTTATGTATTATTTCTCTCTTGCTCAGACTTTTGACGACGAAACCGGATTTTGCTGGATGTTGTGAACAAATGTAGACTGAACGGTGTCTGGATGAAGCAGCAGCGACACGATTCCCGTCTGTTCTGAGCCGTCAAGATAGAGACATCTGGGAAGCAAGCCGTCCAACAAACCTGCGACCACAAACCAAGTGATATGGACAGTTCACATTGGAGTCACCCCCAGCGCAGATGTTGTTTCTATTAAGTGATCATGACGTGCAAATGTTTTTTCCATCCAAACACTAAATAAACAATAATTTTGTGGGGTTTTTTCAAGATCATGGAATATCTCATTTGACGTATACTTAAATATATTTTTATGAAAGTTTATTTATACAAAAGTCTCATATGTAGGTTGAAATGTATGCATTAAAGTAAATATTGTATTTTGAACAACAAGATAACCTAATTGTTTATTGTATGTTTTTTTGTTTTTTTTTTGTTTTTTGTTTTTTTTTGTCATGAAAGCTGCTCATACCATTTGACGTTATTGAATAATATTCACCCCATGAGCCTGGATGTGTGTCATAAAAACAAAGACAGAATTTTCACATTGCAACTTTATTTATTGAGCCTCCAGGATTTATGGGATGATTGGGATAACACTCCAGAGCATATAGGCCTGCAAATAAAACAACTTTGTATGAAAATGTTGTGAGACGCTCAGAAGCTTTTATTTTGTTTGTTTATTTTGTTAAATATATTTTCTGAAAATCAGTTTTGGATATGTACTGCTATTAATACTATTACTAAATGAAATTTATGTATAAGACAGGCTGTATGAAATGATATCCACTGCTTAAACAATATCTCAGGCTATTTCGTCCATGTATTGGGATCCTCTGTGCCAGTTCTGTCTCTTCACCACGTTGTTATGGCGTTGCGTAAAAGTGACACGCCATTTCACGCAGACTTTGTGTTTCACATGTTCATTTTAAGATTTTTCTCGTGTTGCTAAACTAGCACAACAAATGGTGAAAGTAAGGCTGAAAATATAGAGCAGGTTGTCGGCCTTTGACTGTGTAATGAGCTGGAAAAACGCTTTTAATAAGTAGCATTGGCACACCGCACGACTTGGGGAGTTATTAATACGTTATTTCATTTGACCAGGTTGGCCTCTTTTGGATTTAAACGCCCATGACCTGTAATGCAGCTGGGAGAGTCCAAAACAGTATATCCATTAATACGCCTTTTTTTTTTCTTCTTTTTTAAAAGTGAACTCATTGCCAAAGTAGCGAATATTTTTCAGGTTTATCACATAAAGAATATTGCAGAAAAGTCGGTGAGGGTAAATTGATAAGTGTTTTAACTAAAATTCAAAAGTTAACCTGCATCAGCCTGAGCTATCAACATTGTGGTCACCAGCGCTGGTCCTTCAATCTAAATGCGCTAAACGTTTAAGCAACTGATAAAACATGGGAAACCATATCATTCACATCCACTCGGGATTCGTCAAGACTAGAGATTGTGGCAGTGAGGTGTGTAACAGACTTTCCTTCTCCTGCAGAGTGGCCTCCCCTGTTACTGCAAGGTGTCAGAAGGTGTGATGTATTGGGGTCATAAAAGGTCTCCGCAAACAACTTCCTTGCAACGCTCTGTGTTTCTGCTGCATGGCTCCTCATGTGGCCGCTTACATACACGATATCCATTCTGTAACATTCAGGGGGATCAGACAGGAATGCCACAAATGCGCAACATTGTTTTCTGTGCCGAACACTACTATTTGTGTTTTTGGCAGAGGGGTATAATCTATGTTTAAAATATAATTTAAAATGTTTCAAATGTTCAAATGTTTAAAATATAATTTTAGCTTTAGCTCCGACAAAATAATTAGAGGACTCATGTTGAGAACGTTTTTGGGCGAGAGAAGGGCAGAATGGGTGAGGTGGAGAAATGGCGGGAGGGCTGGTGAGAGCAGGGTGAGTAAAAAGCGTCCTGTATCTCCTCTCTTGTAGCCTGCAGAATGTTGCGTTCATGGTACATCAATACACTCCCTCCTGGATGCCGACCTCCACTATAGATATTGTCTTTATGTATCAGACTCCAGCTTTGTGTTCTTTTCCATTCTGTCTAATTTTATAGACAATATGGGTTTTTTGATCTAGGTCAAATATAATAATCCACAAATGCAGATTAAAGAAGCACACGTTTCCCTTAAAAAGAGACAGAACCGAAAAGAACACAAAGCTGGAGACTGATACCTAAAGACAATAACTGGAGGTCTGCTTCAGGAGGGAGTGTTTTAATGTACCTTGAACGCATCATTCTGCATGCTATAGGATGAACCGCTGCCTCCACCTGCTGGTCGTGAAGGCGCAGCATCGAAACGAAGCACAATTCCGAAATTCAACAAGAAAAATGGATGGTGAGTTCTTATCTCAGTGTTTAACTTAAAATGGCTTCAACAAGGTGTTTATTTCTTTTTAAATGCGTAGCTTTAATCACAATGATTGAAAATAAAATGAGTCATGTTTGTTGTTTTGGAGTGCTGAATATGCTCCCTGAGTTTGCGGATATAGTTGTCCTGCTGCGACAAAACAACAAACGGATGTTTCTACTTTGAGACAGATTGTTGATTGAAAGGCTATAAAGTAATTAGAAGACAGGCCCATCTGCACTGCTGCAGTATCCTGAAACCCTCCTCTAAAATGTGCGTATCTGTGTGTGTGGGTCTGTGTGTGTGTGTTGCCTCATGCGTCTCCTTCTGCAATATTACACATCTGACCATTTGCTAGAACACAATCAGAAAATGTTGCTTGACTGTCAGTGAGCCTCCAAATGTTTTGCTGTTTTTGCGTCTTATAAATAGTTTAGGCAATGAACGTAGTATTTCTGCAGAGGGAAACTAGTGTAGTTTGAGGGTCAAAGACATGAGAGGCAGATCTTTCATCACTGATACCTGCAAATGTAGATTGGAATTAAACACTAAGTTAAAAAATCAATACAATTTGATTTTGCTTTAATATCTTCTCACTGTCTCCGAAACATTAGTTATGATGTTTAACATATGAGGGCTGCTCCTGTGTTAATTTCCATAAAGTCCTTCATTTTTCCTATTATTCAAGTTTATATTGAGGATGAATACTTGAAATTACCGTGTCCAACCCTTTACCTCAACTTATTAGTCAAAATATAGCTGAAAAAGTAAGCTCACCCTTACCATTCCTATCAATCCTAAAATAATAGCAGTAATTGTTTTATATTGTGCACATATATCTGGAAATCAACCTCATGTCAGCAGCTAAACAGAAGCCTTTTAAAAGGGGGGAAACAGGGTGGGGAGGGCTTTGGCAGACTTTTCCAGATTTCTGTTGCTCATTTTGGTTGTCAGCATTAGCAGTCGGTCGTAAAGCTCAATAAGATGTAGCCTCATAAAAATTCCTTGTGTAGATCCCTGTGTGTTTGTGTATTCCTCTGTAAGATAAATATATAGGTTTTTTTCTTTTTCATGTTTTTAATAAGTAGCAAATCAAAACCACATAATTGTTTTGTTCTGTACAAACTACTCTTTATTTTTTATGGAAATAAGGAATGAGGTATTTCACGTGTGTGCATGTGTTTCCACAGAATGCAATAAATTCCAACATGTTAAAAAAAAATGTGTAAGGCCGCTAAAAAATAATTTAAACTATGTTCATAGGTAGCTGAAGAACATTCAGGTAGTCAAGGATAAATGTCATGCATATAACAAATGGCAATAGAAATGTGTGCGGAAAATACAGTACAGGACATTTAAATTCACCACAAGACATTTTCTTCTCTCACAGACATCAAACCCTGGAATAGAAAAAAAAAAGAAGTCTGTTTTAACAACACCAATTTACAACAACACGTGTAGCCAGTTGAGAACATTACGCCCACCCTACCCACTCTCCTTTATCAGGTTCTAAACCACCACCCATCCGAAAGATTAGCTGTCTCTCCGTCTGTTTTTGTTTTCTTTCTTCATCTTCATCCGACGGTTCTGAAACCAGATTTTTACCTGTCTTTCGGTCAAATTCAGGAGTCTCGCTACCTCATATCTACGATCCCGGGGGAGATACATGTTATAGAGAAATTCCTTTTCTAGTTCCAGAATCTGATGCTTCGTGTACGGGCAGCGCTTTTTCCTGGTGGGCTTTGCATGAAGCCAGTTGGATGCTGGGTTGTCTGAAAAATTAGATCAAGAGATAATTTGTTAATAATCTCTAAATAAGATTGTTTGGTATTTTTTAACCACATTTGTTCATTAAACCTATGTATCTAAGTAATAACTCATTTGAATAAGTAATGGTGTCAGGTCATACAACCCTAATAATCTGCCATGAAAATACTTATTAGATTTTACCCTGAAACCGAATGTAAAAATTACAATAAAAAAAAGCATTCCTATGGTGATATAATTCATTTGAAATATAACATAATGCACGAGTAATCTTTGAAAATAAACAGCTTTTAAAAACATGCAGATATGAGCAAACCCCATGAAACAAGATTGTGAACCCAAAATATTTATCGATATTTTCAGTTAATTACATTGTAATTTGTTCCATCTAAATAGGTCCAAAATGTGATCACAGAAAAGGGAAAAACTGCGTGGCTTACTTGCATCTGGCTTAGTTTCTCCATCTGCAATCTGTTTCCCTTCGGCGGCTTTGGAGGTGGATGAAGTTTCGCAGTGAATCTCTGCAAGGGACGCTCCGTTTTCAATGCCAGACAAAAGAGGAGTGTGCGTCTCTAAAGTCGTGCATTCAGCATTCTCAATCAGAGGTTCTGGTTTTACCTCATAATGCAGGGATGTGGACGGTAATCCTGTTAAACACAGGGACGCAGAGAGGGGGTCCAAAGCCCAGGCGCGCGTAAACACATCATCGCTGTCTCCGCTTGTGTAATGGTGATGGATATAAGTCGAAGTGGCTGAGTTTGGAGTGTGGGCCGAGATGGTACTCCAAGATCCACCAAGAATAGAAGATTTGGGCTGCAAAGGGCAAGACTCCTGTTCGCCATATTCGGCGATGGCTGCCTGCTCCACCCCTGCAGCTAATGAGTACCTCGGTGTCATAGCTTCCTGCTCAGAGAGAATGCGCGAGTCAACAAAGTAACTGGTTCCCAGCGTCGACATTACTGAGGGAAAATTGACACAAAACACAAGCAGGGGAGTGGAATCAGCGCGCAACGGTCCTGAAATTTAGCAGGAGGAAAACAATACAATGAAATAATGTTTTCATTGCATGGCATAGGTGCTGCTTCTGTGCACCTCCAAGGAGCTGAGTGGGTCCAGTAAATTCACCTCGTCCAAGGCTGGATACGGCGTCCCTAACACGTGACCGTGGGACAGAACAATAAATAATAAATCAGCCTATACTGCTCAGCTAAATGGCGACCATTTCCCTCAGCATACTTTAATAGCAAGTTCTCGCTCTTTTATTGGCAAATATTTCCTTTTTATAAGCAATAAACGATGTGATCTTTGTTAAGAGATTTTTATTTTAGGGCAAAAGAGGTTTTGTTGTGAGTCGTGACGAGGCTGTTCATACAGTGAATACGCATATATAAAGGGAACTTATCGAACAAAATCGTTTAAAGTGTGTGAGTGCAAAAATTAATGATGTTAGACTAATTAATAGCCTAAATAATGACGTCAATGTATGTAGCATTCATTTAAAAAAAAAAAAAGAGCTGATTCTACTGGTGGATAAAGAACATTCTAGTTAAACCCTATACCACTTCTCTTTATCAACTGAAGTGAAATGTGATTAAATGATCATTAGATTTTGCAATGCCTAAGGGACGCACATGGCTCTGTCTGCAAGGGTGGGTCTACTTTGAAAGCAATCCGAAACGGGAAGCGGGGTGAAGTGATTTGGGTGCTATATAACGGTCCTGTTTTTATCATGGGCAATTGGGTTGTTTTTCTTTAGGTTACAACCTGGCTGTCTAAGCTAAATATCACCAATAAAGTTCAGCCTTTGTGTCCCTTTTTCTGCAGTAAGCAGACGCATCCGGCGTTTTTGAGGCAACTGGCAGACTGCAATGATCATAACCGAGGCCTTGTCTGTCCTCTCTTCTTCTTCTGGTCTCATACAAGTGTCCATAGTTTGTATTTTTTTTCCTCTTCTTTCTGTGATTATCTCCTCTCTCTTTGGGTGTGTGTGTGTGTGTGTGTGTGTGTGTGTGTGTGTGTGTGTGTGTGTGTGTGTGTGTGTGTGTGTGTGTGTGTGTGTGTGTGTGTGTGTGTTTGTGTCTTAAATAAAACGCAACCAACTTTACTGACGCATCATATTATTTCCTAGCCTACTTAAAAGTTGAAATGTACAGAAAAAATAATGAAAAAGTCAAGCATCTTGTCCCACTTGCTGTATTTGGAATTTATTTGAAGCTATTAGTATGAACATTTTAGTTCATGCAGTCAAATATACATATACATATATATATATATATATATATATATATATATATATATATATATATATATATATATATATATATATATATATATATATATATATATATATATATATAATTTCCTGATAGCCTGAAGGTGGTGGTTTTGTGTTGGCTATAAAAATACAAAAACAATACACAGATCCCAACAACATAACACTAAAACACACAGCGCGGAGTTATGGCAAAAACTTTTATCTGTGTTGTTCGGATAAATGTGTAGTTTATCAATATAATTAATCAGCAGCATAAAGTTTAGAGAGAAAAAAAAGTGGTTTTAAATACGCAAAAACCTCATAATTTAATTTTAGATTCAACAATGAAACTATTTTCCTTTTTCTTTTATGTGAAGCACTTTAAGTTGCATTTGCTGGAAATAATTAAATTACGTGTTTACTAGTCTGTTCCACAAAAGATTTGTTTTTGGTTTTCCCATCAGACTGACAACCTAAAGATGTCTGTATAAAATAGTATTGAAAGAAATCACTTCTTGTGCTAATGCGTAACATTTGAGTCTGAGTTTTTAGAAAAAAAGGAACAGCAGCGTGCTAGCAGCTCTCTCACGTCTATTACAGACTTAAACTATGGAGGACATCACATTTAACAACTGCAATAATATTTACTGCACACAAAGCGTGATCACGGAGGCATTTGCACTTGTACCTGTGCCAGCTTTAGGATATAAACACCACACAGCTCAAGGTCTGCAAACAAAACGAGACGTCTGCGGTTATAGGGGATGGTTTTATTTATCTGGCCAACAAAATGTACAAATATTCACCATACCTCGTGGGGCTCCTTAACTGTCACATAAGGCCCTAAGTGTAACACAAGTATCCCAAAGGCGAATCCAGCATGCAACTTCCTGAATGAATATACAGTATGTACAAGCCTCAAGCTTTCAAACATTGTGGTCACATTCTTAACATCTGAAATGGATCAATGTTACATGTGTAACGATGTATAAATATACAAGTCCACGACTAAATAAATCAGACGTGAAAAATGAAACCTTTGAACGACAACAATCAATAAGTTAGCAGTAGTGTCCAGCTGGGTGGGGGGCTCTGCACAGGCGTCCTTGCTTGGTGAAGGAGGGAGTCTTTGGTGACCAGCTCATGAGAAACTGAAGCTGGTGGAGAGCTCTCGGGTCCTGTTCTCCCGGCTCATTTTTTTCAGTTTCATCCTCCTGTTCTGGAACCAGATCTTGACTTGCCTGTCGGTGAGATGCACGCTGCGGCTGATCTCCAGGCGACGCTCCCTTGTCAAGTACATGTTGAAGAGAAATTCCTTCTCCAGCTCCAGAGTCTGATGCTTGGTGTAGGGACAGCGCTTCTTTCTGCCGCTCTTAGCTGTGAGCCAGTTGGCCGTACTGTCCATTTTCCCATCTCCTACAAGCACATTCACCCAAAGTATTAATTAGAGCAACTGTGACAGAGACATTTAAACTATGTAATCAAAACTGATTGTACGTTAGATATTAAACTAAAGCATTTCCAAAACGGATCAAAATGATTATATATATATATATATATATATATATATATATATATATATATATATATATATATATATATATATATATATATATATATACTATTTTACTCTTTAACGCAAAAACGCCAGAAACAAGTTTGCCCAGTTTCTTGCTCAGCTATAAATTGCAGAAGCCAGAGGTCATTTTTACTTTCATTCTGTCTCAAAACCTATATTTGCAGTCATATAAAACCATAACGAGGTCTGCAGTATTTGACGAGGGAGTACTCAAATGAAATTGTGAACAGAATAATCAGCTTAAGTTGATCGGTGTCTTTTTGGGGCGATAATCGAGAGCGATAATAATAAACATGTTAAGTTTCACCTTGTATTTATCACTGTTAATATTAATAACGGAGCCATTTAAAATGACTTTTAAGCAAAGCACAACTAAAGAGGCCCTGGTTTCATTTCAAAAGCGCAAATATGATCTTCGGCTTTGATTGGGTCAAACAATTTTATCTAATCCCAAATAGACCTGCAGGCGCCTGATTCACCAAACTATCACCCTCTTCCTGATGTATTTCAATTGTAGTATGAATTTTTAGGCCTTTAAACACTTAACATTTCTGTTACCCCACCCACCCCCCTAAAATCTTTCTATTACTGCATCATGGTTCTGCAGTTGCTGTCAGCTCTTCACCTTTTATGGGCTTTTCTGTACATTCCGCCCGACATGTCTCAGCTGGTTCTGGGGAGGATAACCTTTCCGAAGAGAGTCGGCTGTCCTCCTCCCTAGCAGAGGCGCACAGCACAGAGACAGGCGCCTCCTCGTGGTTCTCTCTGCGCTCCGGTTCCGCAGAGGCAGCCGGCGGCTGGGAGGATTGTCCATCCAAGCGAGCAGGTCGTTGCAGAGTAAAACGATTCATGTCTGGTTGCACATCGTGATAAAGTCTCGAGGTTGTGTATGTCTGAGACAGGCGGAAGTAGCCGGGGACTGGCACGGAGCTGCCAGTAACGGGACATGATGTAGTCGAATAAGATATTTCATCTAGTGTCGCGCCTTCGGGACATTTGTCAGACTCGTAAAGGCAACACGCGCTCTCCTCTTTTATACTCGGTGAGAATGAACATTGAGCCAAATGCTGGCCGCTGGACTGCCCCACCCGGCAGGGTCTCGACGGCTCCAGCCACGTTTCCATCCCCTGAACATAGGGAGCAGAGGGGAGTAGCACGCTTTGCGTCGTCGGCTCGTTGCGCTTACCGATCGCTGGGAAACAAGAGCCACCGGAGAGTCCATATGAATATTCCGGCACCGATGGCAAATACAGGCTGTTGCTTTGGTAATACGAACCGCCGTCGGTTCTCAGGTTGATTAAGGAGTCCACGAAAAATGAATTTCCAGCTTGGTTGTTGGAACATGACATCGTTGTGGTGTAATTTGACGGTGGATGAAGATAGCCCTTTCTTGCTGACATTTCTTGTGCAAAACATTGCTGAATAATTACTGATACTCACGCTTCTCACTGAAGTCTGCAGCCAATTAAAACACCAGAAGATTTCAGACTCCTCCCAGTTTGAGCAGCCAACTCCACTGTGTCACATATTTTGTTTAAGGCCAAGCAAAGAGAAAACTGAGAGGAATTTATTCTGACCAAAATTCAGGGGAAAAAAAGAAAAAAGACATGTCCTTAGAATGATCACTGGAGCCTCTGTAAACTTCACCACAACAAAACCTGTCTCACACCGAAGTTGTTGAAAGCTGTCCCTCACAATTATGTACAGTGCACTGCTTTACAGCCAGTTTTACAACACTGTAAAAATGAAGGGTTGCAGAGGTGCCTCCAGGAATCTCAGGATGCATCAGAGATCCAAAATCTCCTCTGTTGCATTGTGATAAAAGAAGTCTCCACCCACGTGTTGCTCTGAGAACCATTATTAACTTCCGTTTTAAAAGTTTCATGGACACAATGTTGAAAGTGTTTTACAGCTTGTTGTAGACTACAACTGTACTTTCCAAAGCGAAATCAATGGCGCAAGGGCCATGGAGCTTTTCTCACTGTGATGTGAACATTGTGGCAGCAGATACAGAGTCACAACCATTTTTTCAGTGAAGGCGCTGAGTATTTATAAAAGGGACATGTGGGAACACTGGATCTATGGAGCCACGACTGAACAATGCTCTGGAGCAACGTTAACATGACTGAGAGGGAATTACTGCATTACGGAATGGTTTACATTAGAACTTTTTATCTTGTGTCTTTAAAGAGCCAGTGGGAATTTGTACGAATTTCCTCATGATTTGGAAAAAGCAACCTGTTGAGGAAACACACACACACACACACACACTCCAATGCCAATAACCACATGAAGTTGAAGATTTCACTTTTCTTTGCATTTATTTATTTATTTATTATAATACTAGGGCATTTAAATCAGTTTCCGATTAATTTCTGGTTCGAAAAAGCACGTGCATGAAGAAATATATATTTCAATAAATACTTTAAGTATGAATAAATAAATAAATAAATAATTTTTTTATTTTTTTTTTTTTTAACATTTATCAAATTTCTTACACAGCACCTTGCACGGATCTACATGTACAAGCTGGTATTTCTGAGATCATTTGAAACGACTTATAACGTTTTTAAACAGTATCTCTCATTTGCAAATGACATGCAGAAATGTCTGACGAAGAAAACACGGCCACTGAGGTTGGTGTTTATAACACATGTCTTCAGATATAGGTCAGCCAAAAAAATGCCTCCGGAGATGGGATTTACCCTGAAATACAGCATCGGTTACGTCTATCTCCTTTTAACTGTGAAGCCATAAAGACAAGAAATCAGAGCCAAGGGTTTATGAATAACCATTTTATATGGCATCAAGCTCCAGCAGTCAATGAATGAAAATATCCAGTAACTCCCACACCAGATTATTCCATGTCACGTTTCAGCACTGTGCGTTTGCTGTTCTTTTATTAACATAGCCTTATGCTGATTCACATAAAACATGACATTTTATGACGACTTTTTTCAATTAATTTATTACTATTATTATTATTTTAGGAAATATCGCCTTGAATAAAAATCCATTCATTTTGTCTCTGACATGGCAGACTCAGTCGCACACAAAGGCGCACGCCTATACTATAGGCTAATGGTATCAAAGTAAAAAGGCAGCAACAGAAAACCTAAAATGTCTTTTTTTTCCTCTCTATTTTTAGTGTAAATCTAACTGAACTTTACTAAACGATGAAAGACTTTGAAATGCCAAAAATAATGATTAAAAAAAAGACATTTGTAATTCTATATATCCTATACACTGCACGTGATTAACAAAGAAGCAAACATCTCAATAGTAAGATTTCTTCTGGTGGCCTTCTGGTACTGCTTTCATTAAATCATAACGCCTGAATCTGGGAAGATATTCTCTTAAATCAGGCACACAAAAAAATACCTTATAGTAAAATGCACATGATAACATTTCTGTGCCTACCTCTACGAAATCCTGAGGTGGAAACATATTCTAAAGCAGCTCATCGGTGAGTCAAACTTCTTTTATATCGCAATTCACGGCAATGACATTGATCTGATGAGCGCCACCCAGTGGGAACAGACGGACAGGCCTGCCAAACAACACGAAGTGAACATTCCCACCGCAGCAAGATGCAACAACAAATGACGAAGGAAGGGTCCGTGAACACCCGTTTAAATGTTCTCAGCTTTTCGGCCCCCCTAAGTCACAGTTAATAACCTTGGTCTCAGACACTTTATTGCACTACACTCCAAATGCTCCAGACGAATCCGCCTTTTATGACCAAGTTACTGGAGCAACTGGGAGGATGTGCAGCAATCAAAAGCCGAATTCCTGCGAGCCTCACAGGATGCACAGTGTAAGGAAGGCACCAGGACCCTTATTTGCTTATGACAGGCCATTCAAGTTGTTTTAGGGGGCTGGTGGTCGATATAAAGCCACTTGAACCCAGTGTTTTGTCCTTTTTCCAATTCTTATCCTGTAGACTTAAATAAATAACTTTATTTTAAGAGGGTTGGAATAAAACACTTCCGATTACGAATAAATGGTTATTCATCATTAATAGTAATGGTCATTTCTGGTTTCTCTGTCTCTTTATTTATAAAACACCTCTAAATGAACCTGCTGTCTTTTAACACCTTTCATTGGGGGATACAACATCTGACACGCACGATCTGAGATCAGGCAACAGGCATTTGTGGGATCTAAATGCATCAAAACAAGTGATGAATACGTTTCCATCAGAGCTAACAGGCATGATAGGTCAAAATCAGCTTTTCTGCCCCGCCCCCCCCCCCTCTCTCTCTCTCTCCACAAATGAATGGACCCTTTGTAATGGATATCAAATAAAAATGGCAAAGTATCTTATTTCTAGATACGTGGAGATTACAAAGTGTCACACTCATACCATGGTATTTGATACGGCCCACGTGCTGGTATTTAAAAGAAAACATGGGATTATATCATACTGGGAGATTTCCACTTTTATAAGCGGTTTGTCCTTTGGATGAAGTTAGAAAATAATCCAACTTTATGGTCCAGTGCTAAACAAACCACATACTGAGAGTAAAGTAAAGACGTTAAATATACCTACTTAAATACAAAAGCTTATCTAATTTGTATCACATTAAAACTTAAAGAATTTTCAAAACATGAAACCACCCGATCGCCGCCTACAATGTTACAATGAGATCTGTTTTAGGTCCAGGACAAATAAAAAGAGTTAAAAGTAAGTGGAGTTGGCTGCGCACGATAACCGAAAGTCAAATGTAAAAAAGAAAAAGAAATATGACAAATGGATTGATGTAGAAAGTTCTGGTACGCTGAAAGAAGTCATTGCGTTTAAGTACGCAAATTTGGTAAATATTTTTTTAATTGTAAAGGAAGGGAAGAAAAACTACTAAAAAAAACAAACAAACAAAAAAACACGATACATTAAGTGTGAACGTGAATCCAGACACATCTGATTTTCTGTATTTAAAACTACACACGTCCCCATTTTATTGTAGGCCTATGAATAATAATAATAATAATAATAATAATAATAATAATAATAATAATAATAATAATAATAATAATAATAATAATAATAATAATAAATTGAATTTAAAATAATTGATTGTTTTTTTAAGTCCTCTTGCAAATGACGATGATGTGTAATCTGGATGATGGGGTGCTTAACAGCAGTCTTTGCACAGTTTTCTTTTTATAGCAGGGGGTTTGTGGTGTAGTATTGTAAACGGTCTCTGTTTAGTTTCTTTTCTTTCATCCTCCTGTTTTGAAACCAGATTTTGACTTGGCGATCTGTCAGATTGAGCATCCGCGAGAGCTGCAGACGTTTCTCTTTGTTGATGTAAACGCTGAAAAAGAACTCCCTCTCCAGCTCCCTGATCTGATACTTGGAGTATGGACACCTCTTCTTGCGAGTCCTCTGGCCACCTGAAACACAATGAAAAGTCAAAGTTCTCCTCGTTAGCTATTACAGACACATTGCAACATGATGAAATCAGTAGGCTATTTCTTGCACTCCAGCAGCATTGGCGGTCTGGCTACAAGAGCTTTGGAGTTCAAGTGTCCCCCCCCCCAATGAAGGCCTGCATGAGCAACATTTGTAAACAAAGACTGCGCTCGATGGAGCACTGGACATGAAAAATTCAGTGTAATTATGACAACTCCATGAAATTTGATAAAAGTAAAAAAAAATAAATAAAAAAAAGACTGGCATACTTTTAAATAGTGGGTGCGTGAGCCTAAATCCAAAAGGGTTGTATCAAATGTCTGTTGCGCTTTTTACTGTCTGCTCAAGGTTTCAGTGTGAAGAGCTGCTATTTTATATTTAGACAAGCAAAATCTGCTATGGAGAGCTGTTGAACTTTAATTCCTGCAGCCAATGAATTTGTAAATATTTATCCGAGGAGGCAAAGCTGGAGCCAAACTTGTGTCGAAAGTTAGACTGAAATGCCTCAATAGCCCATTTTAATTCGCATAAAATCAACCACAAGGCCAAATCCTACCAATACCATCAAAATGACTCAAAAAGTAATCATAAATACAAGAATAAAACAAGAATAAAAGATCTAGGGTGTAGGCTACTTCAACATTTAATGCTTGTGCTATGATGCTGTTGTAACGCCAAACTACTTACAGGAAGAAATAAAAACTGTTTTGCTTATAAATGTTTTTACAGGGTAATTACACAAGGCAATGTAAGTGTACGCTACTAGAGTGAAAAGTAGATTTCCTATTTAAAATCTTGAAAACAAGCTTAACGCCAAAGTCTTCACGGCCAATTTCAACCCCGAGCACGTGATCTTGTAGTTTATAACATACTTTTGTTATAGGGGTAAATCTGCAGCCCCTCCATAAACCTAACGTGCTTATAAAACTGCATATAAAAGGCTTTAAGAGCAACGTGCTAGATTTTTCTCGTCGCATGAAAAGCAGGTTGACTTACTGCTGCCTCTGCTCTGTTTCTCGTCGCTGTTGCCGGAGGACGACTTCGGGCTGCAGCTCTCCGCCGTGTCTGATCCCGGGTTCACTGGAGCGGGGCTTGCTCTGCCTTGTCTGTCCGTATCTGTCGTTTGCGCTGTCGGCGTGCTGCTACCTTCCGAGCCGCCGTAGGCAGTGTCGAAAAACTGATCAAACGCCTGAGGCAGGACCCCGTTTCTGCCAACGCTGCCACAGAACCCGGGAGTCGGGTTGGAGCTGGATTGGCTGGCGCTGGAGCTCCCTTTCACCGGGATCTCTCCCCCCCGGGAGGTCGGGCTCACCCAGCTGTCCCTGTGTACGATGTCCTCAGCATAGCAGTGAGATAGGCTCCCCCTGCTGTGGTGCCATTTACTTGAAGTCTCAATGCCATAGTCTCTGAAAGCCACATCTCTAACGGATGGGACCTGTGGCAGGGCTGAGGACTGGTAGGAGTATGTCATGGGGCAGGAGGACTGACTCTGGGTTAAATAATGAGGGAGACCCGAGAAGTCGGCTCCGGACATGTAGTAAGTGCAGCTCGGTAAATACATACTGGAGCCTGAAATCCGTTCATCAAAATCCATATTCTGCTGTTGGAAAGCTTCTATGATAATCCTCGCATTGTTCCGCTGCGACGCTGCGCTCCAGTCACTTTGAGGCAGACTGGTGGAGCAGAAATCCTTAGACGTACAAGCTGACGTGGGGATCCATCTCTATCCATTCCTGAGGGCCAAAACCATGTGACCATTGGCATAATATGACAGATAGCCTACGTCTTAATGTGTAGGCTATATGAGTCAAAGACCTTAGTTATAAAGTCAAAAAGAAAAAATACTAAAGGGATTTTTTTTTGTTTTGTTAAGAACCTATGCCTAAAGCACCTTATTCAAAGTCCTACAGTGAGGTTATTATTATAGGCTAAAGTTTGTATCACGTTGCATCAGGTTTCAGACTATAGATTATCACATGACATGGTGGAAAAAAGAGAATTACACCCCGTTTCATGCTAAGCTAACTTTACTTTTCATTTTAAGTTTTTCTACATTTAAGTTCGTTTGTAAATCTAACCCTCACCTTAACCCTAACCTTAACCTCAAAGTGGACGTCTGAAGAGGAACATCACATTTTTAACCTCGCCATTTATGATCTGCATGCATCCAGGGATTAGTCTGTGTCAAAGGACTTGTTGAGTTTCACACAACAAACCAAACTGTATGGCAGCGCCACTCATGCATAAATTAATACTGAATATGTGTCATTTTCTTCTGTGGCGCTGAACAGCCCTAATTATATCACATTTCTCTGAGCATTTCGTATCACCCCACTGGCTATATATAGACCAATCTAGTGGTGGAGCAATGCGAGTCACGGTGTCAGGCTTTACTGCAGTAACAAAAAGACAATGGACTGCAAAGGCAGGCTTGTTATCTTCTTTGTTGTTTGGAATAGCATATTCTGAATCAGTAAAAGCACACCGTCTCTTCTGCATGCTCATTCTACGTCCTTGATATCTGTATTTTGAACAGTCAACGTAGATGAGATGAAGTTCAGATAGAAGTGGAGATTAATTTAATCCATTTGCTTCATCTCAAATGAAAAGATCAGCGATGCGCCAATCACGACAAAGCTTGCGTTTTACGTTCATCTCCGACGTTCATGAGCGACGAATGATGGAAGAATTTGCCAAATTGGCTCCAGTCTTTGCATCGCTCTCTCCGTCTTTGTGACTCTCAATATACACATTTAGACACGCACTTTTTCCCTCTCTCTGATCCATTATCATTTCTCATGATTCTGAGAGGGCATCTTGCGTCACAAATCTTTTTTCGCGATTTTAGAATTAAACCCAAATACGCAATTTGCAGTGGAAAAAAAAACTAGTAGAAACAGTAAAGTTAACTTCATACTGGTCTGTTTGACTTCAGCGGATTTCTAACGATTGTGTGAGTTGAACTGTTTATCATGTCAGTGACAAAATAGTCTACAAATGTATGAATAATGGAATTTGTGGTTCTTTTATCAGTTATTCCTCGGTGTCTATATCAGTTTTTAAGTCATTTAATTCAGAATAAATTTCAAGCGCTGCAAGATACGTTTATAAATATGTAAATTTACACGAGAAACATAACTAAGAAGTTGCAACATTATGGCTGCATGTAAACAAAATTCTGCTCTTGTGATTTATCGTAGGCTATTATTCAATAAAATCTTGGGTGGTTAAAATAATTTCCTTTATACCACTTGAATATACAAAATTGACACGATTTATAATAATGTAGGCAAAAAAAAAGACGCTTTGGTGTTGTTATTGAAGCTTCCATAACAAAACTCTGCAACATGAGCTCACTGAAGACGTCGGATTGTTCCACTGAGATGGTTGAGGGGGAAAGATCTTCAGGTGTGCAGCTGGCAGCTCGTGCAGAGTATAGTAAGAGTTTAAACATTACAGTAGGCTACAAAAAACTTTAGTATATGGTTTATATAAAGTGTTTTCTCTGTTTTACAGATTTTTAAGTAACCCCTTGTGGAGAAATGTGGTGTAGTTTAACTGCGCAAAAAGCTGTGCGCGTTTGGGTTCCTGCCTCATTTCACAAGTTTACATGAAAGGTGCGGAATTAAATTCTTTTAGCACCTCCATCGTATTTGTGGTCCAAAATCCACGTAGCAGTGTGTATAAGATGATGTTTAAACTAATTTTAAAATGTCGTTGATTTAAACAGTGCTGGACAGCCTTACTGCATCAAACGAATCAAAACAGTTTTTTTTTTTCAAGTTAAGTTACGTCTTGTTTGTATATTAACGCAACTGGAGTCAGCAACACAGCATCAGCATGTTTTAGAGCTGCGCTTTGAAATCAGATTATGGTGAAACTCTTTGTTTAGATTTAAATAATCGTCTTCAAAGAAAACTGACCTAGTAGAAACTAAATGGCAAAATATTTCACTTCTCCTTTGCAATATTGTGGGGATTTTAAGTGGAAGTTTACAAATGAACTACATCAGATGAATTTTTCAATGAGCTCAAACGGGAACAATTAGGTTGCAAAAATGTTAAATAAGAAACTCAGAGGTCCTCGCGATAAAAGAAACGTGGAGAGAGAAAAAAGAGGTAAATAAATAAAAAAAAGGTTTGATAGCTGAGAATTTTATTTCGTTTTTAAACATATCAACACACTGAAACCTTTAAGGAATTGCCAAATAAAGTGGAGCCATCTATAGAAACAGGAGTCCTGTAATTCTGCTGATGCAGCTTACATAGGTTGCTCAGCTCAAGAGCAACATATAAATGAGCATAAAGGCTACATATATATATATATATATATATATATATATATATATATATATATGGTATGTTGGTTTGTTTAGGTAGGCCTCGTAGATAATGTCAACAACACAAAATGTGGAATACTCAAAAGGCTCCAAAATTGAGCCCAAAATTGGTTATATGCGTTTACATTTTGAATGACGGGAAACTCCAAAAGTAGCGGACACAATTCAGATATGTTGGAAAACACACGAGGATGGAGGGGATGGAAGCAGGTGTTAGACTGAAGTGCATTTACAAAGGAAATCGAGCCCAATCGGATCAATGGGTTTGGTCCAAGAACGTCTAGCTGTTGTTTTGAATGATAAAAGTGTCTGAATGTGCTGTCTGTGAACACGGATACATTCAGTTATCTATAACCGGAGGGGAATGTTGTCAATGCCAGCTCCAATGAAAAAAAACAACAACTTTTTTTTGTCATTTAATCGTATCTTAATATAATGATTCACCTCCCAGATGTTCTATATGCAACTGCATCATCAAGATATTTTGTCTGAAGTCCACTGCAGAAAAACGTCATCCACTCAAAAAGAAACTCACAAAATATAAATGAATCAAAGTAAATAGTTGTTTTGTGGTCTTAATTCCCGATATTCCCTTTTATACACGTGAGCATTTAAATTAAACAATAATTTCAATTTCATACTTAAACTTTTACTCTTATACATGCTTTAATCATCATCATGATTATTTATTGGGCTGATACAATGGAGTTCGTCTGCAGCCATGACATTTTTGACATATGATGTAATTAACACTAACACTGACAGAGGGGGGTAATAACACACAGCAACAAGCAGCAACAACCTCAGTTTTGGGGGTTCCCAACAGTGTGAGATTTCTGTCTCCATCTCAAGGTTGATATCGACAAACTTTCGTTTTATTTTCAAAAAGAATCTATAAAATGGATGAGTAGCCTTTGTGGGTTTGAGGACTATTTGTCCAGAAGAAACACAACATTGAGCAAAAGAAAAAAGCTCCACCATTGTTCGTAAGGGGGGGCTACACATTTGACAGTGAGTCGTCAGGGTGATTCACCACGGGGACCACCTGGTTAATGTAAAAGGTCACTGAAATTATTTTTTGAGGGACATCATTTAGATTTCATATTCATGCATTTTCATTTTCGTTACTCTTATTTATATATATATATATATATATATATATATATATATATATATATATATATATATATATATATATATATATATATATATATATATATATATATATATATATATATATATATATATATATATATATATATATATATATATATATATATATATATATATATATATATATATATATATATATAAGTAACCTAAATATGTTGGTTAAATATGGATTAGGCTATATTGTTCAATCGCTGGCAACATAATCAATAAGTTTTGAAATGCACTTACCTAAAATATGCTAGAACAGTAGTAATCTGTAACTTTACTTTTTAACGAATAAAATATCCGTTTTCATGAGTGACCAAGAAATGAAAATAACTCGCCTGAAAGAATGATCCAAGTCTATCCATTTAAAGAAATAATAATAGACTATTATTTACCACAATAAAGTGCCACCATTATAACTGATAAATTTGAACCAAAATTGTATAATATTCTACAAGGTGTTATATAACTGCATTACTGGTAAAGTTACTTTGCCTATACGAAATGTAAATATTTTGCGCTCTTACCTTAATTTTAACAGGCAATATGATGTACATTGCAGACTGGAAAAAACAATGTAAAGCAATAGAAATGTGTTTCTGCTCTTTTTTTTTCTTTCTTTTTCTCGCTCACACACATATCAATTACAGGCTGCAGGGACATCCAAAGTCGGTTCTCGAGGGCCCCTGTTTGACTATTGCTCCAACACACCTGACTCACAACAAATAGATCTATTAAGTTCTGCACAATGACTCATTCATTTAAATCAGATGAATTGGAGCAGGGATACCTGGAAAACCAGCAGGCTTGTGGCCCTCGAGGACCGGAGCTGGACACCCCTGGACTACGTGAAAGGGAAGGGACGGAAACAAGCACGAGACGCTGTACCGATCTACATTCACCACTAGATGGAGATAAACAACTCTGAGTGGCAAGCTTGAAAATATGCTTTTGTTTAGCAGGCCTGTTGGCCTTTTAAACACCTTTCTTATTCTGGTGAATGTTGTAAATGATGATTTTCTTTTTGATAACCTGAAGCTAAATTCAATGTGTTCATTTAAGTAAAAATGAAAAAAAACATGACAAAAACAGTATCTCTCAAACATTTATTGTGAAAAACTTTGGCCACTGCATTTAGAAAAGGATATGGTAGCATTTACACGTTCTAAGAGTCTTAAATATTTCTCTTCTTTTTCTGGAAACTCATTTTAAATGGCAGCGAGGAAAAATGTTTTAAGGCCATTAAGAATTAAGTTATAGTTACAAAAAAGAGTACCAATTTTTAATGTAATGAGTTAAAAACAGGGTCTGAGTTACAACTTATTAGACAGTCTGACAATTGAAAATGTGTTAAATATCTGAATCAGAGTAAAATACAGCAAAAAAAGGCAAATGAGAGAGCTTGTTTTTTCTGTTCTTTTCTTTTTTTTAGTTGGTGATGCATTTCCATTTTTTAATCTCCCGGAAGTTGAATTCAATTGCAGATATGAATTTCCCTGTTCCGTTTTTTTTTAAATAAATTCATATGAATACCTGCATACACCGATCTGTTTGAAGCTATTATTATAAATTAGGATTGGTCACAAAGCCAAAACGTGTTACTGTGACTGATTCATTGCGTCTTTCATTTTTGCATGACTTGTTCGTGTTTTCCAAACGCTCTCGCTTCAAGGCAGAATGTCTTATCATTTGGTGATTATTAAAGCATCCCACGCAGAATCGCCTCAAGCTCCAGACCACTTCCGATCTCCTGTCAACAAGCAGTATCGACTGGTTCCAATTAAAATCAGAGGAGGGAAATGGGTTCAAAATACAGCCGGCTCTGGCGACAGTGAAATCGTTCATATTATAATAAATTATAGCCCAGTTTTTTGGATGAAAGTGCATCCATGTCCGCCTTTCACTTCTTGTTAACAACACCTCCACAGTTAACTGGAACTCTTGAATTTATTGACGATTTTTTTCTCCTTTACGCGCCTGTTCTGAAACCAGATTGTCACTTGTCTCTCTGTCAGATTAGTCTGCGCGGATATCCGTCTCCTTTTGTCCTTGGTGATGAATTTATTGGTGGCATACTCTCTTTCCAGTTCTTTCAGCTGCACCTTGGTATATGGCACACGTTTTTTCCTTCCGCGGCGAATTGAGCTGTCCCCACCACAAATATTGTCTAGGAAAGAAAACGAAAAGATAATAATAATAATAATAATAATAATAATAATAATAATAATAATAATAATAATAATCATCATCATCATCATCATCATCATCATCATCAGGTATTCATTAAGTTTGTTTTTTTTTAAACATACTTGAATTGTCAGGCTTAATTGCATATTTCAATACCTTGCAGTGAGGATTTCCACAGAGGATTTGACTGCGGCTGCTCCTTGGTGCAGTAAACTTGACCACTCCAGCCGTTGGTGATGGTCCATGGCTGGTAGGGCTCCATAGGCAATAAAGACTCGTGTCTTGGCTCGGATGGAGCGCTCAGCGCAGGTACCACGGGCACATCCAAGTAGCTGGGTTGGTAAGGGCCCGAGGAGTAGCTCTGGTAGAAAGCAAATTCTTTCGCCCTGGTGGAAAACTCTTCACCAGAGACCGATGAGTCCATGTACTTATCGCCATAACCAGAGGGCTGCGCGCAAGCTTTAACGCTGCCGTGTGACATCCTACATGGATAATAACTGCTGCTGAAATACCCATAGGGCAAAGACGCATTGGCCGAACTCTGAGTCGCAGAACAGGGGCTGCATTGTTTGCCAGGCTCTCCCATGCCAGATACTGGCACCTCACTCGCAGAATAGGTGGTGCTGGGAGCCAGCGAGGTTGGATGTGCTAACAAATTCCTGCACTGATTTGCAGCAAAGTTGCCTCCAGTAAATCCCTCCATGTTCTTGCTTCTTTCGTCCAACCCGTTGTCGTAGAGGAACATCATCGGGTCAATCCAGTGCGAGTGGAGGAGTAATGAAGCGGTCATAGCATGCCCTACATTGAAACGACCAGCTCTTTTTCAAAATCCCCTCGACTGAGCATGGACAGGGACTCAGTCAGAGTAACGACACCAACACGCCTGAGTACATGAAGATCGCAAGGTTATTGGCCAAGACCAAACACGTGATATGCAAACAAGACGATAAATTTCTAGATTTCTGATAATGTAGATGAGGCTGCATGTTTGAGAAGATACTAAACATCTTGTGAGCTATAAATGTGTGGATGCGCTCTAGTCACTCCTCCCTTCCATTTTCTCTTATCTTGACGTGGATTTTGGCATCTAGATGAAATTGTGAGGTGAAGCCTTTCTGCGTGTCATTCACTGCTGTAAAAGTATCTCTTTTTTGATTATTTCGATAAAAGGCCAAAGCGGCATGAAATGATGTTGAGCTATGAGCAGCGATTTTAGGACCTTATCTTTCAACAAATTGTTTTGGATTTGTTTTATAATTGACATATATTTTCAGAGCAGGTATAAATGCAGAGATTTATTTAATTGTATAACTGAAACGACTGTTTGGTATTATGATGTTATGTTTATTTTAAGACGGTATTTTTTTTACACAAATAAATAAAGCCCACTTACATAATTTGTAGTGAAGTAAAAGGCATGTTAAAATAACCTGGAATAAATTAAGTTACCCTGCTTTTGTCTCGATATATGGTAAACAAGTGTAAATGAAATATGTGTCCATGAAATATAAACGTTGCACATTGTGTTGCCCTCTTCCTTCCGCGGGTTGGACACACGGCTGGAGGCCAAGGTCAAGTTGAAAGCTGCCGTCTCGCCAAAAAGGCTCGAAGTGGCGCAAAATGCCGAGGATGGCATTAAGTCGCCAAATTGGACTTATTTCCAGGGCATAGAACAATAAAATTTTCTGTCCTTTTTTTCTTCCATCAGACTTCGGAAACAAGGAATAAAACAATGATCCCAGAAGAGTGGGAAATTAAACTTTCAAGCCAACCAGAAAGGCAGGATGCATTTTCTACTGGATCCATTTATAAGCAAACACCGAGCTGCAAATGGGCCGTGCATACAAACATTGTAGCACTTGCAGGAGTCCACAGTGCAAAAATAATTAATAATTCTTTAGCACTAAACTACGTAGTAAGCAGCCCTGTTGTCGGAGAAGAGGTGGTAGACAAAAAGGATAAAAACTTTAAAATGAACTTTTCATGCCCCACTTTGTTCCAGATTCCTGTTTTAAGTTGAGACCACAGAGGGAGAAGAATGTAAGCTATACACCAAAATCTATAAGCACCTTTTTATTTTTAATAGAGTTTCCCCACCTTTTGAGGCTATAAATCTTTATGGCCTAAGTTCAGCTTGTAGGCAGGAGCCTTCATTAAAGTGGAAAGAAATTTTTTTTATTCAATTCGTGCCTGTTTTAATTGCGCAGTTCTTTTTCTTTTATTCTTTTATTTATTTTTACTTTTTTCTTTTTAAAGCAGCTGAGTTGCAAAAAAAGGCGAGCTGGCACGACAGGAGGAATTTTGTCCAGAAGTGATTGAAAAAAGTCATTAAAAAAGGTTTTGAGCAAACGATTAAAAAAAAAAAAAGTACCATTTTAATTAAGCCTAATCCTTTTTCTTATTTCTTCAACTGTTAGTGAAGAAAAATAGGTTTGTAATTTTATTCTTAACTGTCAGCACATTAAAACACACATAATGGCACACTTAACATTGACATTTAATGATATTGAAGGCACTGACGCACAACTACAGCAAACTGAACATTTGAAACTATAATGTGAAACTATGATGTTTACTAAAGTAATTCCAGTGAATGCTGGTACCGACCATGGTGCTGCTAATTAAAATCAAATGTTAAACGAGGTTTCACGCAACTAATGTAAATTTACAACCAAAATGCTCCCATTTATGGCTTTAAAACATTTCGAACATAAACACTTTACTAAATAAGACGATGGAGGAATTTAATGAAATTTTAATGACACGGTTGTTCAAAAAGGGCTAGTTTATCTACATTTTGACAATGGTTTTCTAAACATGGCAAATTTCATCTGTGGTTTAATAATTTCACATTGCAAAGCGAAAACGAGCCAACTTTATGTCATTGGGACGTATAAAAACGTTTTCCCCAAAACAGAATACGAATTCCCAGAAAATTGAAACATGCAAAAGAAAAGTTACCCTTTAACACCCCCCCCCCCCCCGCATCAACAAACAAAAACAAAAAAACAAAACATACACATACATTTGAAGCTGTAACTTAAAAAAAAAAAATAGACAAGTCTGTCTGACCAATTTGCAGTTACAGAACACTTAACACTAAATCGATGTTCCCAGAAAAATCCGTATTATATAGCTGCATCATCGCTGTGTTTAGTAATAAAAAGTTACGCAGATTTCTGAGCTTATTAAAGTGTGAGGCTGCTTTGACTTGACGTAGCCTACTGGCGGCGGCAGATGATGTCAGGCTGTGTGTGTGTGTGTGTGTCAAGTCTGCTGGAGGCCTGAGACCGAAGTGCTGCTCTGTTTGCTGTACCTATCAAGTAGATGACAGCAAAGCTCTTAGCCCACAGTGCTTAATGGACTTTTTATGGCTTTGTCTTGTGATCGCATGACCTATGGCACCTTGGCCTCTCAGCGGTTATTGGTAAAGTAGATCAGAAACATGCTGGTCTAGTCTACATGTTGCAGGATTCATGATATTGTAGTCACTTGCTTAACAGTTAAGGCAGTTCAAAATTAACAAATAAAAAGTTTGCAGTCGTGGCTCTGCAGCGCCAACAGGCGGAAATTTGTTAAACTTTTAGCACCAAATTAGACATGCTGCAAACTAACATATTTCCTGTGATGGTCCAAAGAAGTGGAGGTATATATTTAGAATTTACAAGGTAATTTTTTTTTTTATCATCCTTCATCTGCAGTGGCTGAGGTTTGGCTGCATTTAAATTTGGCTTGATTAATTTTTTTCAGATTTATGGAGGCAAAGATCATTACAATTATAAAAATGCACTATACTTGCTATAGCTCGGACCCTAATAATAAATTTTAAGAAAAAAGACAAAACTAACTGATGAAAGGGAAAGAAGTCATAAAAAGGGAAGAGTAACATTATCTGCTCATTCAGGTTGAGACAGTACAATTTTTCTTTATTTCCTATAGGACACACACTTAACTCCTAAATCACATCAAATAACTATGAAAAGAAATTAAAAACAGTCAAAAGAAATACACTATATAAATATGTGGAGACTGAACTAATTGTAGTTATTTAGCCTGAACAATGAGTAATTTGTCAATTCCTATTTAACACTCCTCAGCAAAGATTGTTTGAAAAACTGAAAGGAGTGTTTCATTATAAAAAGGTTTAAGCACACACAAAAAACTATTTCCAAGAGGAAACAAGTGCTCAAATTATCTGTCACATTGTGATGGAGCCCTTTGAGCTTCATAATTTTCATAACTTTGGGAAAAAGAAAAAAGTCCAAGTGGCGAAACGCACCCTAACTTTGCTATGTTAGTCCTGTGCAGGGCCAGGCACAAGGCAAGGCTGTGGACGGAGTGGAGGCTGACATTACTGGCCCTCCTCCTCACGCAGGAACTGGAACACAGAGGAGAAATCTTTATTGGCGTAACCACGTGCACACATCATTCGGTAGATCTGATGGGCTAAGGAGCCAAGAGGGACAGGAGTCTTTGTGTTGGTAGCTGTGTTCTGTGCAAGGCCCAAGTCCTTAAAAAGAAAAGCAAACAGACGTTAGAAAAACCAACAGAGCTGAAAATCAAATTCTGAATACAAAACCTCAAGCCCACATATTAGTAGGCAATGTGTTCTTTCAGTGTGCAGCTGAATGTTTGGTTGAATTATTTTAAGTGGCCAGCATAGAAACTTGTCTCTTTTTCTTCAAAGTCATAGTCACTATATGTGAAATGACACAAATCTGCCAAGAAGTCTCTTTCAGGCAAAAGTAATACCTTTTACCCTAATGCTATAGATAGAAATTTAGAACAAAAAAATAAATAGGTAAGTAAATAAATAAATAAAATAAACTTTTATCCCCTTAATATCTGTGATCCCAAGGTTTACAAACCGACCTTAGCCATGAGTTGGGTGCCAAATCCTCCCTGGTAATTATTCCCCGAGGGGACTCCCTCCATGACTCCTGGTACAGGGTTGTAGGTGTCGCTGGACCAACACCGGCCGGAACTCATGTTCAGAATTTTTGCCAAAAGTTTGGGATCAAGACCAAGTCTGTGAATAAAGCCATAATTCTTGTTTCAGAAAATACACTTTAGCCATCAGTTGTCATAATGTCTTATCTATGTATTATTCCTTTACCTGATCCCCAAATTCATCGTCTCTGAGGTTCCAATCATTCCTATGGCTAAAAGCATGTTGTTGCAGATTTTAGCAGCCTATGACAATATGACAAAATATTATCATTTACCCAAATACCCGATTACTTAATTGTTTAGAAGCTGACTAACAAGCATATGCAAACATTTTTTTAGACTTATAAAAGTAAGAATAAAAAAAAAAAAAAAAAAAAAAAAAGTGATATTTTGCTCTTATACAGTAAATCTGCTCCAACCTGTCCAGTTCCAGTTTGGCCACAATAAACCACGTTAGCTCCCATGCAGCTGAGCAGCTCTTTGGCTGCAGTAAATTCCTCTTCTGCTCCTCCAACCATGAAAGTGAGTTTACCCGAACTGGCAGCACCCACACCTGGAAGAGAAATTATACTTACACGCAAGGCATATGGAGACAGATTTAATCAGCTGAAATGAAATAAATTCAAACATAAAAGAAAAAAAAATGGAGAAAAACATTGTTGTCATGAGTAAATACTTTCCTATTTGGTGCATGTTTAGTATTATGTGCAACTTTTTTTTTTTTCATTCGATTCAGTTCGTCTGTTCTCACACTGTCAAAAAAGTTTGTTCAGCTTTTGTCTAGTTGTAGGAACAGCTGTTTCTGCTTCAGGTTCATATGGGGTTAAACATTTGGAACAATGCGATAACCAGGTGCAAGCCATATGGGTGCCAAGACATTAACCAGCAGTCTTATAATTAATCCTAAACTTTACAGGAAGCCATGGGAGAAGCGCCAGAGTGGGCGTCAGAAGTTTCTCCTTCTGTAATCCTTGTAGACAATCTGCTTGAAGCATTTTTTATTTATGGATAGAAAAACTGAGCTGGGAGTGACAAAGGCTGAGCCACGAAATGAACATAAAAGCAGTAGTTGTGGCCTCAGAATAATCAAGAATGGTTTTGAATAAAAGTAACCCCCCCACCACCACCACAGCAAAACAATCCCTATCCAGATTACCCCCCAAATCTAATCATGCTCTTTATTCAATTTCTAAGATGTCCTGAAAATTTAATCAAAATCTATCCAGAACTTTTTAGATTATGTTGCTAAAAGACAGACAGACACCGCTGCCATTGAAAACATACCCCACCCCCTGCCAATACACACTACCTACACACTCCAGTTGCTATATATGATACATTCTCATAATCCTTTCAGCAGAAAAATTATATATTATTCTGTCGCATAATAAAGAAAAACACAAACAAAAAACAACTTATATAGCCTAATCCAACAGAGGAAGAATAAAAGAATGCCTCTGTTTTTTTTTTTGACACAAACCACAGCTGGCCAGTTGGGTCGCACATATCTCTGCATGTCAAAACAGCTCCCTGGCACTTTTGCTGCTTGTCTCTGCTAAGTGGAAGCAGGCAGAAGGGTTTTTGAAAGTGGAGGGAAACCTTCCTTTTGTTCAGCAGTACTGGGAGAAGCTGGTCTTAAAAGTCACTGGATTTGTTGCAGTGCAATAAATGGTTGAAAAGTAGCAACACACCATTCTCCAAGAAATTAGACACCATATTATCTGTAGATGACAACAGAATGCAAAGATTTACAATTCTTTTTAATGACTACAGAACACATGAGATCATCTTTAATTTGATGGCTGTAACATGCCTCCAAAAGCTGCAAAATGTAATATAACAGCCTTGAGATCAGTGTTGGGAATGTTACTTTAAAAAAGTAATTAGTTAGAGCAGGGGTGTCCAGCTCCGGTCCCGGTGGGCCATAATCCTGCAGGTTTTCAGGTATCCCTGCTCCAACACACCTGAGTCAATTTAATGAGTCATTGCACAGAACTTCATAGACTATAGGATCAGTTTAATTTGAATCAAGTGTGTTAAATCAGGGAAACATTGAAAACCCTGCCAGACAGAAGCCCTGAAGGACTGACTTTGGACACCCCTCAGTTATAGTCACCATTAGTTCAGAAAAGTAACTGTAGGAGCCATATTATGACTCATAAATGTCTGCGAATATGCTGATGTGTGCATGCTTGATTGGCACTTGGGTGGAGGGTGTGTCATTTTGGGTGTGAATGTACACGTTAGAAATAGTTGCACTCACCTGAGCGCATCGTTTGGCTGTAAGGATGCAGAAGTGGGGTGAGCTCGGGAGTAAACTTTTTGTTGACCACAATTAGATGCTTTTGCTCTGCGTATTGTTTGTTCATTGTAATTTATTTAAAGTAACGATGAAAATAAACAAACGCAATAAGGAGAACATACATCTTAGTGCGCGTCATCAATATCTCCCGTGTTTAGCCTGCAGCGGCTGAAGTAGATAATGGCGTTGGACAGTTAGCCGCAACAGTAACCAAAACTAGAAACAACTATTATTGAAATAATAGCACATGTGAAGGCCCATTTATTAAACTATGCTGAATGATTGAAATGAAATTGCAAAAGTATAAGAAATTGAAAAAAAAAAAATAGCACAACTGACATTTTTTCTAATTGCCCCACACCAGGATTGAACCCATGCACTTCAGTATTGAAGCACACTGACTTACACACTACGCCACTAGTACTCTTAATTGTAGCTTGGAGAGAGTGTTCAATTTTTTCCAATTGGGACGGGAACACCTTTTTTTTCCCCACTTCCAGGAGGGTGTAATTAGTGGGATTGCAAAAACATGTGGAAGGTTGAACTAAACTCCAGAAAAGATGTGAAAGACTTTGTTCAATGTGAAAAACTTTGTTTAATGTGTTTTAAATTGATCAAAGTCTTGAAATGTTACAGGGAGCATTGTTGGAACAAATCGTTCATATTTAACTGTGACATTTGCAAATAAATTCCTTTGCTCCTTGAGGTGCGCAGCTAAGACTAATAGTTCCCATTGAGCAGTCTGCAGAACTGCATGCCATCACACAAGCAACAGCTAACAAACGACAACAGATCTTCATGTTAAATGCAGCACTTGAACCCGTGCCTTGTATGTGTACCTGTGTACCGGTGCACAAAATGGACCAATCGCTGAGCTGACTTCTGTTTTGTCCAATCACTGGAGAGGATTTTAATATTTGACAAAAACTTGAATAACTTGAAAAGTTTACATGATAAAAAGACCAAAAGTCATAGCACATGTCTTCTGAATGAGCTGAACAGTTTGATATTTGAATGGTTGAAGTGAGGCAAAAGGTGGAAAAGGAGTAGCGTGCCAAACATTTTGAAGGAAAGACAATGGGTACGGGAACTTGATGAACTGGACAGTGCAAACTGGTGCAGAGCTCTGAAACCCTGTTGAAGCAGTTTTCAGCTCATTATGCGCAAATTGACTAATCATAGAGCCGAATTTTTGCAACGTCCAATGCACAGTGGGTTTGAAAGACTTTCATCCAATCACAAGGCTGAATTCATTTTTGCAAAATGTTAAATATCTCAAAAACTACAAAGATTTGAAATGATAAAAGTTGTAGCACACTTCTCCTGAAGGAGCTGCAGGGTTTAAGATGTGAATGGTTGAAGTGACTTGAACAGTGTAGGAGAAGTAGCACAGCAAAATAATAAAAATGGCCGAACATAATCTCAATAATGTGAAGCCCATCGGGCATTACTCTACAATGATAGTAACTTGTTGTAGGTAAAAAGTAACTAGTTGCAATGCTAAAAAAAAGTTGCTATGTGTCAAAGAATTTGTTTATATCTGACCACAAGCCTGTTGAAATAAATAGAACAGACAGGTACTTGTACATAACCTTTGATATTTATTGCACATCAATAGAGAAACAAGTTTATCCTGCAATTTTAAGTATTATCTGTGTAATAACGTAAACAGTTAAACCAAATAAAGTGTGTTTGATTCAACTTTTTATACAGATAGACTTTCACTATTGGTCAAGTAAACAATCTGTACCTTCGAGTATTTTGTTCACGACAAAAGTAAATATTTAAACAACATTAAAAGTGTTAACTCTGTAGTCTAAATTAAATAAATCAACCTAATAATACCGGACAACTGGTCTTGAAGACATTCTGTACTTCAAGTATTTTCTTCATAAGTAAACAGTAAAATAATATAAACTGCATTTGCAGTAACTGTAGCAAATAAAATCAAACGTTCCCAACCAGACAAATAAGAAGATGTGTGCTACGGTATTTCAAATATTTTCTTTACTAAAAAAGTCAACATTTTAACAGTATGTTCTTGTCATTGACCTCAATAAATTTGAAGTAGTGCTTAAATCTCCATCTTGAAAATTCTAACTTTTCAACTGTGTAGTGTGAACCCACAACAACTTAATAAACTAATCAAAGACTACACACTACAAATATTAATGATATAATTATATAACAGCACTGAAGAGTTGTAGAATAAACGTGGTAACACTTAACTAGAGGAGGGATTCAGGCAGGGAATGATTAAACAATGCAAAAAGAAGAGAAAAGCATGATGATTGTTAACAGCTGCAGTAGGCTGTCACAAAATTATTGGCTGGCAAAGAATAAGATGCTCATTTATATCTGTAGAAGGGACAAGCTTATGTGAAAATATACTCAAGAAAAGTGATACTGTTTCAGATGACAGTGTTGATAGCTTTGTTAGGTCTTGTGGATGTTTCTTTAAGACATTCATGAGGAGGTGGTTGGTGGTGCCCTGGTCCCCAAGGTGCTTGGCTTTAAAACGGATTCTGACCCATGTTGGATGCATGGTATCATAGTTCTCCTTGGCGTCGGACAGGGCCTCTGCCTGGTGTGTGAGGGGCTCCTAAGACTCTCTAGGGGCATCATTATCCCTGCAACCCCATGGGTCCTGTGCTCCATGGCCTCTGGGCTCTCTGGCTGGGACCTTTCTCTGAAGTAATCTGGGCAGATGCATGTTGTAGACTTTCTGGGCTCTGAGGTGACTGCGGAGGTCTTTCTATCAAAGTTGTTTTTTTTCTTATTGAGGCAATTTCAAGGTCAACTCTGGGTTTTCTGGACAACAACGCTGGTTCACTTCTTACTGGATAACTCACCATGGTCACTTAACACTGGATGGCTAACCTGCTCCAGAGCCGGTCAGGTTCTGGATAAGAGATCCACCACCTCTTGTCCAGTCAGCTGACATGGGAAATGGGCTGCCCATTCTAATGATGCAAGAGTGTAATTGTGAGAGAGGGGCTTTAGAGAGAAAGAGGAATAGGCGCAATCCTTTTGATGAAGGAAAATAGCATGGTCATTGATGGCTTTAAAGTTTCTTTTTTTTTTTTTTTTTTAAACTTGTTCTTGGCTTACTCCCAACTCCATTTAGTTAAATCAGGGTTGCATCAGCAATAATTAGGTCAACAACAATGGTCACACATGGCACAACTGCAAACATAAACGCTTGTGCTGTCATGGTGAGAAATTAATATTTAAATAAAAAAAACAACACGCTCACCTCCAGAACTGAACAGACATATTTACATGAGTTTAAATTCTCTTTTAATTTAGAATACAAATGAAATCCTCAATAAAAAGCTTTAAAATGACCTTGTAAACACCTAATTCTGAATGAAATGACCATTCTGAAATAAACTTAAATCCCAGGTAAGTGGGTGGTTTATTTTGATTTTAAATCCAAATTGAATAATTCTTTGATTATGTATAAGTTTATTCTGTTTTAAATTAATTCCGGTTGTTCTGGGCAGGCTTGTTCCCTTGTCCTGCCACGATGATGCACATATTCCAAGCTGGTCCCGTCTTTAGATCTTAAGTGAAATTGGATGTAATAATGTAAACCTCAATTCAAAATTACTATTTCCATGTAAATGCAAAGGAGAATACATTGAAATCGAATGATTTAATTGTAAATAATTATGAATTAAAAAACATCATGTAACCAAGCCAAATATAAAGGAAATAAAGGGCACTGGGCAAGTTCTCTGCCCATAACACATTTGCTGTTATAAAGTAAAATTGAGTCATCAGTGACAGTTTATTTTGTCTGATTAATTAACCTTGTAATCTCACAAATTTATGCATAAAGAGTCAGCAATTTTCTGACAGCATTCTTTCCTGACTCTTGCTGCAGCAACCGTGTGGCTCTTGGCAGAGATAAGGCATTTTAATTCTTCATATTTTTAGAAGAATATCTGTCTGCTTCTCCATGGTAAAGTAGGCTGCTCTGCAGGGCTTCTTCATGCTTGAAATTGATCAGACGCTGCAAACAACATTTTGTTTATGTGAGTGTTCACTGATCAAAATGGGGCAAACCCTGTGTTCAATTACCATGTTCATAGACAGCCCTGTAAATGGTAGATGGACTTGTACTTATATAGCGTTTTTCCAATCATGCTGATCACTCAAAAGCACTTCACACAACTTGTCATATTCACCCATTCACACACACTAAGACTGAACTTGGGGTTAAGCGTCTTGCCCAAGGACACTTCTAGACACAGTCAGGGGACGCCTGAAATTAATCTCCCAACTGCTCTTCCTCCTGAGCTACAGCCACCCCTGTAGTGTTGCTAATGAAACTATCTGGGCAAGTTAACCTAGGTAACAGGAGAGATATCCTGGGTATGTATTTGGTGCATCTCCACCCCCAAATTTATTCAGACATAAACAAATTTTCATCTATGAGTGGATTCAGTGGTCACAGGTTCACCAATGACTGCACTACTACAGAAGAATGCTGCACAAGCTGATGAAGATGATGGAAGATTTTTCACACCCTCTCCACACTTACTTCATCTGACGTAAAATGTGTGCCAATCCACCCCTCCAATAATTTGCTGTGGCGACCCCTTCAGAGGGACATGCCGAAAGGGAAACAACATCAACTTATCTGAAATTATGTCCAGGACCTCAAACAAAGCCAGTACTGCAGTTTTAAAGTTTAGAAGATTCTTACTAGGGCTGAACAATTAATTATTTTTCTAACTGAAATCATTTTTAACTCTTACAGGGTGCCTGACCCAGGTTTCTAATATGCTGCATCCATGACATGAAAATGAAATGAAATGAAAAATACTTTATTAATCCCCAAAGGGAAATTCAATGTTGTAGTATATAGTAATTTATTTGAGGAGGTCTTGTTCCGGAGGCTGATGGCTGCTGGCAGGAATGATCTTCTGTATCTTTCAGTCTTGCATCGGACCTGAAGAAGCCTCTCGCTGAACACACTTTGTTGTTTCATCACTGTGTTGTGGAGAGGGTGTGAAGAATCCTCCATTATCTTTATCAGCGTGTGCAGCATTCTTCTTTGGACAATCAGCTCCAGCGGCTCCAGAGTTACTCCAAGCACAGAACCAGCTTTCTTGATCAGTTTGTTGATTCTCTTCAAGTCTCTGGTTCTGATGCTTCTACCCCAGCGGATGGCTGCTAAGCTGATTGCACTCTCCACAACAGACTAATAGAAGATATGCAACATCTTGGTGCAGATGCTAAATGATCTCAGCTTCCTTAAGAAGTAGAGTCTGCTCTGACATTTCTTGTAGATGTAGTCAGTGTTGCATTTCCAGTCCAGTTTGTTGTCCAGCTGAACTCCAAGATACTTGTATTCCTCCACCACCTCCACCTCCTCTCCCAGGATGGAAACAGTGTTTGTTTATTCTTGTTCCTCCTGAAGTCAAATATCATCTCTTTTGTTTTGTTGGTATTTAATATAAGATGACTATCACTGCACCATTTAACAAACTGACTGACCAGTTCTCTGTACTCTGCTTCTTGTCCATCCCTGATACACCCCACAACTGCAGAGTCATCAGAGTATTTCTGCAGATGACAGGACTCAGTTGTACTGGAGTTGTACTGGAAGTCTGAGGTGTACAGTGTGAAGAGGAATGGCGAGAGTATAGTTCCTTGTGGTGCACCAGTGCTGCTGACCTCCATCTCAGACACACAACCTTTCAGACTCACAAACTGGGGTCTGTTTGTGAGGTAGTCATAGATCCAGGTGGTTGTGGAGGTATCCACCTGAAATTTATTGAGCTTCTCACAAAAAGCAGGCTGAATGGTATTAAAAGTACTTGAGAAATTAAAGAACATGACCCTCAGAGTGCTGCCTGAATGGTCCAGATGAGAGTGTGCTCTCTGGAGCAGGTATATGATGGCATCTTCAACCCCAAGTCCATTACGATATGCAAACTGTAATGGGTCCTGAAAGGTGTTTACTTGCTTGTTGAGGTGAGCCAGTAAGAGTCTCTCCAGGACTTTCATGATGTGAGATGTCAGGGAAACTGGTCTGTAGTCACTTGGTTCAACTGGTTGTGTTTTTTTAGGCACTGGAACAAGGCAGGAGGTTTTCCACAGCACTGGGACTCTATTTTGCCTCAGACTGGTGTTAAAAAGGTACTGGAGAATCGGACATAGTTGTTTTGAGCAGGTCTTGAGAACTCTGGGACTGACACCATCTGGACCTGCAGCCTTGTTCTGGTTCAGTTTCTCAAGTTGCTTCATGACCTGATTGCAGGACACAAACAAGGTGAAGGTCTCAGGATGTCCCGATGTGGAGGGAGATGAAGCTGTGCTCTGGTCCATGACTGAGCTACAGGGTGACAGATTGGAGGCGTGACAGGAAAGCAGTGGATTTATGGAGGGTGTGTGGTCTGTTGGGCTGGAGGTAGGGGGTGAACTGAACCTGTTGAAGAATATGTTCCGCTCATTAGCTCTGTCGAGACCTCCATCAGGCTGGTCCCCCTTTAACTTGAAACCGGTGATCTTCACACCAGACCACCCATCCCTCACGTTATTCTGCTGGAGCCGACTTTCTAACTTCTTCATGTAGTCATCTTTGCACTTCTTAGTTTGTGTTTTAAGTTGTTTTTGTGTTGCCCTCAATAACTCCCTGTCTCCATCCCTGAAGGCTTTCTTTTTGATGTTCAGCAGCTTTTTCAGGTCACTGGTGATCCAGGGTTTGTTATTGGGGAAGCACCTCACTGTTCTTGTTGGGACGATGCTGTCCACACAGAAGTTTATGTAATCTGTCACACACAGTCATGGTGTTGATATCGTCTTCATGAGGTTCACAGAGGACTTTCCAGTCTGTAGCCTCAAAGCCTCCTCTAAGAGCATCTTCAGCTTCAGCAGACCAGATTTTGATAGTCTTTGTGATGACAGGTTGCTGCTGAACGATGGGCTTGTAGGTGGTGGTGAGAAGAACCAGATTATGGTGAGATCTTCCTAAAGGAGGGAGGGCAGAACAACTGTATATATTATTCATATTTGCCTAAAATAAGTCCAAGATCTTATTTTCTCTGGTGGAGCAGCTGACAAACTGCTGGAATGTTGGTAGAGTTGCAGAGAGGGAGACGTTGTTGAAGTCTCCGGAGATCGCCATGAATGAGTTTGGATGCTGTGTTTGTAGCCGAGCAACAACGGAGCTGATGACGTCACAGGCTGTGTCTGGTGCGGTACCAGGTATTATATAAACTGCTACCAGAAGAACACAGGTAAACTCTCTGGGTAAATAATATGGATGGAAGCTCACAGCTAACAGTTCGATATCCCTTGTGCATATCTTCTCCTTGACAGTAACATGTCCAGGATGACACCAACGCTGGTTAACCAGCACTGCAATTCCACCACCCTTTAGCTTTCCGCTGTGTTGTCTACTGCGGTCTGCACAAACCGTTTTAAAGCCTGGTACAGACACATTACAGTCAGGGATGTGTTAATGCAGCCATGTCTCGGTGAAGCACATAATACTGCACTCTCTGTATTCTTTGACCTTGTTAGCATCTTGAGCTCGTCCGTTTTGTAAGCTAGCAATCTCACATTACCCATGACAACGGTCGGGAGAAATGGTTTAAATCTCCACCACTTTCTTCGCTCTCTGACTCCCGCCCTGCATCCTCTTCTCTTTCTTTTCAACTCCATCGGGATTTGATGTGTTGTTTTGCTGATAATCCTGATTTGGGAGAGGTTAATCAGTTGATCCCGATTGTAAACAAGTTTTTCGTTGCCATGGAGACTCATCATAACAAGCCTTGAAAGAGCAAAAAATATGCAGAAAAATCTTCCTTGCAACACACCCTCCAAACCTCAAGCATGAAAACCTCAGAAAAAATACCTAATTTGAGGTAATATCTATGTGAGAAGACTTTGTACTTAAAAAAAAAAAAATCAAGGTAGCAAGTCAGAGCTACTACAACTTGCTGCCAACAGACGGCGCAATCTAGGACATTGAAAATCCACTAACTTCAAATGTATTTCCCACAATTGTGACAGTGGGGTCCTCAGTTTGAAAAAAAATGTGTCTAGTCGTGATTCCATTCCATCTGAGTCTCAAAATGTTTATAAGTTAAGCAGTTTCATTTCCCACATTTGACGCTCTCTCACATCTCATGAGAGGGAGGGTAGGGGAGAGGAGGCAGCCAAAGCACAGACAGCGTAAAGGCTCATTTAATGCTTTACACCGAAGAGGCACTCAGACGGCCATACAGTCTTGTCTGTCTCCTGCATCTGTTACATGTGTAATTTGGTCGGTTTTCAAAGGACTTATTTATCTATTACTTTATGCAGAAAACTGAGCAATGCCACCGGAAATTGCAAGAGCAGTGTTATGTAAGCAGTTACAGAGCCATTTAGAGAAGCAAGAACAGGAAGAAAACAACACACAACCGAAAAACAAAACTATAAAAAGTACCCAAAAAAGGTGCAAAAAAAAAATTGAGGAGAAAAGCCAAAAACCTTGTGGTTTTAATCCTCTGCTGCTTTTTTTTTTTTTTTTTTTTTACACCAACCAGTTTCAAAAATTGGGAGTGAACTCTGAAATGTCCAGTATAGGAACTCACTTCATAATGGCAATGTGAAATTAAAAAAAAAAAGTATGACCCCCAGTTTCCACCAGATACATGTGTGCAGTGTTCCAGTTGCGCCGCAGTTTCATTCCCATCGCCATTTCACACTGGGAGCGTGTCAGATGCAGAGGGTGCAGTCTGCATAACTGCATCCATGAGATCACGAAATCACAATGCTTTTCAGCTCTCTTCAGAGACCTTACCTTACTGAACAGGTAGTATGTATAGAAATTAACATATTTATATGCTGTTAAGTACGTTAAACTTACTATCCACTCCAAAACCTGCTGAACTCTCAGTACATACCTCCTACTTTTCTGCTGTTGTCCTTTTGAAAAGGATGTGTGGTGTCAAATAAAATCTTATGATTCTCCATTCCCAAAATAAACATCTTGTCTTCCATTGTGAAAACAAAAAACACTTAGAGCCCCTTATTGACTAATAGGGGCGGTAAAATAGAATAAAAAAATTGAATATCGGGATGTTTTGCATCACAATTTTAAAATAGATTTTTTGTTAAAAATTTTTTTTTCAAATAAATACAAATAATCCATTATAAAATTTTTTGTCTTTTTTAAATGTTTTTATTGATCTTTTTACTTGTTTTCTTGGGCATTATAGCAGCAGAATGATGGTCTGGCTACTGTGTTGTTTTTTCCTCATTAAAATAAAAAAATGACTAGCCAAAAAAGTATTGTACATTTTTTTCGTTTTTATTCTCCAAAAATCAGCAATATCGAGAAATCGTGAGAATTGCAATTTAAATCAAATCAGCACCCAAAAAACGGAATCAAATTTAATTGGGATAAAAGCATATCGTCACAGCCCTACTGACTTCCTCCTAACTTGTGTCACTGGAAAAGATATAATGTTGACAGAGTTCAGCAAACCTGCAAAGTGGACTTTATTTTGAAATGTACCGATGTTTTACACTGCTGCTTGTCTGATTTCCTGTTCGGCTCTATCTGAACTGCTGAGCTTGAAACATGGTCCATCAAAAATAGACCTGGCACATATATTTAGCCGAGATCCACTACAAGGTGATTCTGGGATGGACCTGACACGCATTGCAATGTGCCCAGTATAAATCTGACGGGTGTTAAAACTGACAAGTCCTTGGCGGAGGTAATTAAAAAACCAAGTAAACAAAGTCCGCAAAAATACGTAAACAAAAATATTGGACCCTCGTGTCCACCCAGCAGCATGGAAACAAACAAACAAACAGCACCTCTACTGAAAGCACACATCCCACAGATTCCAAACATACCAGTTTAATGTCGCTATGACCAAGATTCACTCAACCAGAGTCAAAAGAAGGCTGAATTTATGCTTCGTGTTTGATAAACATCATTACATATTCTGTCGTACCTTTGCTGTTTTGCCTCCAAAACTGTAATCCACTGACATAAAACTGCATTCAGTAAAGCAGCGTTTTTCAATTCCAGTCCTCAAGCCCAACTGCCCTGCATGTTTTATAGATAACCCTACTTTAACACACCTGAATAAAATAAAGGGCTCGTCAACAGGCTGCAAGGAACTTGATGAGGAAGTTCAATAATCTGACTCAGGTGCTTTTGAGGAGGATCATGTCTAAAACAGGCAGGGCAGGGGTCCTGCGGACCGGAATTGAGAAATACTGCAGTAAAGCAACTACGTTTCCCACTGTGCTTCGGGAGTAGTTGGGTGGACAAAATCATAATTTTGTGCCCGGTAACATCAGTTTGATTGGACGACAACAGGTGTCAGTCATTCAGCGTCACAAACATTTCCTGGTTTGTCTGTGGAGATTGGTCACATTTATGTAAACATGATGACATCAGCGTGATTCTACCGTATCACACAATTAAAAAGAGGGGTCGGTCATACCAATCGGCCAGTCATAGCCAAAGGCATGTACATTACGCACACGCCCACTGCATACAATGACGTGGTAATCAGTGGCGTCTGCTTTGTACTTTTTTTTTTTTTAGAAAAAAAAACAGAATCCAGGATCCTTTCCGGATCTCCACCAAAATTTCATCATTTGTTCCTCGTGACACCCCCAACATATCCCGAAGATTTCATCAAAATCCCTACATAACTTTTTGAGTAAAGTTGCTAACAGAAACAAACAAACTCTGACGAAAACATAAGCTCCTTGGCAGAGGTAATTAAACAAATAAACAAGAAGCAGAAACAAAAAAAAAAAAACCTGAACAGCCTTTAAATTGCTGTATGATATATTACAAATATGATGTGGATGCGAGAGGTTGAAGCCAACTACGCTTAGAACAGCACCGCTCCCAAGAAAGCAACACCAAAACTAAATTACATTGAAAAACTAAACAAAATAATGTAAAACACATAAAAACGCTTATGATTTTACTTTAGTCAGGGTGAGTACTCAACCATTAACTTCTGTTTTAGTTTATTTTTAAGCTTGCCTAATGTTATAGTTGAGTCCACATAATGTAAATGTCTGTTCAATAGTTTAGCACCATCTTATCTGATGTCCAGTTGATAAGATATTTTATACTGTCTAATAGAATAATTGTGACTAGTAATTATATATATATTATATATATTCTCTCTCTTTCTCTCTTTTATATACATGGAAACCTCACACAACATTAATTTTGTCAGATTAACAGGAGTATTTATTTCCCACCGATCTTTTCCAGGACAGCCCCCAAGGTGCAGTTCAATACTCAGAGTGAGTTTGATGGAGGCTGTACTGGTTTTGTGGCAACAAATGTCAGCCAGTATATTCTCACTCAAACGGGCTCAGCAGAAATGGATGCCGTTCAGTTTTTCTGTAAAGCATTGGATTTCTTAATTTCTTTTACAACCAATCTATCGCTGAACTTCTTGGACAGACTTAATACCGGTTAGTGCAGGTGAAGTCACACAGCGGTCAAAACGTGTTCAAACTCACATCCAGCTTTTCTACTTCATTTTCCCTTAACCCAGTTAAGAAGGAAACTTGAAATACACTAAGAAAATTTTGACTCTGGGAACAGTTAAAAAAAAAAAACAGGATGAACAGTTGAGAAGTTTCGCTTCGGAGCATGTGATTTGGGAGTAGTCTACATCTCCAAAAGTGAGATACTTACGAGGGTCAAAAGAGAAAGATAAATTATTATCGTAATCTTGGTTTTCTGAAAACTAACCAAGTTATCACACCACACTGAACTTCTTGCATGGGCATGAGGAAAAAAACATGCTTTACGTTAGGAATGGGTCTACAGACACAAATAAAGGGATGAGGGACCTCGTACCAGGCGTGTGATTGGTCAATCTGTCTTTGACAGATTGAGATACCTCATTTAGTTTTCAGAGAACCTAATGTTGTCTTAAACATGCTGCTCTTGTTGAAAAGTAACAACTAGACTGTTGATTTATTCTTTTCAGAGCAAAATCACTCAGTAAAATTGTCCTTCTCATTGCTCTGAACAGAACATATTATTTCTAACTAGTGTCTCTGCAGAATAATCCAGTTTTAAAAACAAAGGAAGAAGGCATCATCTCAACTACTCCTTGTATTTCTTTGCCTTAAGAAACGACTGTAAAACACATACTGACTCAATTACTACTTCTCTATGTGTGCTTTTATGTTTAAGCTTTAACCACACAGCAACTGTACTTCTTTTAATTCTTCTCTTAAAAAGTAGAGATGTTCAAACAGTTTCATTTAAGGGCCAAAGCCTTGTGATTGATGTGAGTATCGAAGTATGAGATCCAGTTTGGTTGCACTGGCTCAACTACTGCAACTAAACACAGAAGTTCAAGGAACAAAGCAGGAAAACTTTAATCCAAGTGCACTATCATGAGACAGAAACAAATAAATCATTACTAATCTTCAGAGCCGAACCATTAAATGGACCAATTTCAACTCAAAGAAAGTGGCTGGCCTGACATTGTCAAAGCTAGGTTCAAACACATACATTTGTAAAGGAAAAAAGCTGCTCCTCTTTATTTACTAGCACATGGCAGGAGTGGCTCAAATGGTCATAGAGGCCATTGGATTACATTTGCTGCCAACTTTTCTTCATTCTTCCTAAGGGCAGCTGTGACAATGCACAGCATTACATGTAGCTTAACATCACCAAGTATGTAAGTGGAGATAGTACACTTCAGTGAATCAATGTGTAAGCAATGTAAAAACTCTAATATGTGTCATTGTTGTGCTGTGGACTAATTGCTTCCTTTTTATCTTTCAGTTGATTGGCTAGTCCACCTGGGGCCTCATTTATAAAGCTGTCGCACACACAAAATCTGGTGTTCGCCAATTATAGTCAACTTTTGGGATTTATAAAAACATGACTTGGTTGTATAATGTCCCTACCTCCACACCAACTCTGACCCTGCCTTATGTACAAAATCCGTAGAAATGGGAAAAGGCGACACCAACTGCAGAAGAACAAAACCAATATAATGGTGTGAAATTTGAGATGTTTGTGCAAAATCAAATATAAACGTTCCCACAAAATTTTGTACATTATTTGCAAAAACTAAGACAAAGCATATTTGATATTGATACTTCACGACAAAAAATATCTGGATTTACTACAGAAATGTTTTTAACAAAGGCAGCAACCACTAAAATATGCTCTGAAATGAAGTAGTTCTACATGTTATGCAAGCCAGTTCACACAATAAGTTGTACAGTAGCTGCCATACTAATAAAGTTCTAAATGAATAATTACAATTAAAATGACATGGTCACCATGCAAAATTGACCATTATTAGACTATGATCAGGGTGCACCCCCCACCTGCAGATAAACAAAAGATGAAGTGATGGTTGTATATGAAATGCGCCCCAATGGGTAAAGAGGCACAGTGGCTTATATGTCCCTGCTGGTGGACATGGCGCATTGAAGACTCTGGAGTGAGAGAATTTTTAGAGATGATGATCGACTCATGAGCCCAGCACCTTTCAAAAAGAAGGGACTGACATGTCGGGGCTGTTCACTCCTTTTACCAGCCCAAAGCACAGATTAACAGAACTATGTGAGCCACAGCCAGACATGCCGTGGTGTAGCGGCCATCGGGCCGATGAAGGGCAGAGGTGCCCTTGATGCACAGGTGGAAACCTGTTACACATCTGCAAAGGTGTGTAAGATAGTGGAGGCATATGCTAAATAACGTGGCACTAAATGGAAATGCGTCACGTTCATGTGCAAAAAGTACTGTTGTCCCCGATCTTAAACTCATCCCCACAGGAATCAAATGCTGCTGCTTTACGCAGTGTCTAAAAGTGATGCAACATACAAGAGGTAGAGAATTCTTATTTATTCACAAGATTTTGGCACAATTGTGTCCCTCTGCAAAGACATGGCTTCCAGGATGGCACAAGGTGGAATCATTGCCTTTCCCTCTCCAACTACAGCTGCTGTGCTGTAAACCCAGCAGGGACACACAGGAACACCAGTATTTTCACAGTAAATAAACTGGAGTCAGAGACGTCTCATTGTGTACGTTCATTTACAATCTGAAACAAAGGAATAAACCACCTGCAACATCATCCGGGGCCTTTGGCACATTTAGTTCCAGCCCTTCTATGGACTCGTTGATTTTCCCCACCAGCTTCTAATCTGTGGGAGTGAGCAGCAGCACCCCCTTCCTCCCTGGTACACATACTTCTCATGTGGACGGTGATGCACTTTACCTCTATATTTTAATGTCTGACCACTTTGATTTTACTTTATATGTTCGGTCATCTGACTAGACACGCTGACAGCATCTGTCACCTGCTGACGCTCCTCTGCCATTGGTGATATCCATCCCATGTCCACAAGATAAAATGTTTTTCCATTTTACAACCTTTTTTTTTTTTTTTTACAACCCTTACTCCATATTCCAGAAAATCCCTCTTTTTTTTGCTGTTTACCTTACTGAGCTGTCATGGAAAGGAGATTGATGAATATTTATCAGGGGCGTTCACTACACCATTTATAGCCAACAAGATGTTCCCTCACATGTGCCAAATTTATTGTTGATCCTGATTTATTTGGTTTCTTTTGTCTTTTGAGTTGGGAGTCTCCAATAGTTTTGCTTACAGTTTTGGTTCTTTTGGTTTGGTCCTACAGTACTGCTTGGCTGGTTTTTCGTCTGCTCCCCTCTTTCATTTATTTTGGGCAAGGCTAATGTCTTCTTAATCATTTTTATTTTAAACTTTCATTTGAAATGTTGCTGTTTTGGTGGTGATCTAATATGTTGTGGTCTTTTTTGTGTTGAACTGTGTTTTTGTTAAGGGGTCATGACTTGTAACACAAACTAATTGAAAAGCTTTCACCATTTTCATCACAAATGTGCAGTATTGAAAAAATGATGCCCATAATCACATACATAAATGTTTGGTTCAGTAGTAAGATTGTGATTCAATTATTTTATTGCAAAATTCTTTCACAGAATCCAGGACTGACTCATTCTGAAATACAGTGACATTACCAAAAACTTTCCTCCCCAGTAATACTCTTGCGAGGAGTGGGTTTTGCATCATGGTTTCCTGCCTCATGATAATAAAAAATTATCATCACACAAGCCTTCATGTAAAGAGTTGGGAAAAATAAAAAATACAGCAACAACATCCAGCATGATGCATATGGAAAAGTGACTAACAAAATGCTATTGTAAGAATATTTCCAACCCAAACCAAGCTCTGAATTTTTAGACAATTGAATTTGGAATGAATTTGGAAATTCTTAACAAATAACTAAACCAAACCACATACACAGAGTAATTGTTATAAGAAAGGCAATGCTTCCACATACCAGTATAGTTTTGGTCAGTACAGTTTGCTATTTTGTGGATCTCAATTACAAAAAGGGCCTATACAACCGAACCACACAATACCATTTCTGAGCCTTCCTCAGAAATTGGTCCATAGGACAATTAGATAGAGTCGAGCTACTGGCATCACTGTCCAGTGATTTAGTGAAATAAAAAATGCTATTTCCTGCAACAAAAGCAAATGCAAGAGATAAATCTCACATATGAGCTTTGTAGCTTCATTTCAACATGAACTCAAAGTTGATGATTAAAAAAAAAAAAAAGAATTCCAACAAAATAATAGTAAGATCTTTTTGGCTCTGGGAAAACATTCCTTGCCATGTTACCATTGTTATCAAGTTGTTTCAAATGTGTTGCTGTTCCTTTAGTATGATGTCATGCTAGGCATTTGGGCTGAACTTACTTAGTGAGTGTCCATCTTGCTATAAGAAATATTTCCTGACCAGCCAGACCATTCCAACCTTACTGTATCACAACAACCCCAAACCATATCATTCAGTAGATATGGGGCATATTACTGCAAGGATTCAAACTTTGTTTATGAGGTAACAGAGGATGTGTCAGACCCATAAAACAAACCACTTATCTCTGCATACCTGCTCAGCTCTTCTTTGGTTAAACTAATGGATTATGTATGATTCCAATGTTGTTTAATGGGTATATCCAAAAACAAGTAAATATTTTAATTATATGTGTTGTAAATAATGTACAGTTTGTTTTTTACTTGCTCTGTAATTTGTGAAAATCTGTTTATGTAGTGGTGAAATTGTTTTTACACCTGTGATGTCTCTTTTTTTTCCAGATATGTGTCAAACTGATAGAAACTAATTTTGGCAAAATGGAAAGTTGTGTTATCAGTTGTTTTTAAATTTTTAATGAGTCATTAAGATCTTCAGTTTTTCTTTAACCTATTCTTATATATGAAGACTATGTTATCATCTAATTTATCATAAAATATAGAAGCATTCATTACTTGCAAATTGCTGCCTCACAAAGGACCAAAATGGAAATGCATCAGCCACTGTCACTGACTTTCTGGAAAAAAAAAACTAATGTTTTGGCTTACATTGCAACCAGAAGATATATGAATAATCGTTAATAATAGGGCAGCTTGTTATCTGAACCCGACAAGTGATTAGAAAAAACCCCATAAATTATTGAAGAAGAACAATTAGTCAATGATATCCTATATTTTTTAGATTTTATTTTGGCCACTGTAGCTTTGTCTTTTGTTTAAAGCAGAACTGCTTGTGTTTGCAACCTGCTGAAATGTGACATACAGTAATTTATGAATATTAAAAATAACGTTAAGTTGAACCAAAATATATCATTATACACTCAAAAGAATATGATATGACGATAGACGTGCTAGCTTAATGGTCAAAAAGCTTTATCTTTAGTTTCGGCTTTCAGTATGCTCACACAAATGACTCCAGAGCACATGTGTTAGTTTCTGTCAGAACCTGACCTTGAAGCAGACTGAATTTAGAAAAAAGGGAGATAAAGCAAAACAAAAGAATTTACCTCCTGATACAGGTGCATCCATGAAAACTGCCCCCATCTTTTCAGCTGCGGCAGCCATCTCTTTTGAAACAGCTGGGTCAATGGTGCTGGAGTCAATTAGGAGGGAGCCTTTCTTTACTTTTCTGTAGAGAGAATTATAGTTAAGTTTAACACTAGACACTATGACATTTAAAAAGGTTTTAAAATACTCAGAAAGAATTAAACTGTACTTGAGAATGCCATTGGGACCGGTATACACATCTACAACATTGGGACTGGAGGGGAGCATGGTAATAATGCGATCTGCCTTATCTGCTACCTCAGCAGGATTATCTACAATCTGAAAAAAACATTATTACAGATAAAAATACATCATATTTAAAACCAAAAATGTGTTATTAAGCTTGTACTACCTGCGCTCCCAGTTCTTGCACCTCTTTGCAAGACTCAGGAAATACATCTGTAGCAATGACTGGGTATCCATGCTTCAGCAGATTCTTTGCCATTGGGTTTCCCATATTTCCCAGACCAACAAACCCCACTTGTGTCTTTGATGCCATTGACCTTGTGGAAACTGTAATATATCAGCAAAATTTGTGAATTTTAAGAACCTCGCAGATATAGAGGCTTTAATTTAAATATTTATAGGTTACCTTTATATTGAAACAAATATACTCAATGGTCATTTTTATACGTCTACCAAAAAACACAAAAAGCATTGCTGCATTCATTTTAAGCAAGCCCCCTACAGGTTTTCCAATGTAACCAAACCATTTTATGGTCATCTGGTTCATAGAATTCCTTGTCAGTTTTGAAATATAAAGGCCTTACATGAAAACTATAATAGAGTTTGGTTTAAGTTCTGCACATGTCTACGTTCTGATTACGTATGAACTGTAATTAAATAATAAAACAATAAAATGCAAGCTTGAAAAGTACATGGACTAAAAAAAAAAACCCCCAAAAAACTCGGATTTCCTCCTGTGCTTCAAATTTTTCTTATGATGTTCACAAATGAGCAGATGACAGACATATATATATATATATATATATATATATATACTTCATAGTAGACAGGCAAATGTAAAAAAAAAAAAAAAAACATTGGGGTTTCAAATATGTCAGAGAAGAGCGCAAACACGTAGCTCTGGGAAACAATTCGGTCGGCAAACAAGGTGTTAGATGACAGAAACCAAGCTTAAATGATAAATTGTGAGATGTAATTCCTCCACCATCAACTTCATCAAGTCTGACAAAAATGAACAGAAACTTCAGTGAACGTTTCACTGGGAAGCAGTGTTTTTACGTCAGAATGAGCATTCAAATCACAGCTTTGGTCCCTAAAGAAACGGGGGGGGACTTGGACTCTGCGTAAATAATATCAGTTTGTGGTACTTACCACAGACAAAGTCAACATGCTGGCAACACCTTCCTATTAGATACCGAGACCCTCTCAACACAGCCGCCATGCTTCTTTCCTCTTGACCTTACGTGTGACGTAACGCTACGTAAATGAGTGAACACTTTGCCAACCAATCAGGTGATGAACTTGGGCAGCACGCCCCCAGTTTCAGCCACTGAACAACAGGGTACATAGTATATGTTTCACCAAACTGAAGCTATTTCTCCATAGTAAAATGAGTTATTCAAGTTAAAGGGGCTACTGTGTAAAAATACAAAATGTATTAATTAAAAATGTACAGAATTATTGCAAAAAAAGTTTGCAGTCTATTTCTACACTGTATGGATATAGTGTAGACATAATAATAATAATAATAATAATAATAATAATAATAATAATAATAATAATAATAATAATAATAATAATAATGACGAATTATTATTTGCTTTCAAAGTATTAATTGATTTAAATATACTGACTGCAAGCTAATGATTATTTTTCATTGCGTATTAATTTTAGTTAACTTTAACACCTTCTGTATTAACTAGTGATCACGGTGTTGAAATAATGGCCACAGTTAAAGTATACGTTTAATTAGTGGTATTTGTTTTTAAGGTAAATTATAAAACAGTAATGTCTGCGGTCTCAGAAGCAGTCTCATTCCGGAAGTGATGTAACGTTGTTATTATTCCAGGAAGAGAGCACGGGAAAGCACTGAACTGCGTCAACAATTTTTCCATGAGAAATTGGGATTTCATGTGCTATTTAATATGGTAACAAGGTATGTTTAGTGTTTGTATTTTAAATGTTAATCTCTATACAAATGTTAATGTTTCGATCTGCTTGGTTTGTATTCAGTGGGTCCTAGTAACACCCCGTCGTGAATTGTTTATGTTAGCCATAACCTTGTCTTCCAGCTGATAGCTGCGTCCTCCAGTCAAACTATCTTCTGTGTATACTTAGAGCTTTATATAACATAACGTCATGAGCTCAAGCATTTAAAGGTAATCTTTTGCACAGTGGTTAAATATTTATTTACACATGTTTTTTTTAACCTTGTGCTTAATGTGTTTTTCCAAGTTTGTAGCTAACGCTAGCTTGCCAGTTAGCTTCATGGCTGAGCTAGCCAGGTATGATCTGTTTTCTTTTAGGCCTTCTCTCTTGCTTACAGTTACCAGAGGATAATTTTAGCTATTTTCTTTTCACTTTTATTATTGGTTTGGATTCAATCGGGTGGATTGAGTGAGGAGCGCATGTGGTTGTTATGGATTTCTGACCTGCTGAGTTTCGGATGGTTTTTTTTTTTTTTTTTTTTTTTTTTTTCACTTCAGGCCCAATTACGTCGAGAAAAATAAATTCAGCCGAGGCTAAAATGGAAAATCCCTCCTGTTGTACAAGTCACGTCAGCCTTAATTACACGGCGGTGTTTGTTGTATTGTGTTTAAATTACGATGTACCAGATGACTTTTAGTCACAAATTAGGCCATTTGAACTGACACGGAGGCCAGCCTGTGTTGGTAGCCTATATGATTGCCAAACATTACACCTTAATGTAAAATTTATTTGCCTAATAGCAGTATGTAAATATAAGAAAATATAAATGTAAGGATACTTTTTAATTGTGCCCAAGTATATGAAGTGATTCCAGTTGTGCATAAAAGTCTTAGGCCCGGGGACCAAATGGACAAAGTAGGCCATGGGCCACTTTATCAGAGAACAAGAGGAGGTGACTAGAAATGGGTTGGACCCACTAAAGAACAGAACAAACACAGCTGTCAAAACCAATGCAAGAAAAATAAAAACAAAAAACAAAAACAGACTCATACCACACTTTTTCAAATTTAGATTGGTTATTTTTTGGTTTGTGAGCATTTAACAAACATATATCTGGGGATCCAATGTCTGATTTTATCTCTGTGCTCAAGTGTTGAACATTAAGGTTAATTTATCTTCCATTGTAGCCCACAAAATGTCAGGACATTTGAAAATATACCAATTAAACGTGAAGAAAACTTTTCTAGGTGCAAAGTTTCATTTAATAAAATTCAATTTGGAAGAAAAAAATGAAAGTATTTAATTTTTTAAAACAAAATAAAATCATTTGGTAAGTGTTACAAAATTACCATTATAATCAGTGAAAATGAGAATAAGGTAAGAAAATAGTTTAACTTAAACCCTGTTCAAGTAGACTGGGGTTTTGCAAGGACTCCCATAGGTTTTAAAAAAACAAAACAAAACATCCAAGTGTATTTATTAAGTTAGTTATTGAGGATAGTTTTAGTTTTGCAAATCTTGACATTGAGCAGCTGTACTTCCATCTTTATGGGTACAGTTATGTAATTAGTTCAGGTTTTCTTTGGCTCATTGCAGCCTGTTTTTTTATTATTACATGAAAAAAGCAACCAAACTGTCTAGAGTCAACACTAACTTGTCAAATGGTCATTATACAAAGTGCTTTTTGAATGTTAGAGTATTTTTAAAGAAATGAGAATTAAAGCTGTGGATGAAGCATTTCCTGTACAAAAATATTAATATACTGTAGTTGTCTAAAATAAAAAAAACTGCATTAACAATTAAGTATCATTTGCGGTGACAAGAAGAATTTTGCATGTAGATGTAGTGCTTGGCTATAAAATACAGAAGTTCCCAACAGGTTTTACTACATATCAGAGTTATATCTGGACCCCAGCATAATTCTGGATACTGTGATCCAGAACAGGAAAAATCATAGGGTTTTCAAAATTTTAATCACTGGAAGAGAACAGATTAAAATATAAACATGCAACAAACACCACAATATAGCCAAGACACCATGGATTCATCATCAATGTATTTAGGAATCTATCATTACACATATAATGATGTAGGACTGTAACAGGATGGAAATCACAATATGGATGCAAATTAGATGCTTGGCAGAGGACTGCACTTTCCGAGTGCTTTTCTAGTTGGTAAATTAGATCTGTTGCATCTCCTACTATTTGCAGGTTTGTGCATTTTTTCAGTTTCCAAACCTTGATGGGATACACTTTGATTCATAAGTGTGTGAAAAGAAAAGAAAAGTTCCACTCACTAAAAAAAAAAACAAAAAAAAAAAAAAACATGTCCAGTGGAACAGGAACCACAAAAATATGCAGGACTGCTGGAAGGCATGTTAATAACTTGAAAAAAGGGGGGAAAAAACAAACGTAATTTCAAAACTCACAGTTGCAGTTTTGATTGCTGGTTGGTGCCGTTTGCTTACTGTCATTATAGTAAGTCTGATGGCAGATAGCATACTAATATTTACAACAATGTATTTGCTTCTCATTGTTAGATTATTTTGTTTCTATGGATTGAGTATTGAAATGTATGATAATTGTTTTGTCATAAAAAATTTTATGCTTTGACTTGACTTCAGGACATGCAACTGTTTGTCAGCATGAAAATGACTAACACAATTTTTTAGAGTAGTTGTGTTTGTATTGATTTGATTCTCTAATTTTAGACATTGTACATGTATCTGTTTTTTTTTTTTTTTAGTAAGCTCATAAAACATAACATGATCACGAACCGTTGATCTCATTGCAGCTCCATTATACCGTCCATCATACCGCAGTCATGTTAGCATAACCTTCATGTTTAAATTTTGGTGTGAGAGCAATATAAAGTAGTTACTTCATCCTCTGACTTTAACCATAGGTAAATATAACATAAATATGCAATTTTATTGTTCTGTCAGGGTTTAAAAATCATCAGTTATTAATAAAAGACCACAATTTTGTATAAGCTGCAATGTCGGTAATGTACTACTGTAACTGCATCAGTTTGAAACCATACATTTCCATAGCATGAAATATGTTGGAAAGATGACATTTTAAAACCTTTATTCACAACATTTAATAAACGTTGTCCCTGATTGCCTGCTGCACTATGATACTTCCTGCTGTGGAAATTGACAGCATTGGTCTCTCACATTTTGAACCAGCTTTGTAATGTGAAACTGGCTTTCTTTTTTACTGATTGCCACTCTGTATAAACAGTAGTACTGCAGTGATATCTTCATGTAAGTCATTATTTTTTTTCTCTATTCCTGTTTAGCCACCACTGAATAATTCATGGCAGTGTTCCTTAGGCGAACTTTATCGAACAACAACATGGAGACATCAAACTTTGCTCACGTCATATTCCAAAATGTGGGGAAGAGTTACCTGCCTCATGCTGCACTGGAATGTCACTATACCCTGACACAGTTCATCAAACCACATCCTAAGGACTGGGTTGGGATATTTAAGGTGAATGATCACATTTAATAAAGTCTCTGAATAATGTTTAAGATGTAAATGAATATAATTGATTCACAGATGCAGCATAATCAGATATGAATGCATCTTCATTGTATGAGTAGTTTTCTTTTCAAGTGTGGAAGGTAAATGACTTTTTGACTACCTAACTTTGATGTGAAACATTCTAATCTCAGCTGGAAAATACATTTCAGCTTGCCTAAGGTTTTTTTGTGCTGAAAAAAAAAGGCAGTTTGCTGAAAAGAACAAAGTAGGCATATTCTGTCCTGCGGAATACTAAAACATGGTAGGGTTAGCTATTATCATGCTTATTTGAAAGATGAGCTTGGCAGAGGGAGCGGAGCTTTTTGGCCCCGCCACAAGCCTGTGTTCCACATGGATCTCATTATAGGAGCACATTAAATTTATTACAGTGGCAGTAGTTTATTTTAAACTTGTCTGAAGTGTAGCAAGACTCTTGCAGACAACATGCTTTTATCTGACAGAGATGAGATAGATGGTGAGCTTAGATGACAACAAATGGGGAAAACACACAAACTTGTTGCTCTCTGTTGGAGTTAATGTCACATCTTGTATAAAATGTTTTGTGTTTTTTGTAGAACAGAAGAATTTGAATAAAAGCAAAGTAATGACATATTCTTTAAGGAGAAATTGAAGTAGATAGGATTCTAAAAAAAGTTAAACAGCCACAGCAATAAAAGTTTTTAAACTTTAGCAAGCATTAACTTCTAGTCATAACAGAATAAGTAAGACTTGGACAGCAAAATTCATGTGTATTTGTGCTTTAGTTTAATTTTATTGTGCAGGTTATAACTAAGTTTACATTAGTATGATGAGGATTGTGTCATTTAACTTCCTCTAGTTCTTTACCTCGACTAAATCTTATTGTTGCATAATTCATGTCAGCAATTTATTATTTTATTTAATTTTTAAACATTCAAATGCAACTGTTTTTCATAACCACAATTATAAATGAGGTCATATTAGGTTACTCAAGGTGAGTCAGCTATTCTTGAGGCTAATAAAGTATTTGATTCAGCATTTCATTGCAACTGAATGCCTCATTGCTTTGTGAATAGCCTTAAGGTAGGCACCAACTGATAGATCTTAAAACCACTAATTTCTAAAGGATTCAAACCACAAAACTTTGTTATAAAACTCTGAGTGCAAGGTTGTAATTGTGTAACTCTTTCTGTCGGTGTTGACAGAAGAACCATTTTTTGCCAGCCTCTTTCATTGGCTTGTAAAGATTTTAAAGAGTTAGGTTTTGCTTCTTTTTTTTCCACAGATCAGTCAAAGCAGACTGTTATGAGAGAATGCTTGGGGAGTTGTCACATTGTTTAGGGATATTATTTTGTGTAAATAACATATGACCTGATTTCAGGTTCCTGATATGATCAGGATCCCCTAAATCAAGCTTTCCAATAAACCTTTTCCCTTTTTTGATAAGTCCATATTTATAAAAACAGAACAAACATATTACCAACAAAATCAGCAACCACTGCAATGTAAGCGTCACTCACAGTCTCTGTAAGGTGTAATCAGGAAGCCACATCTCCCATGCTTAAACTTGGTAAGAATAAATCTGGGCAGAAAATGGGTCCAGGCTGATAAAAGCATATGCTAGCTGCCAAGACTGGGAATGGGCCATGAGAAAGTGTACAACCTGTGGCATTCAGACTCTACTGATTGAACAGGGGTTGGCTGTTTGCAATTAGGATTTAGTCCAGATTGAGGCAACAGTGATCGGCTCTAGAATCAGGCAAGGCAAGTTTATTGGTATATCACCTTTAATGCACGAGACAATTCAAAGTGCGGTACATGACACATTAAATGCATTACAGATGGTGTAGAAAGCATAAAATACAACACAAACCGCAAAATCACAATAAAATCATAAATATGTGGGTTGAAAGGGTTAGAAAATGAATGGATGACCTAGTCAGTGCTAGCTGCTGCTATGGGATGAAGACACAGGCATGTACAATTTAGCTACATCAATCCCAATTTACTGAACGAGGAAAAAGTTTAGGAGACTTACACAAATTAGTTTAATGCCTTAGGATGTTTTTTAACAGCAGAAAAGGTGAAATTTGTTTTGAGAGACTGTCTTAGTCCCTGTTTAGTTTATTAACGCTTGCTAGAGTTAGAGTTAAAGTAAAATAGTAGATATAAATAGTTATCTTGTTTGAAAAGTGACTTTCTAGTAAAGTGGACAAATTCTGATTACTTTGCTTTTTTTTTTTTTAATCCTAATCATTCAGTGCTCAAACCTGCCAGTGTAATATCATTGTAAAATCAATTGATAAATTGTCTAGAATGACAAATATCTCATTGATGTTGAAGAGAAATCATACAGGTATTTTTGTTGGCTTACAGACAACTCTTTACAGCTAACAAAGTGATGTGTGAGTAGTGTTCTGGCTCATAGAGGACTATTGTTGCAGCAGGTTGTCAGTGATCCTTTGGGGAAAGTAGCCCAACTTTATAATTAACTTGTCTCTGAGAACAATCTGTCAGAGTGATTCATGAACCATTTGCTCCTGAATTTATGCAGTCTGGATACATTACCTCCTGTAGCAATATTCCAAAAGACCTGTCAGCTTTTCACTGACAGAAGAATTTTTTATGACTTTATAGAAAGTCATTGAAATATTGTCTCAATGCTGAAGTTTTTGGCATTAATGCTTGCATTGTGTTATTATTGTAACTTACAGATTTTTGTCTTTCAGTGTTGCTAAGGTGAGTCTTTAAAAGATTTTTGAATTCAACACTGTGTCACTGTAATTTCTTATTTACACACACATCAATGTGCTTTGAGTTCCTCTCAATTTTCTCCCACCACTTCTGCAGCTCTAATGAGTGTGCTGGTAAGGGCTATCCTTCAGTAATGACACTCCCTAACTAGGCACATGTTTTAATTGCTTCCTGTTTTTAACTGCTGGAAGCTTGAGCTGTAACAATTGGGGGCTTTGGGAGTACCAGAGCCTTCCATCCTGGCCTCGATGAACACAGACAGCATTGTGGCTGTAGGCTGTTAGTACAGAGGTGAGAAATTAAACTACCCAGAGAGAGAGAAAAGACTACCTTCAATCAAAAGTAATATGTTTGAACTGTATTGTTCATGATCTGCTTTCATAAATATTTAAAAAAAAAAAAAAAAAAAGGCAGCACCGTTTTGACAACCACTTTACATTGTTTTAAAGTATGTTTTGTGGTGGAGTCTGGTGTAATAGCCTGGTTTTACTGGGCTTGATGTGGGTACATGTGTTCGCCTGTGTGTGTGCACACCAAAAACCAGCCAGCTCGATGTGACACTGATTTGGTCTGACAGTTTTATGGCACCAGTCTAGAGTTATGGATGTATTTTTTGCACTTCCCCCTCATCAGACATCAGTTAACAACACATAAAATACATATAATTACATTTTGGTTTTCATTTTCAAGTTGACTATGTATAAAATTTTCACCTATTTTCCTCTTCCTGTTAGAAGTGAGTTGTAGCTGTATTTCCAGAATTTGGCTTGTTCATGACAAGTGCCAGGCCACATGCACACAGTGACCAGGAGGTGGTTGCAAGATGATAATCTTTCTTCTAAAATGTGAAAGTAGACGTGTTCCTATGCTGTCTTTGCAACAGAGATTTAAAAGCCCATCATTACGTCAATGAATCAGTTTGAAATATTTTAGACGTGGCACTGTTTCGATTCAAGAAATTCTCCCAGTTACTTTATAGTTATTATCCTACATTGATGTGGTAGGAGTGTTTGATTAAATAGATTCCCCACAATGTCTCAGGTTGGTTGGAGCACAGCAAGGGACTATTACACATTCTTGTGGTCGCCTCCCCCTGAGAACTATGAGGAAGGCATTGCAGTCAACAGAACGGTGATCTTTCAGGGTAAGAGCCTACCATAATTTTCTGTAACTTTGACACCTTTTTAAAAACCACATATCAGAGGGCTGTAGAGGATTATTAAAACTTTAACACAGAATCAGTTGATAAAAATGAAATGTTACATGTCCTGGTGTGACTGCATATAAGTTTATGTGTGTTTTTATTTCAATACCATTCTCCATAAAGAAATAGAAAGTGGTACAAAGGAGTAAAACAATGTGTTTGGGCTGCTTTCTTAAATTGAAACTAACAACTTTACACACATGCAGTGTGCTCTAGATCCCTGCATGTGTCTTAGCAGTTCTTTACCTTTTAAATGAGTTGTGACTTTGGGAAAACTGTGGAGACTATGTGATAAGTAAAGTCTAGAGCTGTGGTCAGTTTTGTGGATGAATTTATTTTTATTCATGTCCTGCAATATGTTGATTGAGTGACATCCTTCCTCAGGATATTATGTGCCCAATGACGATGGTGAATTCTACCAGTTTTGTTACGTGACCCACAAAGGGGAGATCCGAGGGGCTAGCACCCCATTCCAGTTTCGCGCCAACAGCCCTTCAGAGGATGAACTACTGACTGTTGAGGATGAATGCAACTCTGACATCCTGGTCGTTACAACCAAAGCTGGCTTCCTTGAGGTAGGTTACCTTTGCAGAAGCCGGTACTCCGTCCATAAGCATTAATGATCTTATGTAGCTGTGATGGCTCCATTATTTACTCATTATAAGGCAGTAAGAAAGAAATTCCCATCTATCAAATGTTTAACTTGTCGATTACTTTAATATATATATATAGCAAAAGGTGGAAGAAGCCCAAAGGGAAAAAGAAGAGCTACTCAAAAATATGGCCCTGCTGCAGCAGGAGAAGGAGCAGCTGGAAGTAGAGAAGGAGAGTCTGCAGAAGCAGTGTGAACAGGAGAAAGAGACCTGTGCACAGTTGAGAAGAGAGACCCAAGTAAGTTTAGTCAGTTTTTTTTTTTTTTTTTTTTTTTTTAAAGGTAGCTTGGCATTTCAACAGTAGGTTGGAGGGGGAAAGCTATGATTCCTATGATTATAAAACTTATGACTTTTACATATTGCCAATAAAATACTTTGAATACTTTTAAAGTGGCATTTGCAGAAAGAGTTCATTCATAAGATTGGCCCTTAAAGGTATTTAGATCTTTTTACATATGGCTGAATAGTCTCTCAGCACCCCCTAGTGAAGCATTCCCAATATGCAGAACAACCTAAAGTCTTGATAACACTTGAAGAGTAAATCACACACCGACAAATATAAATGTCTGCTTATCAAAGTTGTAATTCCACTTTTTATTGCATAACATTAAGTCTTAAAAGCATATAATTCATCTTGCCGTTCCTTTACATAAATCTGCTGGGTTTAAAGGGTTTGCAGATAATAAATATGATTACAGAATTTGTGGCTGTTAATTTTATGGCTTTACTTTTATATGATTTTTTTATGTGGTGTTAATATAGGGTTTCAAAAATCCTCCTATGAGCACACTGTCAAAACTATATTTTGTTTTCCTTTTTGATATACTGGTAATTTTCAGAGCCCGAAGCTCTGCTTAGAAACGATAATGTTCATTTTGATTTATGCTTTTATGTAAAAGACAATATTTTTTTATGTCTTGCACATATTTTCCACAAGTTTTGAATCAAAGACAAAGGTGAGAAGTTATATATATTGAAGCAAAACTAGCTTGCAATATTAGATACTTGTGTATTTTGACTTTCGTCAGGTCTTGGCACAGATAGTTATATTCCATTTATATTTAATTAATATCCAAAATGAATAATTCAATCTTAATTTATTTGTCTATCTTGCAGGAGGTACAGCATTCCTCCCAAGCTCTATCAGAGGAGAAAGAGGAGGTGAAGAGGAGGCTAGAGGAGGCCACAGCTAGAATTGTACAGTTGGAGGAGGATCTGATTGGAGTTACACAAAAAGGCCTCCAGAAGGAAACTGAGTTGGACAGGTGAGTTACTACAGATTTACTAAATTGATCTATGGACAAAAAAATAATGTAATAAAGTTTGACAATTTTTATTTCAATTTCCTCAGTCTTAAAGATCGAGTGAAGAAAGTTGCAACAGAAAAGGAGGTTCTTGAATCACACCTTAAGAATGAAAAAGATGAGAAGGAACTCTACAAGGTAATGAACTATTGTTTTACTGTTTTTGATGTTGTTTTCTCCCAAGGTCTGTTCCTCTTCACTACTTGACACTTGACTACTGCATGTGACTTTGTTGTCACATGTGCATTTTGTTTTTAAGGTTACCTTCTTACTGACAGCCTTGTAATATATACTGTGATTTTAGATTCACCAAAATTAGACGTGTAGGTTTTTGACATTTTTTGTTTCTTTCCTGTTTTTCACTTTCTGTTACTTGGATTATTTTGCCTACCCTTGTGGGACATTTTGGGCTAAACAAGGCATGCCTTATTCTGTCTACTGGCCGGTCTGGTGTTTGTTTTTCTTTGTTGTGGTGGGTACTTTGCAGGAAGTGGGAGTGCCAAATGCAGTACTGTTGCCACAGAGTCAGGGCCAAAAACCCATATCTAATTTAACTTGCTCCATTACAAGTTATGGCTGTTGCAAAAGGACAACTTTATGGGCCTATCTCAATCTCTATCTTGTAATTGAAGTCATGGAACATTTATTTTAATAGATTGGATCTAATATGTACTTTGGCACATGATTTTGATGGTATAATTGAAACAAGAAACAAACAACTATCTTTTAAAACTTTGCATCTGTTTTATCATGTCTTTGTGTGTCTGTGTGTGTATGTATTGGGTATGTCTGTTTGTGCACCAGATTCACCTGAAAAACAGAGAGTTGGAGAACACTAAGCTGAGTGCCGAGCTGCAGATGCTTAGGTCTGTAGATGTAAACAAGGAAAACACCATTGCCCAGTTTAAAGAGGAAGTGGGGCGCCTGCAGGCATGCCTCACTGAGAAGGAGAAGCAATACAGAGAGATCCTGGCTAAAGTTTCGCCTATGGTATAAATTACTTTTCTTATGCTTAAAGGTGACAAATGAATAGAATATGTTTTGAAGTTCAACTTAGGTTGATTATCAGTAGAAAAACAACAATGACAAATAGTTTAAGTATCTTTCACAACTGTTTTCAAATGACAGTAGTTGACCCAAAATATTTGTTTGTGGCAGGGAGACATGAAGGCACTGAAGGAGCAGCTTCGGCAGAAAGAGGAGCAGCTGCAGGCTAACCAGCAGCAGTCATCTTTGTTGGCTGCTGAGTTGAGGGATGCCTCTAGCACACGGGACCGCACCATGTCTGAACTGTACCACATGAAGCTCGAGGCAGATGCCCTTCGTCAGGCAAAGGCCGAAGCCCAGGCCCAGTGCATTCACCTGGAGCATCTAGTAGAGCAGATGAAGGCAGAGGCCAAGAAAGAAGTGGTATGTATAGGTATAAAAAAAAAAAATCATGGAATTTTTTCGGAAATGCAATGGGGAATTTTCATAGGGAAAAATGTATTTGGTTTTATAATCTGTTTTTATTTATTTTTATTTTATTATTTCTAAATGCTTGAATTGATTTTATTCCCAATGCTTTCATTCTTCTGTACAGCATTTTGGGCCACTGCATTTGTTTTAAATTGGGTATATAACTAAAGTTTGATTGGATTGGATAATAAACAGGTGGTGGGGGAAGGTAAAAGTAAAGACTTACATATAGATGAAATCAGCTGAATTAGCATTTTTCTGTTTTTGTATAATGTCACTTTACTAAATAACGGCACTCTAAATTTGACAAATAATTGACATGTTGTCTATAAAAGTCAGTTTATATATTTTTGGTTTGTGTGTTTACGTTGTATCCTATTTGGTCACAACTGTAGCTTAAAATATTTATTATATCACTACATTATTTCATAAAACAGAAGTGATAGCTGATATAAAAGTCATGTATGTAACTGTTGATCTGTACAGGTTTGGTGGAAGCACCAAACCTGTACAGTTTGAAAAGTTAATGGTTTAAAAATACATTTCTCTCAGTTTTAATCCATCTGCCTTTGATGGGGAGGATGTAACATTTTTCAAGTATAATCAACAGCACTTTGTTATATAAAAAAAAGCAGTAGTTGCCACTGTAGGTAGCAGCTTACAGTCAAGATGTAATCTTTAGGCTTTTCTTTATTTACAGTGTTCCCGTGTTCTTTTTTCATGCCACTAATGTAGCTGCTATTTGATCCTTCATGTCTAATATTTTATGCTAACAGGCCACAGTGGAGAAAAAAGCTACCCAAGACCCAGCTGTTGTAGCAGAGCTACATAGAGAGGTGGAAGACCTGAAGCTGCGGCTGCATATGGCAGCAGAGCATTACAAGGAGAAATACAAGGAATGTCAGCGTCTTCAAAAACAAGTGCTAAAACTCTCTGAACAGCAAGGGGTAGGCTCCACCAGACACCAATCAACATGCTTTAATAATTGTTTAAATAAAAGAACCGAACTCACACTAAATTTCTTAAACATTATTCAAGCTAATTACATCCTGTTTAATACTGTTATATTAGGAAGAATCTACAACAAAACAATATTTGTTTTTGGACAAACTCATCTTTATCAGCATTCATTGTTCTTATAGACACAAATTGTCAACTTTAAAATTGTGTCATGTTAAAAAATGATGTCATTTCACCAGTTATTCTTCTGTCAGGAGCTGAAGAGAGGCTCTGCACAGGAGACTGCTGCCATCCCAGCATCAGGGAGTCCAGACACATCAGTGCCAGGTATCTACAACATGTTAGATTGTGTCCACTCATTGGAAATATTGATTTTTTTATTTTATTTTATTTTATACTATTATTATGATGAAATGCTCTCAACAATCAAACATAGTTTTTAAAGAGTTGACCATGTCCAAATTTTCTATTAGTATCCTTCTTACTTTCATTTTCACAAATTTCTGGTTAATTGATATTTTATACTCGTTTTAAAAATTAAGAGGACAATGTTTTTAAAAATAATTTACATATTAGGTTGTTATTTTAAGGTGTTTCATTGGCCTTTGCATCTTCACAGGAAGTCCAGGTTCTGCTGATCCCATGTTGGAAGCCATCATCCAAGAAAAGTTAAAAGGAATTAGCAGAGAGGCATCTGACAGGAATGACAAGTACAGAAAATGCAAGCAGATGCTGATGGTAAGAATTTATTCTTTTGCATTTTTTTTTTTTTTGTCTTTTATGTTTCCACAGAGTTAACAGTAAAACAAATCCGCATCTTCTTCAAGTTGATGGCATGTATATTGTGATGAAAACAGGTTGGTAAACATTTGTTGCACTATAGGAGGAGAAGGAGCGCAGCGGTGTGTTAGCTGATGAGCTGGCCAAGATGGAGATGAAATTTAAGGAGCAGCTGAAGACCAACGAGAACCTGAAGTTGCAGCTGGCAGCAGAAGAGGATCGTTGTAAGGTCAGTGCAGACACTTAGCTCTACTCGGGCTGTGGTGCTGTCTTCAAAGCAGTCCTGTCTTCAGACTCTTCATGCTTTTACCGCTGTGTATGGCTGGTCTTCTTCAAGGATCGAGACTTTGATGGTATCTATCCCCTTGAACACAGTTGCTCTGACTGTTGTTTATGAGCACAGCTATCTGTGAGACGACATTTTACTGCTGTTTATGTCAGGTTTTGGAGACAAGCAAGGCTTGGCTCAAAGGAGTCTTCTCTAGTTCCCTGACTAATGCTGTGCTTGGCTCAGGTCAGGCGGATATTTGCTTAGTGTCTCAAGGGAATTCAAACAGGTTGTTTTGCTTTGAGCAGTATCTTACATAAATCAGATCTTAGCTAAAGGAAACCTTTTATGGCTGTGATCAATTATTGTCAAAGACCACAGTCTGAGTGTATCTCAGTAAACCCATTTTTCAATCAGCAGCACATCAGAGAGAAACAATAGAAGATGCTTCTTAATTCTTTTTGCGTCCTTTGTCTACTTCAGAGCCAGGTAGCTGAGAAGGGACGGGAGCTGAAAGAGCTGAAGGACATGCTTGCTCTTGTTGTGAAGGAGAAGGAAAAACTGGAGGGGGTTAGTAACAACTTTCATTCCCTTCTATAAATACTTTCTTCCATTCTAAAAATTCCCTGAAATGTGCCATACCAATGCCATTTACCGTCTTCCAATCTGGTCTGTGTTTAAAATACTTTTAATTGTAGGTGCAAGGTGAAGGAGTTCTTATTTTACATTCAGTTACTTAAAGCCACAGTCAGATCTTCATGGGTTTATATTATTGATTTGAGGTATTACCAGCACACTCCAGAGGAGTGGTGTCACTCAACTTAAGGTTTAGTTTTGGTTAACTTGGCATCATCAATTAACATCAATAAAATGCAATTTCATTCTCCTTTGAACTTAAAATTGTACTTTTTTTCTTATTATTAAAGTGGTAATTAATCTAATTCTGGGGAACAGAAAATGAGAGCTTACAGCTTTGCTCTGATATAAGCAGTCATGTATTGCTTACCAACCCAATTGGCATTGATGTCCTATTGATTAGAGAAGTAACTTTTATTGTCATCAAGATTGCAGTTTTTATCCACAAACAGGTTAGAAAGAATCTAAGTGGGAAATGTGTTTCCCAGGCGTGGTGTTCCATCTAAGTAAGGATGTCTTGTGTGGTGTCAGGGCAGAAAAGAATCGCCTCATTTTAAAATCACATTGAATAAAGAGAAGAAAAAGTTCTTTTACTAAATATGTTGTCCATCGTTGGATTTAATTTTTCTACTTGACTGAGCTGTTGTCTGAAACAAAAAAAAAAAACGTTTGATTCCTGCTGTTGTGTTCCCCAGGAGCTCAATAAGTGTAGCTGCAGGAAGGGAGATCAGGGTTCCAGTGAGAAAACCAGTTTGGAGAACCTCCAGTCCAGTGTGCCTTTATTTCTTCAATACCCTGTCCCTTATGCCCAGGATGCCCCTACCCCTCTGCTGGTTTCTCAGAGCCCCACCAAGCTGCACTTTGGAAATCCCTATTCTGACTCAAAGGGCAAGTGCTAATTTTTATTATTTCATTTGTTTTTTCTCTAAAATTATAAAAGTCCATTCCCCTCAAGCATTTGCAGAAAGAATTTTCTTTTACATAAAGTAGTGATGTCCCTGAATTATGTCACAGCAGATGAGACAGAGGAGGAGTTCTCTGATGACCAGCCGCTCAGGCTGCCCCCTGTGGGCCCACCCTCCTGGGACAGCAATGTGGTTTGCATCCAGCCCACACGCAACCACAGCCGCCCAGAAGGCCATGAGGAGTCAGAGGAAAACAACAATGTAAGCCTCTCGATATATTTTAAGGTTTTTTTTTTTTTTTTTTTTTTTTTTAACCATTTTTGTGACCAAACCATATGACAGACCAAGTCAAAATCCTAATGCAGACCTCTTTTCAAATCTATGTATATTAAAGTCCTTACAGCAATATTTAATATTCCAGCTGTTTTTGAAAATGTCTATTTGTGGTTTATGTACCAAGGAAAAATAGACGAACAGGTGAAACAGGCATATTAACAAAGTGATTAAGAAGGCTGGTTCTGTGCTGGGGATAAATCTGGAGGCGATTGTACAAAAGGAAAATGCTGCATACAATACTGAAATGTTAGATTCTTCACATCCTCTGTGTAACAACGTGAGGAAATAACTAAGTGCAATTAGTGGGAGACTTCAAGTCCAATGCACGTCATAGAGGTACTGCAGATCATTTGTGAACAGCATACATAAACAAAGCTTTATCAACTAAATAATAAAAATAATAATAATAAACTCTACTACAAATTTGAAATGTTCATTTGAGATTAATAAAGTATTTTTACATTTAATTTAATTAATCACAAAATATTAAGTAAAACAATTTATAATTCACCAAAATCCCACAACACACCAGGGCTTGCCCCAGGCCTAACTTGTCATTGCATTAGACACCGTTTTCACCGTCTGGGATAAAAATCCATGGCGGTATAGAATCAGGATATTGCCCAGTTTAGATTTTGTCTGAACTAAAACCTAAACTTTCTCAGTGTTGAAGTTTCTATGTAAATGACATCTGTTGCTTCAGTCTCCTCTACTTGCTTGTAAATTTCTTTGTGGATTACTGTCACAATGAACTGGATAGAGTAACTGCTGACATTACTCAGACCTAATCCTGAAACATTATCTGAAATTCT